>NC_086158.1:95790360-96101550 GCF_035149785.1 Candoia aspera | reverse complement strand
GTATGTAATTTGTGTGTTGATGTCCATATGTCACTTGTCCCCATCTGCTTCCCCTTGCAGATGGCCCTGTATATGGGGTATTGTTCAAGAATGCATACAGTATCTCATCCAACTTCAGCAGAGCTGAAGGATCGCTGTTAATCTTTCAGACTGCTGCTGTAGTCCAAAAGGATTCAATTTACCAGAAAACACATACAAATTTAAAAACTTGCTGCATTTATTACCTTATGCAAAACGCAACCACCAGTTTGTATTTCAGTGAAAAGAAGACTCTTTTGAAAGGTTAGTTTTAGCCAGTATATAATCTACATGACACAACTGAGGCAATCCATTTGCAAATGGTAAACGGGAAGAGTTGTAGGAGAAGTCAAAAGTCACTTTTCACATCAAGCATTCCAAAACTGGGTATTGACAATATGGTTTCCAGTAATGACTGCAGTATAACTCTGGATATATAGGATAACTCTATCACAATAAGAATAGTGAACATTCCTTATTGTGATAAAAAATAAATAGTATCCTGCCTTGGAGATTCCATATGTTCAACAGTCATTGAGTCCTCAGGTTGTGTGTGTGTGTGTTTACTTTCCACCCAATTGCCATGTGGTTCTCATTTTTAAAAAGTACTGAGAAAATATTCTGCTGATTCAGGTTTAGCTTTCCACTGTGGTACAGTTCTGCAAATTAAATTCAAATAATCAGGATTAACTTTTCTGTTTATACATGCAGAAGAAAATACATCTAAAGTAAAAAGAAAAAAAATAATTAAATCAACTTACTGTAATTTAAACTCTTAGATTTCTGATAAGTTCAAAGCATTATAAAAGAGTTTTTGTTATAGTCAGTGGCAACATTTAAAGTTTAAAATGGCAAGTTTCATGACAATGGTACAGAGCTTGGAAAAGCAGCATAAAGGTTTCTAGATAAAATAGAATAAAAGAGTATGGACTAAAATATTATGAAATACCAGGTCACAAAGGAACTAAGATATTTAAAAGAACTAGAATTACCAAAATTACTTAACTAAAAATGCAGTCCTAAATTACTGAATACTAAGCTATTGAGATACCAAAATGCTGATTTAATAGCAGCTAAAACATTAAGATAACTGAGAACTAAGCCTAGATAAGAATGATAAAAGATGAGGCTAGACATAAAAGTGGTTAAGTATGAAATGTGTACAATACAATGAGTAGATCTGGGCAAAATGCAACAACTGAACAAAAATGTGCAGCATTCCTAGGAGTCATTGCTAATGTATCACTTAATAGATGGAGAACAAAATCTTTGTCTTCTAGATTTTCATGATAGATTGGCAAGAATCTGATTGGTTCCTTTTCACTGTTATTCTATGTCCTGTCCCTATTTTTTTGCAGGGGGAGAGTTGTTTCTCATTTGTTTGGGGTGGGGGTATCACAGTTCACTAAAATTTTCAAGAAATGAAAGCTCAAGCCACCAAGTACTGGAGACTGAGTATCATAATCTACCAATTAACATCTATTTTACACGGGATATATTCTGGTATCCCTAATTTAATTTGCATCATGAAATGCAACTGAGCATCAAATCGGCAAACACATATAAAATGTATGCAGCATTTGTTAAGGAAATGCATTATTCAGGCATCGCCCATCTGTAATCTATATTTATGTTAAAAACAGATGAATCAGCTTTGCATGATCAGCGCGCAAAACTGTCCAAAGCCAGAATCCTTGACAAGTGTCTTCAGAAAGAAAAGGTCACTCATGGTTGTCACCAGAAGGCAATGTAGGATGATAAATGATGACATCAAAATGCTGTTCAATTCTGGAGTTACGTTCAGAAATGAGGAAAAAAAACAAACTTTGCTAAATAATTTGCTCCAAGGAATGAAATATTAGAAGAAAGGAAGATCATTCTTTCTACATTTAGTTCTCTTATGACCAGACTGACCTCCAGATCAGGTTGATTTCGACCTCCATAATTCCCAGCCTTTGTTCATGTTGGCTAAGAATTATGGGAGTTATAAACTGGAGAGCACCCACTTGGGAAACTTTGCTTCTATATAAGAGATATTTTCAAGCAAAAGAAAAAGCTTCACTAACCTTGATTCTGGGCAGCGTCATAGTACTGCGGTGTTGAGGCAGTTGAATCTAATTTTCTACTTGAGACAAGAGTTAAAATGAAACCATTCCAGTCAGGTGATTGTTTATCCACCGCTGGAATACATCCAATGCAAGGGAACCATCACCTTTCCGGTTCATTGGTTCCAAAATCTTGCTTTTTATCCCCAAACGTGCAGGCAGAATTTGCCTTCCTGTCAAGTTATTTCATTATTTCAAGTGTCATGATTCCTCAGAGAATAGAAGAAAGATATCACAGCAATCACCCTCCCTCACAAAAGCTGGGACATAGAACAAGAACCACAACCTACACCTACGCCAACATTGGTGCTTTTTTGATAAGCAGAAGATCAATGCAGTCAAATAACTGCTACCCCCATGAAAAATAAAGTTTTTAACTGTCCAGCTAACACAACTTGGGAACAACCAAATCAACCACCACCATCCAACTCTGCTCATTATTCCTAGGTGAGAAAGCAGCAGACACAGGAGTTCTACTAAGCTGTAGAGGCATAGAACTCATGTAAAGTTTGATGGATCAGCAGTTTTTGAAGGCCTGGGGTTCAGCAACTAAGAGCTGTACATAAAACAAAATGAAAGGGCAGCTCTGTCCTCAGGCATTCTGCTCTAAAGGACCAAACTGGAAGCATTATTAATTATGCGAATGCAGCTAATGTGCACACTTCTTTGTTATGCAGCATGTAGCCATACCAAATGCCAAGTAGGGTTGGAACCATAAGGATGGGATGTTAATTTTCTCTTGCAGGGTCTTAACAAAAACTGCCTGCTGGATGTTAAATAAAGCTTTCCCTGATCTGTTCTGAAATGCGACTAGCTGCTTGGGAGAAGTTATTTCCTGGGAGGAATAAATATGGGGAAGGAGAGTGAAAGAAAGAAACTCTCCTAATATGACTCCTACATATGTAACCCTGAATGCAACCTCATGGAATTTACACAATTTGCATTAGAGAGCCTCTGTCTTTAAGAAACAGCCCATGGAAAGGCAGAGCAGAGAAGGGGGAGAAGGGGGAGGGGAAGAACCAACACTGGAGGAGGGCCAAGGCAAAAATGGATGGCTGGATCCAGATGTTCAAAGAGCAAAGCACTATTAGAGATTTGAAAATACAATTAGGGGCTCATAAAGTCCAAGGGGACTAAGAGAACAACACAGAGAAGATCTATTGAAAGAAAGAGTTGACTTGGGATGAGAGTGAAGATTAAAGCAGAATGTAAGGGGGGGAGGGGAGAATGAACCAGTGCAGATAATAGTAAAAAGAAGTTATTTGACAACAAACCAGTAATATGATGCTGCTATCATGAAAATCTATAAGTAGCATTTTATATCTGTTAGGCTGTACCATTTAAGTTAGAGTGGTGTGTGTGTGTCTCTCTCTCTGTGTGTATATATGTATGTTAAGGTAAAAAGAAAAAGAAACCATAGTTTTCCTGAATGACATGCCCTCCCCTACAATTTGCATCACATTCAAGCAGCGTGACTGGGGGAGTCATATTAAAAGATTTGATATGCAATTTTATGCATGTTTGCATAAGTCTGCATTATTTTCTCTGCAATTTTCCCTTGTGTGTGGAAGGAAGGAAAGAAGAATTGCACAACCTAATTCAGAGAAGCAGGCAAACTGAAGGCTAATTGGAGGTGAAAGGTAATTGTGTGATTTGGTGTGACTTAGGTTTTTTTTACCACGAGAATCAAAACAAGAAATGAAGAGATAAATAAATAGCATTCCATTTTTGTACCGCAACACTAAATATCCCCTCTGCAACCTAAAATCTGTGCTTTTGATGACCAGACTTCTCAAGAACACAAGTCAACTCAAAGGGGAGACTTAAGTCCTGCCTCAAGCTGTCTTGATTCCCTATCCCACAGCATTCTTCTGGAATTTGGTGGCATTAACTTGTGAAAGGTGAAAGGTCCCCTGTGCAAGCATCAAGTCATGTCTGACCCTTTGGGGACTGGGGAACAAATAGAGCTTTGCAAACTCAACCTCCAGCCTCCAACTTGACATATTATTATTTCCCGTCAACAAGCTCCTGCTGCTTCATTCCAGTTTCAAACAGATTTCTCATTTTAACAGCAGCAGAAAGTACTGCATGGTGAGAGGGCTCAATGATTGGATGGGAGCAGGGAGAAGACAACTTCCCATCTCCCATCTTCTTCTTTGGGTGTACCAACCTCTCCCCATTTCCTAGTCCATTACAACAGCTGCAGGAGAAAGAAGAAAAAGCTAGAGTAGATTTCATTGGGAAAGAAAAATGATGGCATTGAAACAGTCTGTTTGCTGGACTATGCTAAAGCTTGCTAAGAAAAGAGGTGAGGAGAACTTTACCCAAAAAGACGATTCTGAATTTATGATGTTCCAACGAAAAAGGAAGAGCAGACACAACAAAATCTCCAAAAAGTTATGAATACAAATAAGAAAATCAATGCAATGCCCAGCTTCCTCATTTTGTTAGTCTAAGGTTGCCAGGTCCTCTTGACACCAGCCTTGGAAACCAATGTTTGCATGTGCATCTGTTAATAAATGTTTGCATGTGCATACATGTATATGTCTGCAAAAGCCATTTTTCCAAAAAAGGACCACACCCCAAATGGAAGAGACCGAGACTGAAGTAAGCACTGCTTGTTAAAATTAGTCATTTTAATAAAATAAGCCTACCTTTTTACAAAACGGATTTCCTATCTGCATATAATAATTCTTTTTTTTTCCCCTCTCACACAGACAAACACTGAGTGCACACACACACAAAAATCATTCCCTTCTTCCAGCAGAAAAGGCAGAAAGAAAAGGTAGAGTAGGGGGGAGTCAAGCTGGAGGTGGAGTTAGCGGAAGGGGTGCCTGTACTTAAAAAAAGGAAGAGAAAGGGAGGAGTAGAACTGGATTCAACATCAACCAGTGTAAGCTTTACCCAGGATCAAATATCCGTCAAGTAATTGTTAAGGATCTCATAAGCTTATAAACTTTGCTTATCTTCCAGTATACAATTTCATCTCTAAAACTGGCATCTGTCCCCAGTGCAGCACATAGCTAGTGATAAATGATCTTGCAAAACCAAGCAGGGTCAAACCAGATTATTAGTTGGATGGGGGACACCAGGAAATTCTAGGTCTGAACGCTAGGGTAGGAGTTGAAAAATATCCCAGAAGGAAAAAAAAAATGCATTTATTTCAAAGGGCATTAAAGGTTTAATTGACTATTTCAGACATTTCCCTCCTTATAAATGTATTTCAAGGCTCACCCCTGCCTCAACCACCATCAGAATTAAATACAAGTTAGTCTTTCATGGTGTGGAGTTCACCTCACCAGATTCATAAAACAGCTGAGACAATCAGTTTCTGTTAGTAGTGTGTGTGTGTGTGCGCATATGCACAAATACAAAATGGAGAAACATACAGAGTTGATTATTTTATACATGCTTCATTTTTATTGATTGACTTTGATCAGAGATCTATAGCAGTCATCCTTGATTAAGCTCAAAACAGCAGGGCTGATCATGATTGATACTAGGAGGAGAGGCCACTGGGAAGTTGCACTGCCTAGGAGGAGGCAGTGACAAACCATTACTGTAATAATGTCATGAAGCCCACATGGGGCTGGGAGGCCCAAGGGTACAAAACATGTTGCTATCTGCCCAGCAAGGCAGCAGACTGCCCAGTATAAGGGGGAAACCTGGAGAGCAAAATTTTGTATTTCCTTGTCTGTTACAGTTTGCAGAGGTGCGTAAAGCCTTCCCTACATTTTTAAAAGCCTGGACTAAGACAGATACGGCTCTTCAAATTTTGAAAAAGCTCTTTGCATTGGTAAATTTCTTGATCTTACAGGAATATTGGAAAAAAATCTCTTTGCAGTTTCAGTCCCAGAAAAAAACTAGCAAGATTGGCAAAAAACAGTTAACACATTTATTTGGGGGGGGGGGGGACTAGAGTTAAAAAAACCACAACCTTTGTCTGAGGAATATCCTTCCCAGAATTAGTTACAAAAAGACTAGGCTGCGGTCTTTTGGAAACCGATGAAGACCTTCCTTTTCAAACACTTTAGGAACAGTTTCATATTTTCAAAAGTTAGTACTTTTTATGCTCGCCACTGATTTTATGGGTGATGTTGTTATTATGCATGACTTTTTTCTCTCTCTCTCTGCTGCTGGTTTTATCATCTGTTTTATTGCCATTGTTTATTTTACATTTTTAGTTTCATTGTACATTACCCAGAAAACTTGATTATAAAGCAGTATAAACCAAAAAGTAATAAAATAAAGTAATAAAAAAGAAAACACAGATAAAGAAAATGCCCCCAGTGCCTCTTTCCATGTGATTCACTCTTCCCCCATATCTTTGGAGAAATGAAACTTTCAACAAACTTTACACCAGTTCTCCATAAATTTGATTTGGTCCTCTGATCAACACTTGGCCATTATTTTTCTGTTTAAAACAAACTAATAAGTGGACAAATAAAACTCCTTCCCAGGTTACTTTTCAAACACAGCCAAACACCTACTAAAAATCCAGTATTAGTGAGAAAATTAATTTAAATAATTAATAATTAATTAAATTATTAATTAAATTATTAATTAATGTGATTAATTATTGTAAATAATAATTTAAATACAAAATGCTGAAGTTCTTCAAGATAATCCAAATATTGCATGAAATAAAGCATCTGAGATAGTGGTAGACGATTTGGTCGGTAGAAATTGCATGTTTCTTTTTCGATTTTTTGTCATAGAAATTCTACATAATAATTCTAATAATGCATTCATCTAACCTATGTCAAATCAGCTCATCTTTTTCTTCTGCCACATTATCACTCTTTACCACATCCCCTTTTTATAGTCATTTGTGATTTAAAAACAAAACAAAACAAATCTAGAAGGGATCAGTACCTTCTGAAAGCATCATGAGAATATTGCTCCAATTTTTTTTTCCAAAATATTTTCCCCCAAGCCAAAGGGAAGACAAAAAGAAAAAAAATATTTAAAGAAAATAGAATAATAGATAAAAGTGGGGAAAGAATAGGAATAATAATTTATTAAGTAGACGGTTGTGTTATGAGATGCAGCTAGCGATTAAAGTACTTTAAATACACTGATTTATGTACTAAAGTACATAAAATGAAAGGAGCCACTTTGGGGTTACTGAAGTCCACTTATTGTCTTGGTCAACTACCAGTAAGAAGATAGAAAGATCCATCATCTTACAATAACAAGCCACCCTCAAGATCAAGCAAGTTTCTCCTTAGAGTTGTAAAACATACTGTGTTCCAATTGTTCATGAGAGTGCATCAGGCTTCACTACTTTAATTATTGTTCACTTCACTTTAACACTGATTATATCTAGCGAAGTAATTACTCAGATGGAGAATTAAAGAATAGCTCTTATCTGACTTCTCCACTAAACTGATTGCTCAAAACAGATGAAACAATCCAAAGTGCAGAAGAAGCCTGTAAATGTCTGGAAATAAGGAAAACTTCTACCCAAAGAGGTGAAGGGTTTTGATGACTGTATTACAGGCTCCAAGGAAGACAAGCCAAAACAGCATTTCTGTTGATTCTCACCCCCACCAGACGGCTCTTGCTGAGGCGGTTTATATGAAGTTTGTTCAAGAGTGGTTCCAAAAACAAAATAATATCCATTGGACTAAAGATGTAACCAGAACTTCAGACTATCATCCTCTTTTAGCCTAGCTTCCTGGTTGTTAGTCTAAATGGCATTGAGAGGCACTATGGGAAAGATTCATTTGAGTCAAGTTGTACTCCTGATGACATCCCAGACAATATGGAAGAAATTTCCTGTGTGTGTGTGCATATACATTACTCTATAGCCCTGGGATTTCTTGGCAATCTCCCATCCAAATACCAATCTGGTCCATCCTTGCAGAGCTTTTTTCAAGATAGCTCAAGGTTAGCTACGTTCCACCACCTCTAAGTAAGAAAACCTGGATGGGACTTCATCTATAGACAACACAACTCCATCAACCATCAACAACCACCCACCCACAATCAACACTTAGATAGTTCCAGATCTAATTTAATGTGAAACTAGTGACTTAGTTTAGTTAAATTCAGTGCTTTTCTGGCCATTGGGGAAGTAGCTATTCTTTCAGTGATTCATTGCATTTGACTATCTGAGCATGGATGCGTGGAGAATCGGGGCACGTCATGCGGATGCTAAATACGTTGCACAGATTGATGCTTAGTTGCTATATAGGAAATTGTCTACGCCCATATAATGGATGTGTTTAATTAGTTTTGCAAATAAAGCCCCAACGCAGCTTTGAGTTTTACTTGAAGTTGTTTTACACATGGAAACATGTAAAGGTATTGCTGATGCTAATAAACAGAGTTAAGTGTTCCTACTAATAATCATTTTAAAGAAATACCATACTGGGATTTCCCTTGCCCTCTGCCATCTCATAATCATAATGGAGATCAGCTATTTACACTTCACAAAGTAGCAAAACCATGCAGCTTTCCTTGAGATAACTACTGATAAGAGAGAACACCACATCACATCATAAAACAGTTTTCTTTCATGCAATGATCTTGTGACATCTGGAAGAATATCTGGCCAAGCAAAAAGGAAGATGAGAGTCCTAGAAGATGAACTGATGAAATCCCAGCAGAAGAGCATTGAAAATCATTAGCTTTGTAAAAAAATGAAATAATCATTCGAAGCTTTTTAAGAAATGGCTTTCACTAGCAGCAGGAAAAGCAGTAGAAGGCTAACAGGAAAATACTGGCAAAAATGATATTGATATACACACACGGCAGTGGCATTCAGCCCCATTGTTCATGAAAATGAGGACATCAGTCAAATTAAATTCCAGAACTGATATTTATCCTTTGTTATAATGAGGTATTTTGAAACTTTCCAGATCATACCTCATTTTATAAGTCACAAAAGGGGCAGAAGCTAATGATGAGTTTTGTAAGCTATGGTGATAAAGGCATATCTGATACACAATCTATTCCCCAGATATGATTTGCTATAATAATTATAGGACTTTTTAATTGCTTAACTGATTTTAATCTTGTCTGACCTTCTGAAACCTCTTTAAGGGTGGGTCACCACTATTCTGGGTTTTTTTTTTTAGAAATGGAGAATAAAGTATACAGGTAAGTTCAGGTGGGTCAATGTTGATGCCATCTGCAACCTGTAATTGTGCCAACTGTGGTCTGTGCATAACACCTATCAGGGGCTTGGACCCCAACCTGGTCATGTTGGAGCACGCATATTACAAAACAAACTCATCAGAGCTCAAGGTAATCATAAATTTAATAGTTATACACTAATTATGATTTGGCCCATTCAGGTCCTTTTTTACTACTTCTAGCATTTATATATTCATACACACTGTTATGAGTATGGATGGTGAGCAGGAGGAGGCCCCTATCCAGGGGGGAAAACGCATGCGTAGTTTAGAGGCTTTGAGCTGTCATTCAAAGAAACTCAGAACAGACCCACCTTCACTTTGGGGGTTTATCTGTCTGGGTTTTCCCACGCTCCTTCAGTTTGGTAGGATTTTCTGTCTACTATAGCAGTTAAACAAACACTAGAGACATTCTCATCTCAGCGTGGTCTTAGCTTAAGCCAGGACACACACACAGAGAGGGACAGAGACATCTATCTAACAAAACACACACACACACACAAACTTACCCACCCATTTACAAAGTAATTACTCCTGGGAACTAAGCATATTTTTCTGACATAAGATTTTACATGGAGATACATATGTTGAATATTTCATGCGGAGAGACCAGATTATTTTTATTTATAGACATAAGGTCCGGCAAGTGAGTCTTCAAATAATATAGCCGCTATATTATTTGACATTCAAATTCAATGCTTTTCTTAAACTGCTCCTTTTCTTTCTGTCACTCTTGCTGTATGGAGCCTCCTGATAACAATTCCGAAGTTATCAGTGCTGTTTTGTGCTTTTTTAATATTTCAGGTACCAAAGAGTAGTAGTGTAGTAGAGGAAAGCTGAGGAATGGAATTAACTTATAAGAGGGACTGGGGTGGGAAAAAGAATTATTCTACATTTGGACCTTTGGGGTATTATTGCTACATTTTGATTCTGGACTACTATGGCATCGTCCCCCAAATTTTGAGAATTGCAGATTGCAAGTGCAGAAAATACTATGAGGTTTATCCAATCACTCTGAACCCCAAATCATCTGCACAACTTGTCTACAAACAAACTGTAACCTAAAGTTTGATTTATTATTAATTTAATATATTTCCATCCTGCCTATCTATTCCAAAGGTTAGGTGGCTACCAAGATCAAATACAAACTTTTAATTAAACATGAAAGCCAGTAAAGTAATACGCCGTTTAAAAAAGGCGCACATCTGCTCAAACTGCCTTCAGCAAAATGAACTTAAAAGTCAAAAGTCTTTTTGGACTAAAACATATCTTTGCCTGCCAGATGAAGAACTATTTAAAATTGTAGACCGTTCAAAATTCTAAGAGCAATAACTGAAAAGGGCCTTTCCTCCATTCCATTAAAGATGTCTCCAGTGGTTACAGGATGGTTTTCATGACATGTAGTTAAAGGTTTAGTGACTGAATTCATACATGCCAAGCTTGGTCAGATTCAACCCTAGTCTTTTTATTATTTGGATGTTGCACAAATTATTTTACAGACCCTCAATTCTGAGGTTTTTGGATGAAATAGACAACATTTCAGTTCACCTCCAAATAAAGGAAAAGTCTGTTGCTTCCAAAGCAAATTGGATGAATAATGAAACTGACTTCCTTGTGTCAATGTACTTCATGTGTGTAACTACTAATCAATATAAATTAATGCAAATGACAGCAATTGCATCATTTCTGTAATTGCGCCAATGACATCAATTACCCAAGTGATTTAAACTGACACAAATTAAGCAAATAATACCAGCTACATGGCTTTGCATTTAACAGACATTTCAATCCAACAGACACCCCTTTCCTCCAGGTAGTTTGTAAAATGGAGGGTTTTGCTGCACAAACTCAGAAAATAGGAAACGTTATTGACCAAGCTGCATTGCATATTGAAAGTTTTTCTTTCTTTTCTTTCTTATTTACCTATCACTTCTCTTTGTTTTTTTTAACAAAATGTATTGCTTTTATTCTAAAAAAATATAATAAGAAGAATAAGAAGAATAAGAATAAACAACTAACAATTACTGGGACCATCAAGTTGAGAAGGTTTTGGAAAATGTGTGGGTTAAGATCTTATGGGACTGATTTAATATACATAACATGCCTGACGTAACAGTTATTGAAAAGAAGAAAGTCTGGTTCATTGATGTCGCTATACTGGGTGATGCTAGGATTGAGAAAAAACAGTTGGAAAACATTATGAAATATTGGGACTTGTAGATTGAAGCTGAACACCTATGGAAAAAGAAATCTGCTGTTATACCAATCATAATCGGAGCCCTTGGAGCAATACTTAAAGACTCCCTCAATATCTGGAAATATTGTCCTGAACACCCCAATTTTACAAAAAGCTCCCCTGCTTGGAACTCCCTATATTCTTAGATGTTACCTTAATAATTCTTAGGTCCTTGGTTAGGGCTTGAATTATCAAGCTTCCACCAGTCAGACTGTGAATCTAAGAAGGAGATTTTAAACTCCAGACAGTATCAGAAGAGAAAAACTAATCCTTTAACTGTCCTGGCTTCACGTTGTGTGGGTTTTACAGATCATAACGAGCCTTTTGAACTGTACCTATAAATCGACTGATACCCAAAGCTGATGTAGCGAAGGAGTTTCATTCTCATTGTAATTGGTCTCAGTCAACAGTTTGGCTAAATACTAGCTGCAAATTGAACAGGTACTTTCGACACCACCTTCTGAAATCCACACTCCAGGAAGAAACACAACTGCCAAGTTCCATGCCACCTGCACAACCCAGAAAAATATTCCACAGTAAATTCGGTGTTCCATTTTTATGGCTTTTTCTCCTGCTTGCGTTAAGCTTCAGGCTGAACGGTCCATGTCGTTTGCCATCTGCCCTTTGTTCTGGTAATAGCTAGATTTGATATCAAGTTTTTTCGCCCCCCTCTATCTGTGTGATAAAAACTGACTGACGCAATGTAACTTACTAATGTCAATCAACTTTCTGCATTTTGCTCCCTGCGTAGATCTACAAATATATGGTGACACTGTCAGGCATTTGGCTCGCCACAATATGTGCTTAGCTTGCTGGTGAAAAATTAGGCAGACCACATTTAACCGTTAACTCCTGGAAAACAGCATCTAAAAACAGGGCTTCTTCCACAGTGAGATACACTAGAGAGGTATCTGACAATGTTGGACATGGGAGAAATGGAAGAATATTTGAATTTTGTGTATATACACTTCTCCAATTACATCCAAAATTATCTGATGTGAGTACTGCAGAGCATCCCTGCTTTACACCAAAAAGCAACTCTGCCTGGAATTTAGTTTCTCTTACTTCTTTGAGTAGGTGCGTCTGAGAAGTAACAGATCCTGCTAATCTTTAATCCCTCCTTACCAGCAACAAGACTTCCTAGAGCAGTTGGCCAACTATCAAAGTCTACATCTCACAATATGGTAAACAGCCCAACAGTGATTTCATGAATAGGCAGTTTTGATAGGACCTTGAGATACCTCTTTTCCTGATTTTTTTAAAAATTGAATTAAACTATAAACATTACTACAGAAGTGAAGTGCTTCTACTCAGTATCTCAAAGATGCAAGTCAAAGAGAGGCCATGCAATGCTACTTCACCCAACCCAACTTCACTCAACCTCACCAAGGGTTCAACCAGTATTTAAGGAAAGTAATGGAATAAGATGGGTGTGGGACTTGCGAGAACATCCTTTCTCATTGACATGGACTACAAGTCCTCACACTGAAAAGCTGTTATTTGTGTTGATTCCCATTAGATAAATCCCTCCTTTTGCCTATCCTACTGTATTATTTGAGCCCATGGAGGTGAATTCCATTTAAAAAGAAAGAATTTAGAATATGCTTAATGTAAGTCAGCAAATCACTCCTCTCTCACTGAAGTACAGTGAAATGAAGGCTGTAACTTTCTGCCCTTTTACCTCGAATAAGTGCCATAGAGCTTAATGGAAGTTTTGCAGAATACAGTTCTGTCAGTTTATTAGTTAATCTTTGGATATTTACAATACAATACAATATGACCAGCAAAATTTAAAAGGAGAAAAACAAAGTAAAACAAAGAAATACAATAATCTACTACGAACTAATAAAATAGATCACATAGTAATATAGCATTCCCTCCCCTATTACTGTATTAATACATTTGTTACCCAGGTAGTGAGAGTCTAAAACATTAATAAGTATAAAATAAAAAATAAAAGTATATATCCCCTAACAATTTATCAAGATACTTCAATTTAAAAGTGATATTTAAAACAAGGGAATTACTTTTTTAGCCGGTTTTCTTATTTCCATTGTGGCAACATAAAATTTGGCTACTTCACATGTAGTTTGGATATTTAGAGTTGTATCACAGTAATATAGCCATAATTTAAAATTATAATGGTAAGATTACAAGTTGATCTTCTCCAGTTTTAGATTCTTCACTTACTCCATTACTTTTGCAGCAATAGAAATCCCAAGTAGCTCCATGCCGTTATGACAGGAGTGATGGTTCCCAAGACCAACAGGATAAAATAAATGCATTTGATACAATCAAGGCACAAGTGCAAATGTTAGCCAAAAAATAGATGAGATCTACCCCACCCCCAATCCATAAGAATGCTACAAATTTTCAAGATGATTCCACAGAAAGTGAGAGATTTATTCTAAAAAGCATGATGTAATGACTTGCTTTTGCATCGTATTATGTTCTTGTCAATCTTGTGAGTTGAGGAAAGGTCACCCATCCCTACCATGTGCTTCTTTATTCAGAAAGTAAACTAATATGAGGATAAATGCTCAAAAATCCAGGCAAGCAAAACACACAGTGCAATTGCAAATTTGTCACACATTTTGTATGGTTAGTTCATGGTTCAGTGTTTCCTGGTAGGTCAGCTGAGTAACCCATCTTCCCAAACACAGCTATTATATAGCAAAGCCTCTCTCAACCTGAACCTCTGTAGATGTGCTGAAACACACATCCCCATTCCCATCAAAGAGGGATCTGCTGCACGGTCCAGCGGAGGCCCTGGCGGTGGCCTGGAATAGGAAAGCGGCTAGCGCCTTGGACAAGATCGCGCCTGTGTGGCCTCTCTTATCCCATCGAACTCGACACTCCCCTTGAGCTGAGGGTTCTGAAGAGGACTAAGAGATGCCTAGAGTGCCACTGTAGGAAGACAAAGGCCGATCCTGACTGAACACAAGCTAGAGCCGCTATTAAGGCCTACCTTGTGGCGGTAAGAGTGGCAAAACATCAGTATTTCTCCACTCTTATTGCATCCGCAGAATGCCGCCTGGTGGCCCTGTTTAAGATTACCCATTCCCTTCTGGGGAAAGGGGATCCAGAAATCCATCAACGGGACCCAGCGAAGGAGTTTTCTGCTCATCTGCAGGATAAAATTGCTCAGATCTGTTCCAAGTTGGACTCTGAGCGTGAGGCAGTGTCTGAAGAGATGCCCAGCGGATGTTCTTACTCTGTTATCTGGGAATGGTTTGAGCCTACTGAGCCCGAGGAAGTGGACAGGATCCTCCGGACTGTAAATGCCATCACTTGTCAACTAGACCCATGCCCTGGTGAAGGCAGCCCCGGAGGCGACATGTGGTTGGGTCCAAGCAATGGTAAATACTTCCTTGAGAGAGGGGGTATTCCCAGCAGCCTTTAAAGAGGCACTGGTGTGCCCCCTCCTCAAGAAACCATCACTAGACCCTAGCGTACTAGGCAACTTTGCCCAGTCTCCCAACTCCCCTTTTTGGGGAAAGTGGTTGAGAAAGTGGTGGCGCTGCAGCTCCAGAGGATCCTGGATGAAACGGATTATCTAGACCCCTTTCAGTCAGGTTTCATGCCTGGTTATGGGATGGAAATGGCATTGGTCACACTTATGGATGATCTCTGGCAGGAGCGGGATGGAGGCAGTGCATACATCCTGGCTCTCCTTGACCTCTCAGTGGCTCTCGATACCATCGACCATGGTATCCTTTTGGGTCGGCTCAGGGAGTTGGGGGTGGGTGGCGTAGTTTTGTGCTGGTTCACCACCTTCTTCCAGGGCCGGTCCCAATCCATGGTGATAGGGGACAGCCCCACAGCCCCTTCTTTGTGAGGTGCCGCAGGGATCAATACTCTCCCCTCTCCTTTTCAACATCTACATGAAACCGCTGGGTGAGATCATTCGTCACCATGGGATGAGGTATCATCAGTATGCTGATGATACTCAATTGTACATCTCCATCCCGGGTGAAGTAATTGATGCTGTGACCACCCTTTCCAAGTGTCTGGGGGCTGTGGGGGCCTGGATGGGGAACAACGGGCTTCGACTGAACCCTAGTAAGATGGAATGGCTGTGGATTAATGGCACCTCGTGTCCCAGGAATTTGTCATCTTTAGTGCTGGATGGGGTCGCACTGCCCCAGACAGATCCGGTGTGTAACTTGGGGGTCCTCTTGGACTCACAACTCCTGCTCGAAGAGCAGGTGGCAGTCGTGTCCAGGAAGGCCTTTACACAACTTCGGGTTGTGCGCCAGTTACGCCCTTTCCTGGACCGAGAGGCCCTTTGAACAGTCACTCATGCCCTGGTCATCTCCCATATGGACTACTGTAATGCGCTCTACATGGGGCTACCCTTGAAGAGTATCCAGAAGCTTCAGCTGGTTCAGAATGCAGCCACGCGAACAGTGATGAGTGCTCACATAACAGCACACGTAAAACCTTTACTGCGTGAGCTGCACTGGGTTCCAGTTTGCTTCCGGGTCCAATTCAAGGTGTTGGTCATCACCTTTAAAGCCCTACATGGCATGGGACCAGGGTATCTGAGGGACCGTCTCATCCCTATTACATCGACCCGCCCCACCCGGTCATGCAGGGAGGGCATGTTATGGACCCAATCTATAAAAGAAGTTCATCTAGTGGGGTCTCAGAAATGTGCCTTCTCTGCTGTAGCTCCCGCCCTTTGGAACATCCTCCCCCCAGAGGGGAGACAGGCCCCCTTGCTCCTGGACTTCTGCAAAAGATTTAAGACCTGGTTTTGTAGACAGGCTTGGAATGGGAGGGCAAATAATTACACCTGGGGGTGGCTAGGGCTGTAAGTGATTTTGAGGGGCCTGTTATACTCATGGACTAATTAAAATCTTTTGCCACTTAGATTTTATTATATCTTTATTTTATTGTATTGTTATATTGAAATGGTTTTAAATTTAAACGTCAGTTTACTGAAAATGGCCCAGAGTCCCCCATGAGGTGGAGATGGATGGTGAATAAATTTATAAATTAATTAACAACCTTAAATGTTGGGGATTTTAATGCAATGCATATGGAAGAAATCAGGTTAAAATAGACTGATTTAGTCTGTTATACCCCTGGGTACATGTACAAATTGATTGTTTATGTGTTAGAAACACATCTTTCCCAACCAAAGGGTCATATGGCCATGTAAGAATTATGTTTATCTAACTCACATTTGTCAACCATGTCAAACAATCTACTGTATCTTTGTAGGTCTAGAATTTTCCATGTGTTACTATGAAACATATTGTGGGAACTATGTTCCAATACAGAAAGCATGGCACCTTTAAACTCAGAAGGACCAAAAAAGACTCTTGACATCTTTCTTGGATCTAACTGATCTTGTTCACAAAGCCATGTGCATCATGAAGACTGCTATAAAGCCACCCTGGGCAGAAATGTCATGACAATCTCCAAAACTCCTTTTCCATGACAAGAAGCCTACATGTTCAAATCAGGAGTACAGATGCTATGAGTAGGGAAGGAATAGACATTGGGTGGTACACATGTTGTATCTATAAATCTGTCATGGCTCGTGCACAATTTTGTTTGAAGCAAAAGGATTGGTTGGTGTACACATACATGGAAAGTAGGATCCTGAATTCTGTAATAGTCACACAGAGACACAAGTCCCTGCAATTCACTAGCACATCACTATAAGGTTCACAAATGGCAAATAAATGGGACTCCGATGGAACAGATGCGCATCTACCTATAAATACCTTGGAGTGCAGTTCCATGCTTCCTTATCCTGGACCGCTCATTTTCTGTTCCAGGCAAGTGTTGCACAGCGTACCCCATCAGCTGTTGCAAGATTCTACCATTCAGAAGGAGCCAGTCATATTCCTGCAGCTTGCAAGGTCTTTCAGGCTAGGTAGTCCCCCAGCTTCTCCATGGCTCTCAGATCTGCTCCCTTGCTAAGCTCAATTCTATTGAAACCATCCAGAATAAGTTTATTAGAGCCATATTGATGGTACCAAAAGTATCAAAAATGCCGTCCTATGGGTAGAAGTAGGTATAGTTTCATTGGATGCCAGAGCACGGTTTCTTCTTACCTTCTGGCTAATGTTAATTCTGTTGCCTATAGGTTTAGCCCCATTAATATTTAGAAATCATGTTAAATCGTGGCTAAAAAAAAAAAAAAAAAACTTAGATAAAATGCAATTGTTGGGCTTCTCTACAGAAAATCTGTGCTCATTAGGATTTGATAATGCTAGAACCGCCCTGAAACAATGAATCTGGGATAGAGTGTAGATCTCCAAACAAATTTAAGTAAGGTGCTACACCCCAATATCTGTCATTTTCTTCCATAGGGGTTCTTTCCAGCTCCTTATCTATCATCTATCACAATTTTGAAATTTTGTAAAGCTTTCACTTTAGCCAGGCTGGACGCACTGCCCTCAGCAGTCCTTTTTGGACGTTTTAAGGGTACTCGGATGCACCTTCTACTATGTCCATGTGGCGATGGCTCAGTAGAAACCCCAAGACATATGTTGTTGTACTGTTGCCTATATAAGGACTCTAGACAGATCCTTATATATCCGATATTGAAGACATTTCCAGGCAAGGAGTGTGATTTCTATTTAATGCTGCTTCTTTCGGACAAGGGCCCCAAAATAGCCTCCCAGGTTGCCCAGTTTGGTGCTACCATCTGCCCAATATGCCGTACCATCACTTCAGTTTTGAATTTCTTAACATAGTATTTTATTTCAATCCATTTTAGTATTTTCATTCTTAATTAATTTTGGATTGTAGTATATTAATTGCTTATAATTATATTTATATAAATGTAAGATTGTTGCCACTGTATAGTTTTATTGTGACTGGCCTTAGGGCTGTAATAAATGTGATGACTTAGCACATCAAGAAAAATGATTCTACCCCACTGTTATGCTTAATTTGTTTATAAGTCTTGTTCAGTAATGGGACATTTTAAAAAAAAATGTTTCCACAGTATGGGATGATTAATTCCCTTCTACCACCCATGAAATCAGGTTATAATGACATCAGCCTTAGAAATTTACTGTTGAAAGCTTACAAAAATGTACTTCATGATTCTGATTTCCCCAAATCTGCTCACAACCAAGTCAAAAACCTAAACAATTAGTTATTTTACCTTTTTATCTTTTAGTGGGAGTTACATAGGATGACATCCATTTTTTAAATCCACCCTTGCATACATATTCAGGCTGTTTAACACAAACCCAATAGATCAAACTGAAAGAGAATACAAGGATGCCTTCAATGGGTGGGAAGACTCTGTTCCTTAAAGGAGGCTAAGCTTTTGATTACTGAGGCAATTATTATGGAGGCCTCTTCAGTACAGCCAAAGTGTCCTACTATTTTACATGGCTATGATTGCATGAGAAGGAATCAGAAATATCTGACATGCACTTCCAATATGCCCTTCCTCCATTATCATGGTGTCCCTTCTAAAGCAATCCAGAGATAGCACTTGACTTTACTATTGAAGGATATGTTTTGCATCAGAAAGCAAAATCTGACTAAGAATGAGAGCAAGGAACAAAACTTGTCTTTCACATGAAAGTCAAACACACCAGGGAACCACACAAGCTGTTGGATTAACATAGGAGGCGTGTGCATTTCATAAAAAACATTTCATTTCGAGCTTAGGACAAAACAGCCCCACTCAAGGCACTCTGTCAAGGTGGCTCAAGTTCTCAGTGGTCCATTAAAGCAAACATGGATAAACTGGGGGCATTTAGTTCCAAACTTGTAACAGTGCTCCAAGAACACACATTTGTTTCCATGCCAGAACACTTGAAGCAACCTGTTTGGAAGTCAGAATGGCCCATTTTCTATACCCAGAACACTCAAAATGGCCATAATAAATTACCCAGCATTAATTAATTCATTCTTCCAAGGTTAGAACAGAATAGCATGCTTTATTTCGCCCTTGAGACAAACCTCTTGAAATACAAGAGCTTAATTTAAAACATGGAACATATAAAATGGCCACTTCAAAACAGTTTGAATGTGAACTTCGTAATGTACTTAAAATTTATGTTTCTAATATGCTAGCAATAACCATAATTAGACATCAGTGAGTGAGTGATAAGCCATACAATGTGAAGATTTACAGAAGAAGGGATTATAGTAATATATTTGTTATTTCTTTATTAAATTTATACATCACCCATCTTAATATAAAAAGTGACTCTGGGCACCTTACAAATAATCTTAACAGAGGTAGAGAAAGTGGATCAAATAAGAGTTAAGGTCAGTGGTCAATCATTTGAGTCAGTTCTCATAACAAGCATTGGCATGAATATAGTCCAGACTATAATAGTTCATTTATCATTTTGGGGAATGGCTTTTAGCATCCTGATAGAATATTTTACAGATGACAACATTGTATAACCAGACTGGATAAGTATCTTAATACATCTACATTAGAAAAACTAATATCTATCCTACCCAAAACACAGAGATCTTGTAACACATTTCTCTTATCACTATAAATTTGGACTACTCTAATCTGCTCAATGTGGAGCTGTCTTGGAGCACCATCCAGAAAAGCTTCCTTAGTTGGTACAAAACTCAGTGTCCAAGCAACTGGCATGTGTTAACTGTCAGGAGCGTATTATGCTTCGAGCCTTGAATTCCATAAGCAATTCAAAATGCTGGTTTCGACTTAGAACAACCTTGCAACAAATATTTCATGACCGCCCGCTCCAAGTAAAATTGATCCACTCAGGGTGTTCCTTGGGGAAAAGCTGTTTCTTATTCTGCTTGTTCATGAGGCAAGACAAGGTGAGACCAAACCATGTTCTTTCTCTGTAATAGCACTGAGATGATGGAAAAACCTCACTTTGGAAATTAGATTGGGCCCCCATGATAATGGCTTTCCAACAACTGACTGAGATTTTCCAAAGAGCCTTCCATGCCTCTCTATATGAATTGTGGATTTATTATGGTTTTAGAATAGTTTAGCATTTTTTATCTAGTAGAATTTGTATTCCACAATTGATTTGCCATGGATATTTTAACTGACAATAGGTTTTGCTGTTTTAAGTCGTATTGAGCCTGACTGGATTTGGCAGGGTAGGAATGCAGTAAAATAATTAAATAAACCACATGCTAGATACTACATGGAAAATGGCAATTTGCTTCTCATGACAAAGTATCAAGGCAGAAACATTAGTGTCTTTAAAGGAGAACCTTCCAAAACGTAGATTTACAGATCAAGGCCACCCAATCAAATATACTACAGTGAAATCTCAATCTTAATAGACCATCATTTAGCAGATTCTGGATGGAACAGTAAAAAATTCCATTCAGATATCCCAAAATAGCAGACATTCATTGCATGTAAAGTAATTCAGACAAGTCTAATCAATAACAACTCAATGTCCCTTATTTGCAGTGGTTTATGTCAAAACGATGCCAGTATACAAATTCTGTTTGAATCAATTTCCAATATTTGCATAATGGTATCTTTACCCAAATAAATGCAGAAGATTAATTTCATATTTAGCAGACATTAGAGCCATTAAATCAATGCTCTCCTGCATGTCACTTAATATCAGCTTGTTTAAAAAACGCTGAGTGTTTGGATTCACGGAACAAATAGGTGTCTTGACGAGGACAGGAGTTATTGCCAGACCACAGATAACAGGAGGAGTGCCTATAAAATCCAGTTAGTATTCCATTGTCTGAAAGACCAGAAGAGGCAATAGCTGAAAGCGTGTTCAACTCAACCACAGGCATGTAGGTCGCTACTGGTACATGAGAAGCGAACATTTTCCTTAAATGTTCTTTACATGCTATTAATGCAAATCGTTTTGTGACCTCAGCTGCTACTCCATCAGGGTTGATTCTAAACTCACTTTTCCTTTTTCTGTAGCCAACTTGTTTATAGTATCTGTTCAACATCTCCTAATATGAGTCCCTCCTTGTGGGGGGAGATGGTGGTGATAAAAAATTAATAAAATAATATCAAAATGGGATTGAAGGGTATTTGGGTGTTTTCCTTCCCACACAATTTCACCCCAAAACGATATATGGAGATACAAAGAAAATAAAGTTGGTAAGATGTTCCCCCCTAGCAGAAATGTTGGATTTAGTTATGCAGGCTTTGCACTTCTCCAAAGTATTACATCATCATAAAAGCATAGCCAAATCAAACCTCAGCTCCCCATTGCTCATTTCCTTTCTTCTGTTTTGAAAGCTAAATGCACTTGTGTTTCTAAGCACTGGCATAATTGCTTATGGTGAAATACAACTTGGCAATAATTTACATTCTGAGATTGCAAACACTTACGTGCGCCGTAAGCTTCCTGGATTGGTCAGCTAATGCAACCTTCCCAATTGCACCGATCTGCATAGGAAGTAGCTGTTTGAAATCATAATATATTTGTTTAAAGTAGGCTAAAAGGAGTTGCATGGATATTCAGTGGAGTGTGATTATTTTAATCAGTGCAATATATATTCTCACTGTCTCTTTTCTGCTCACAAATGGTTTCTCGAAAAACAAGATAACATCTCCCTCTAGTTAGTCTTGATGCAAGAATTTAAATTGCTTGTTTGCAGCCTGTGCCTGATGATTTATTTGGAGAAAGTATTTTACTTGCTTCTAGTTTTGTAGCAAGAGCTTAAGCTGGGGCAACAGAATGGAAGGATTGGAAACAAACAAAAGTACATCACAAGTTACAACCGTCATTACCCTAAGGAAAAATTATCCTTTGCATCAGCAGTCACTGATGCCTTGGTTTCATAAGATAATTATGGAGCCATCCACAAGTCATCAGAAAATTCATTAAGAAGAGTCTCAGTGCAACCTGGGAATGGGAAATTCAAAGAGTATTATTTATTTCACACATATCCTGGCTAGGGT
This sequence comes from Candoia aspera, assembly GCF_035149785.1. Lineage (NCBI taxonomy): Eukaryota > Metazoa > Chordata > Lepidosauria > Squamata > Candoiidae > Candoia > Candoia aspera. Next base: position 96,079,176 of record NC_086158.1, on the reverse strand, counting down.
TTCTGACTTCTGGATGCTTTTTCCCCTAATATGTGTTCAAAAATGGAGAGACCACCCAATAAAACACTTTTTTCCACTTGGAGTTTGCTTTTTTTCACAAATTAAATTATCTTCATCAATTGCATTTACAGCTTCCCACCTTGTCCTTTTAAAATATGGAATCCAAATTTAATTATTATTTTACCCCATGAGGCAAAGGGCTGAGGCAATGAGTGGGATCTAGTTTCGCTAGCAGACTGTTGGTACCTGCAGAGAGGCAGGATCAGGGAGTGAGAATCAGTGAGGGAGTAGACTGAAAGTTGTCCTAAGATGTGTAATTAGTGTTTGGAAAGCCCGTTGAGGGCAGGACCATTTTGAAGTGGACCTTCAAAAGTGTGTGTGGTGTAGCTGCTTCTCTACTCAAGTTCTGGGTGGCAGGGGGAATGTGCCAATGCCTATAAGATGCATCCCAAATTCCAGAAAGGATCTAGCCTTATCTGCAACAGTTATCAAAATCAAACCCATTCTTCTTTGTCCATCAATTACTGAGAAAGAGCCTGTAACCTTAAGAAACAATAGTAATGAATGTGACATCCTCCAGACTTTGAGGACTTCCATATGAACCTGAAAACCAAAAGAAAGAAATCTCCATTTCACTGTGAGGTAGATAAGAAAGAACAATGCACAGCACTGATATTCATTTTCTACTCAGCATCTCCTAGCTGTTACTGAGCAATCAAAGTTCTGAACATTTGGACAATCATCCTGTTGCAGCATTTGGCAGCTGCCAGAACTACCTTGAAGAAGAATTCTCTGGTCATCCTGGATCACTCCCTTTTACATAAAAGGAATGCATCACCTGCACCAATCCTGGATCACTCCCTTTTACATAAAAGGAATGTATCACCTGCACCAAGATGACACATATTTAAGAATTCCAGAATGGGGCAGGACTTATCTACAACAATGTATACATGGAATTTGCTACGTAGGCAAAACAACTGATGGAGACGCACTCGCAGACATGATAAATCTGTAACTGTGACAAAACAATTAGAATGACCTATTGCAAAGCAGGCCATTCACAGCTTGATCCGTCAATTATTGCAGGATAAATGACTTTTTGATTGATAGAAAAGACACTTTAAACACTGTACAAGGATACTCTCTACTGAGTCTTAAGAATAAGCTACCTTTTATCACCAAACACACACACACAAACATACTATACACACACAAAGTAACAATACAATGGAGATGTTAATATTAAGTAATTAGCTTAATATCAAAACCATTATTATATAACCAATACTTCAATGTTAGTTGCAGAGGTTCTATTTACCTTTGGATAAAAAAGCCAACCAATGTTATGCTTGTGATGTTGACATCCTAAATTGTAATTAATATCGATATTTTTTTTTTAGTATTCTTTCTCTATTTTCAATACTTTAATCTAAATAATAGAATGTTAATCTCTATTCATATCATAAAAGCATCACTGTATTGAAACAATACCGTGTATCAAGATTTATAACAATATAATAAAGAGTAAAAAAAGAAAAGCCAAGCCAGTAAATGAGGATGGGAAGAAATATGCGCTTGCATTTGCATAGGAACTTTTTGCAGGTTGCATCTCCTGATCCTCTGCCTGAACATCAGGGTAGGGGTATCCTAACCTCCATAATGTTTGAAACTGCAATGCCATTTCCAGCTCAGGATACCTATTAAAAACACACACATTCAAATATATTTGAAGAAATACGCATGTTGAGTAAAGGACCAACAAAAATTTAATCTGTATCCCAATGTGGAGGGGAAATATTTGTTGGGGAAAAGAGCAAAGACCAAGTGGGGCTGTTCATGAAACAGAAACATGAACCCACAGACCATTTTGTGTTGTGTTCCAATGGGAAAAAGCCCTCAGTACAACTTGAGTGTTTCAGGTTCCTTCAGAAGAAAAGTGCGTATGTTTTAACATTCTGGCTATAAGAAACAATGGGGACTCAGGGACAACAGCTATTTCTTTGTTTTTTTACTCAAGACCCACAAGAACAAGTTGGTAGTGCACCAAAACTGCAGAAAAAATTGGTCAGAGGAATGAGACTTAAAACCATTTTGAAAACGTGACAGTAGATCTCTGCAGGAAATGAGAAGACCACTGTGCTTTCTCCTCACTGAAAAATATGTACAAATTAAAAGCTGTAACTGAACAAGTCACCCTTGCAAGAGAGAAGAGAATTATTTTCCATTTTAAATGAGGAAATGAATCCTACAGGAGTCTGTCAATAATCACAAAACCTCTGTCCTTGCTCCTGAGGTTGTTTCCCAGTACGCAGGAGGAAACGTCCTAGTAGATGCAACCTGTCACACCAAATAGACTGAGACACTCACCTTCTCCTTGTAAACCAGGTTAGGAATCACCCCATCTTTGTCCCATCATATTGCAAGAGGCTGTTCAAGATTTTCTGATATAATGATCAATGCCTCATGCTTCCACTACCTTCATGTGCCCTAATCCTGCTTTAAAGATGAGGCTGCACATTGCAGGAATACAATTATCTAACTAGCTATGGAGTCAACAGATTTTTCCTTGTACTTTGGAGACAGTCTGGAGGGTTTTATTTAGCCAGTGGAACTGAAGAACTATCACTCAAGCATCTTTACTTAAAAACTAAGAAGGGATAACCTGGATTAATATTCTACAATGCAACTTTGAATACTTTATGGCCTCCTTGCCATCTCTTTGAGATACAATAATGTGTCTCATTTATGAAATTGTGGTCCACATCATTTTCTCCAACGCTTTATTGCTTACCATGGTATTCAGCTAACATACAAAATTGCCATTTTCTAGTATGCTCTTTTTGCATCCCAGCTATTTTAAAGGATTTTGGCTTAGAAGCCTTGCCAACCTCCTGTCCTGCTTGCTTTCTCCCTCCATTCATTTTCTCGCAGCCAGCTTTCTCCCTGGCTGCAAGCCACAAAGAGGAATAAGATGGGGTGAAGATATTTCTCTTGTGAAATGGCAGGTGGTGGAACAGAAAGCAAAAGAAAGGGAGAACTGGAGCCAGCAATCTGCAAGACACAAGGATGAGGGTGCTCTGACCTTGACTGTATGAATGGAGATGATCAATCCACCCGCAGTATAAATAATAAATGCTAAAAACTTTCCATAAATATCATCAGTTACTTATTTGCATTGGGGATGGAAGGGAGGGGGAGAAATGCAAGCCCAAGAGTAATAAAGGAAGAAAGATTATGAAGCGGCCTGGAAAGATTGAGTAAACTGAATAAGACTTTAATGCATTTGAATGGGGTGCCCTAGTATAGCAACTCCAATGAGCACCCTTCAGATGTTACTTCACCTCCCTGGATTTTCAGCAAGGTCACCAGCTTGAAAATTCTGGAAATTCAAGTCCACACACACAGGAATAGTGTGAGGTTGGAGAAACCTGTCCCTACACAATTTGCAGCACGTTTACCTGCTTACTCCACTCTCCTTTTGTTGAGGAGGGAGATCTACCTGTCCTACTCATGGTGCTCACTGAAAGTACAAACAGAAGCCTCCAAAAGACCAGAATCTCTGGTTCATGAGAGCTGTTAATCAAGGCTTCTACCTGCATTCAAGAGAAAGCATCCTGCTGAAATACATGATAAAAATATTCTGTATAAATTGCACCTTTACAATGGTACACCCAACAGTATAGTCTTCCTCACTATAATAATGTATCATTGCCTTCTTGCAAGATTTCTTTCAGCTTCAACTTCCCTGTGAGGCCTGGTGGTCTCCCACTAATCAAGTCCAACTCTTTTTTTTTTGAGATCAGGCAAGTTCAGCAAGATGCTATCAGCTACTACCTTTATCACTAAACGCACTTGAAAGAAGCCGTATTTATTCCCATAAATGTAAATACATTATTTTAAAAAATAAATAAATAATGTCAGTCTTCATGCCGTATTGCCACAATTTCAGTTTTCAGGGAATTCCTCATTTATCACCCATATCACACAAACAGTTTTGGCCAACCATGGAGAAGGGGAAAAGAAGTCATTAACCACCTTTGAAACTTGAGGGATAATGGAGACTAAAACATTCAGTTTAATGGATCATCTGGGGGAAAGGAATATGCATTACATCTGAATTCGCGTAATCTGTCATGTGTGTAACTGTATAATTGACATCTTTGCAACATTTTCATCAATTTGCATCCCTACAGAAATGACCTAAAAGGCATAAAAATGTAAATTAAGAGATTAAACAAAGGATGTAAATTGCATCAATTGTCTGGAATGCCTCAGAAATAGTGGATTTGTCCGTTATTTGGGAGTGAAGTCCAAGAGAATGTTCTGTCTGTAGTATCTGAAGTCTGTTAAAAGGAGTACTGGAGACTGTGGTTGTCCAGTACCTTTTAAGGTTATTTCATGCGCTTTGAAAACAATGTGAGATAGATGTGCAATTATTTTAAATACTGCGGAGTATCAAACCAGCAGAGCAAGAAAAAGGTTGCATCAAAAAGGTGAAAGGAAAGTAATAGACTAAGAATATACCCAGTAATTAGGTCAGTGTTGGCTTGGAATCCTGTGAATTCTAGTCTGAGATCTAGATTCTTCAATCTTCTAGTAACAAACCAATTACCAAGCTTGGATTTTATTAACCATCTCAAAATATCTATGCATACCAGAAGACTTCAACAACAACTCAATGTTCTACTAAAGAAAGTTTCCTGACAACAACCTTACAATATTTTCAGCATGAGGTTAAGACCCTTTTATTTTCCCAGCTATTTTAATTTGGATAATCCTGCCATCTGCCTCAAATAAAGTATTAGTCCCTTATCATGGTGTTAGGATTTTTACAGTTCATAAAGCTATTACATGATTTTCTACACTTTTTTGAAAGGTAAAATTCAGTACTATGAAAAATACGAAGCAGGAAAAAAAAAAACTCTCCAAACCACAGCACAGTATGCTTTAAAAAAAAAACAGAAAATGATTTCTTATAAATACACTCCACAATATTCAAGTGGTCGATCTGCAAAAAGAATGCACTGTACTTTCAACTGGAGCACAGAGTTTTTCTTTAGCAGCAGCCAGCGTGTGAAGGAAACAATGGCAGAAAACTCAGCTACCCCACTGGAAACGCAGAGATTGGGGTCCAATATAAAATAAGGTTTAGAAAAAGCAGCAGCAGGGCAATCACAGTTGTGCAAACATCTGTATTGATGGGCAGCTTAAAATGACATGAGCTACCAGTTGCACTTCTCTGAGCTCAGACAGGCAGATATGTAGGTAGTACAATATCTAACTATTAAAATGCTGAAGGAGGAAATTGAAATGGGTCAACCTAAAGGCCCAAAATTATAATACTGAAAAGACAGAATAAGATAAAGTGTTCCTTGAGTGGCTACACAACTATGTCAGTGTAGTTTCTTGGCAACACTGATTTCCCATTGCTTCTTTCCAGCATACTTTTAACCTCAAATCTAATCACCAGGTTTCCATGATAGTCCAAGGACCATCCTGGTCTGATCCCACTTAGCTGTTCTTAGCCAAAGCTAAGTTCTTAGCTAAGGGCTGCCACCTGAGCAAGAAAGGGAAAGGATGAAATGACTTTTTGGGAACCTTACACAAGGGTGACCAGAAGGCAGAGTCGATTTTTTTTTCCCAGATGTATTTCTCACACTGGGTTTTTAATTTATCTTTAAGGGTTTTTTTAGACCCAGTACAATGAAAATTCAGAGAAAAAAGGTGCTTTTGAAGCTGTTTCTTCCATATATTTAAGTTTACTGGTCAAGAATAATGGAACAAAGAGAAGTCCCACCATGTGTTGGTGAAAATGAACCAGAGCTGGCCTGCTAAAAAGGGTTTCCACCTCAAGGATAGAGATTTGGAAATGTAGGCGGTGTGTGCTGAATTTAGCAGTCAACAGTCCCTAGAGAAGCTTTTTGTATTTAAGTACATTTGCTTCAAAACTTTTAAGGCAGCTTTGAACAGAAGAACCTAAACATGGTGGCTCTCTCCAGAGTAGATCATGTACATATTCCCCAGACCTCATGCTTGGAAGGCGACCTCCAGAAAGTTTTTAAAAAGCCTCACTTGTGAAATAGGTTCTCCTGCATTTGCAGCTGGTCCCACCCCTCTACTTTCAAAACTCATGACTATCTTATGATTTTCCAGAAGCACATAGCAAATTCCTGTAGTGTCCTTCTCTGACCAGCCAAAGTTTCAAACTGTAGTATCTGCAAACCACAGGATTTTATTTATATTATAGTACACCACCCCAAAATGTGATTTGACAAAGGATGGCATAGAACCCTTTGACATAAATATTTAAATGGACAACAGTTAAAAGGAAAAGAAAAAAATGTCAGCCTGGTAACTAAGTGGAATATCCAATTAGAAGTCATTGTTGGCTGATGCCAGAGAAGAACTGTAAGCTGCATCCAACTATCTCCATTCATAGAAAAGGTAAAATCCAAGGATAAAATTTAACTTTGTGTTGGAGATCAGAGATGGACATCAGAAAAGATCTTCCCTTACACGAATGCACTGCAAATATGCTTGTCAAATTGAAAGCTGAAGAGCTATCAGAAGTGGGTTCCTAAACTCTGCCAAAAATTATCCCATCCACAACACAGGCTCCAAACACTCAAGCTAATTGCCATCACCATCAAAACTTGTAAGCCTCCAAATCATTTCAACCCCTGGTGGATTACAAAGTAGAATGAGAGTACAGTGAGCACAGTGAGAGTAGCAGGTTGACATCTACTAACAGTTGTAAGGAAACTAAGTCCAGAGTTATCCAAGGAAGAGTGGGAGGTGATTATGATTTTACAATGGATTTTTTTTCATCCAGCATGGACGATGGATGACCTAGAAGGACGAGATTAAGAATTGGATAAAACAGGCATCAAAAAAATTTGGACAGTGCACAAGTGTAGCTCCCATTTCACATTTAGTGACTCATCAAAGCCCTTCTCATATTCTTTCTCAACTAAGGTAGAGGAACATAAACATCGGAAAACACAGCACAATGAAGTGTTCGATTAAACAGTGGCTTTTGTCACAGAGATCCAAGATATTTAATCTTGAATCTCTGTAACCAAAAACACTGGGCTTGGAGAAAGCCCTAGTATGCTTTGACAATTAGAAACTGGGTTAATTCTTCTTTGCATCTCTGCCCTGCTTGGTGTTTTCCATATCTAGAAAAGCAAGCACAAATTTGTTCAAGTTTTAATTGTGGTTTCATTGGAGGGAATTCTACTTAGAGTCTCTGAGTCTCAAAAGCAATCTAAGGTGGCCCACTTCCACAGAGTCATGAATAAACCCCTATCTTAAATTTTAAATTAAATACACATCTACTATAACAATTAAGTCTAAAAGCTTCCACTGCTTTTAAAACAATAGGTTAACTAGACTGCCATATCTATTTTAGACAGTTTTACTGGCATGCTAAAATGAAGATCATATTTAGTATTTTCTAACAATACAGTACATGATAGCTTTTGTTTCCTTCAGTATTTAAATATAAATAAGTTAAAATGGCAGTTCACCAGCTAAGCATTGTTTCAGTTGACTGTACTGTAAGAAATCAAAATATTTGGAACAGAGAATGCCTAACCTATCATGGCATCTAGTATTCATTTTCTTCACTGGGATGGAATTCTTTCTTATGCAGTTGTGGAGTCAAAATCCTGGAGAACTGGTAGATGCACAGATTTCAATGAACTTAAGATAGCAACTTTCTATTCTGTCCATCAAACAATTAAGTCTTCAGTTGCCATTCTCTGATAGCTTCTGTGCAGCTCTCAAATCACAGGCATTTGGTGGAGGAAAATGTAATGATGAAAGATGATTTTAGCCATACTTTTCATCTATGGTTGTCTATCTTGCAATTTCCTTATCTGGACTTACTTGTTTCATTATTTTTAGGAGAGGCTTGCTGGAGGAAGAGAATTAAATGCAAATGTTGGTCATCTTTCTGCCACTTCTGTGATATTCAAAGCAGCAACCAAACGAATGTTATAGATTAAAAAAAAATCTGTTAACATTATAAAGTTTTAGGTTTTTATTCCCAAATCAAAGTCTACAATTAGAACATAAAAACGACTTAGTGCTTACTTTTTTAAAGGGGAAATATAATGTAAGTTGCAGTTAATAATGATCATTTATTTTCATGAACTATGCATGAGAGCAAACCACCATTAAATATGCATATTATACTAAACTATAGTTTAGCGGTATGATGGTTTAAAGCAAATATAATCTGTTCCTTCATCCCTCCTGTCTCATTCTCAGAATGAGAAACCACAACTTCTGTGTTAGATTCATTTCACTTATGTCAATGAAGTCATCTTGTTTTAACGAATAGCACAGTTCAGTTGGCCCAACAAACCATAGCAAAAATTAAGTACAGTTTCTTTAAATGCCATTAGTTATGGGTAATCAAACATGGAAGTGAGCTTCTGAACTCTTCCTTACAGTTATGACATTAATAAGAAAAAATTAAGCACATTTTATGTGGTTTTAGTAAATGTAAAGCAGAAGTAGCATTAACACATTAGAAAAAAAAGCAGAACCCCCCACACCCCAAAAAGACAGGCTTATTCTTAGTTTTCCAGAATCTGATGAATTTAAGCAGCTAAAAGATTTATGCATCCATTCCACCCGACATTTGCTTTATTCACCCAGTAAAGTATTAAGCATCAAAAGAGTTAAACTTTTATAGTTGCTCCTTAGTCTGAATAAAATCACTTTTCATATTAGTTCCACTGAAAGCTCCATCAACAGTAAAGTTTAATACAAACAGCGCTTTCTGTTTTACTACCAAGTCTCCCTCCTAAATCATACTTCCTTCACTTACTACCCTGAACATTGAAGATTACATCTAATACTTGAGATTTAGAATCAAGAATGTGATAAATGTTTCAAAATTAAAGAGAACTCATGAATCATCCCAAGGCAGCACCAAGAGTCTAGAAATATCTATTATGAGCTTTCATTGAGGTGGAAGGAGGGTGTCCATTACGAGCAACATCAGGGTCAAGATGACACATTAATGCCTAGAGCAGAAGAATGAACCTTATCTTCTAACTGTGTTCATTCAACCTGGTGATGAGGACACAGTCTTAGGCATAGGTTTGGCTAGAAAACTCCAGTGGCTTTGTGGTTGCCTTGGTTCAAGCACTCTTCAGGCAATTTGTGCACAAGAGCTGAAAGTGTGGGATTTCTCCACAGGTCTTTGCTCACTTGGACCTTGGAAAGAGTTATTAAGAAATTCTTTTCAGCCTACAAACAAAACGCAGAAAAATATGCAGCGCCTTCAAATGTTAAGCCCTAAAATGTAGGGCCTGATGCCATAGGGACATCTGTGTTTCCTTGCTTATCAACTTGAAGGTTATGGGTTTATAAACATTTGCTACCTTGGATTACCAATGTGTCTTCTTTCTGATTTTTGAGCTGGGTCTCTATCTGTGGAGAGAGACTGGTCAATATTTTATGCGGTCAAGGTTTAATGATGGTTTAAGAATTAGGTTTGAATGATTTCCTATATATAACATAGTAAGTTTCCATTTTCCCTGTTTTCTGGGCTCCCCCACCCCCTTCCTCTTCTTTTGTATGCTAAAGGAAACATTTAAATTAATCAAAATACTGTGAATCACTTGCAGACTTCTCTGACAGTCCCAACAGCCAGAAGAGACTTCTATGCATGGAAAACCGTTTCCATCTCTTTGATCAAAATCACTTTTAGGAGGAGGCTCATGGTGTGTTGCTTCAAAGGGGCACTTCCACAAGTCTTTTGCCAAAGCAAAGCATCACTTCGAAGCTTTGCATAGCCCTAATCATTTTCACTTAACATTCCTACCGAGTCCAGATACAGCTGAACAGAACAGAAGTAAAAGTTCCAGCCTGAAATGAGGGTACACCTGGGAAAAGAGGACCAGAGAAAAGGGTTTGAAGCAAGCAGGGATCAAGGAAAGGAAAACAGTTTTACCCTTCATGTTGTTTGCACAACCCTCAAGCTACCTTTGATTACATTAGGCATCTAGTTTTTAAGGAAACACTTAAACCACATCAACAGGAGCATACAAAGCCCAATTCATGAGCAAATGCCTAAAGCAACTTCACCATGCTACACATTGGTGAAGACCAATGAGGGAAATTTGGCAACCTTTAATGTAAACTGTTATTTGTTCCTGAATCGCTAATATACAACATTACTAATTTGTTTTTCTAATCCTAAAGTTCACAAATAATTTGCTAAAGGCAACAGCTAATGAAATTGCTGGTAACAATAACAACTAGCAAGAGAAATAGGACAATAGCTGGTAACCATACATTAGAAAACAACAATTTGATTATCCTAGGATTAAAACTGCTTTTTTGACCCTTTCAATCCATACCCTCAGTTCATCCCAAGGATCTTATAAGGGGCACTTTATATTTCAATAGGAAAACCTTTCTTTTCCTTCATTGTGCTTTTTTAGACACTTTATTAAAAGGAGAAAAAACTATCTCCACAGGTTAATGCATTATGTTCCCAGTGGATTTTCAGTTAGGTTTCTCTAAGGGCATTTCATAAAAAGTAAGAAAAGTTATCTTTAATCAGTTTGGTGGCATATGTTGTTGTTTATTCGTTTAGTCGCTTCCGACTCTTCATGACTTCATGGACCAGCCCACGCCAGAGCTTCCTGTTGGTCAACACCCTCAGCTGCCCCAGGGACGAGTCCGTCACCTCCAGAATATCATCCATCCACCTTGCCCTTGGTCGGCCCCTCTTCCTTTTGCCCTCCACTCTCCCTAGCATCAGCATCTTCTCCAGGGTGTCCTGTCTTCTCATTATGTGGCCAAAGTACTTCAGTTTTGCCTTTAATATCATTCCCTCAAGTGAGCAATCTGGCTTTATTTCCTGGAGGATGGACTGGTTTGATCTTCTTGCAGTCCAAGGCACTCTCAGAATTTTCCTCCAACACCACAGTTCAAAAGCATCCATCTTCCTTCTCTCAGCCTTCCTTATGGTCCAGCTCTCGCAGCCATATGTTACTACAGGGAACACCATTGCTTTAACTATGCGGGCCTTTGTTGTCAGTGTGATGTCTCTGCTCTTAACTATTTGATCGAGATTTGTCATTGCTCTTCTCCCAAGGATTAAGCGTCTTCTGATTTCCTGACTGCAGTCAGCATCCGCAGTAATCTTCACACCTAGAAATACAAAGTCTTTCACTGCTTCTACATTTTCTCCCTCTATTTGCCAGTTATCAGTCAAGCTGGTTGCCATAATCTTGGTTTTTTTCAGGTTTAGCTGCAAGCCAGCTTTTGCACTTTCTTCTTTCACCTTCATCATAAGGCTCCTCAGTTCCTCTTCGCTTTCAGCCATCAAAGTGATATCATCTGCATATCTGAGATTGTTAATGTTTCTTCCAGTGATTTTAACTCCAGCCTTGGATTCCTCAAGCCCAGCACGTTGCATGATGTGTTCTGTGTACAAGTTGAATAGGTAGGGTGAGAGTATACAGCCCTGCCGTACTCCTTTCCCAATCTTAAACCAGTCTGTTGTTCCATGGTCTGTTCTTACTGTTGCTACTTGGTTATACAGATTCTTCAGGAGGCATACAAGATGACTTGGTATCCCCATACCACTAAGAAGTTGTCACAATTTGTTATGGTCCACACAGTCAAAGGCTTTAGAATAGTCAATAAAACAGAAATAGATGTTTTTCTGAAACTCCCTGGCTTTTTCCATTATCTAGCGGATATTGGCAATTTGGTCCCTAGTTCCTCTGCCTTTTCTAAACCCAGCTTGTACATCTGGCAATTCTCACTCCATGAACTGCTGAAGTCTACCTTGCAGGATCTTGAGCATTACCTTACTGGCATGTGAAATGAGTGCCACTGTTCAATAGTTTGAACATTCTTTAGTGTTCCCCTTTTTTGGTATGGGGATATAAGTTGATTTTTTCCAATCTGATGGCCATTCTTGTGTTTTCCAAATTTGCTGGCATATAGCATGCATTACCTTGACAGCATCATCTTGCAAGATTTTGAACAGTTCAGCTGGGATGCCATTGTGTCCTGCTGCCTTGTTATTAGCGATGCTTCTTAAGGCCCATTCAACCTCACTCTTCAGGATGTCTGGCTCTAGCTCACTGACCACACCATCAAAGCTATCCCCGATATTGTTATCCTTCCTATACAGGTCTTCTGTATATTCTTGCCACCTTTCCTTGATCTCTTCTTCTTCTGTTAGGTCCTTGCCATCTTTGTTTTTGATCATACCCATTTTGGCCTGGAATTTACCTCCAAGGTTTCTAATTTTCTGGAAGAGGTCTCTTGTCCTTCCTATTCTATTGTCTTCTTCCACTTCTGTGTATTGCTTGTTTAAAAATAATTCCTTATCTCTTCTGGCTAACCTCTGGAATTTTGCATTTAATTGGGCATATCTCCCCCTATCACTGTTGCCTTTTGCTTTCCTTCTTTCTTGGGCTACTTCTAGTGTCTCAGCAGACAGCCATTTTGCCTTCTTGGTTTTCTCTTTCTTTGGGATGTATTTTGTTGCCGCCTCCTGAACAATGTTGCTCACTTCTGTCCAGAGTTCTTCTGGGACCCTATCTACTAAGTCCAGTCCCTTAAATTGATTCTTCACCTCCACTGCATATTCCTTAGGAATATTAGTGAGCTCATATCTAGCTGATCTGTGGGTCTTCCCTAATCTCTTTAGTCTGATCCTAAATTGTGCAAGAAGAAGTTCGTGATCTGAACTACAGTCAGCTCCAGGTCTTGTTTTTACTGACTGTATAGATGTCTGCCACCTTTGGCTGCAAAAGATGTAGTCAATCTGATTTTGGTGTTGTCCATCTGGGGAAGTCCATGTATAAAGCTGTCTTTTAAGTTGTTAGAAGAGAGTGTTTGTTATGCAGAGTGAGTTGTCTTGGCAAAATTCTATCAGCCTATGTCCTGCTTCGTTTTGTTCTTCCAGGCCATGCTTACCTGTAATTCCAGGTGTCATTTGACTGCCCACCTTAGCATTCCATTCTCCTGTGATGAAAATAACATCTTTTAGGCATGTTGTCCAGTAGGTGCTGCAGATCCTCATAGAACTGCTCTACTTCAGCTTCTTCAGCATCTGTGGTTGGGGCGTTTATTTGGATCACTATGTTAGATGGTTTGCCCTGAATTCGAATTGAGATCATTCTGTTGTTTTTTGGATTGTATCCAAACACTGCTTTGTTGGTGGCATATAGAGTGCTTAAAACATCCAACTGAGCTAATGAGATGTCTAGGTGGTTTGTGAAATACGGTATTATAACTCATGCTGTCACAGGGACTTCAACAAACCTGCTGGAATTTGATGGGCATTTTTCCCCACCTACCAGTATATATGGGGAAAGAGCTATATTCTAAAACATTTGGGAGTAATTTATGGTTGATAAAAGCATCCTACCCAAACTACCAGCTCATGTCTCTAGTCCTACAAATATATTTTCCAGTAATACTGTATATAAGCGAGAGCCAATTTGGTGTAGTGGTTAAAGGCACTGGGCTAGAGACTGGCAGACTATGAATTCTAGTCCTGCCTTGGGCACGAAACCAGTTGTGTGCCCTTGGGCCAGTGACTCTCTCAGTCCCAGGAAGAAGACCATAGCAAGCCACTTCCAAAAGGACTGCCAAGAAAACTGTAGGGACTTGTCCAGGCAGTTGCCTAGAGTCAAGACTGACTCAAAGGCACCTAAACATTGTATATAAGTGAACAGGTTGCATAGGCCGAAAAAAAAATACCTTTCACATTTCTGGTGTGCTGTGTGTGTGTAATCACACTGTCACAACAAGTAAAGGTTGATCTGTTATTTGAGAAAAAGAATCCAAACTATCTAATCTTACTGGAGAAAGCAAGATAGATGTTTATTTCTTTGCTCAACACCACAAAACCTTATCCTTCAGAAGAACCCTTAAAAGGCAAACATGGGTTTTCTTGCTGGATTTCTTACAGTTGGTTAGGAGTTTATGCCTGAATGTGACTGAGGTAGAAAGAACGTATAAATTAATCTTGGGAAATTAATCCGTAAGTGTCCACAGTGTAAAGTTAAGGGAATACATAGGCTGCCTCCTTTTGACTGCAGAATCCAGAAGCTCAGACCAGGAGAAGTCAAATATTCTGAGCAGTCAACACATTTGGAGCTTCTACACATGTTTTGAATGCTGATAACCATAGTAGACACTATAATAACAAAATACCAATTTATCAGAAATCAAAGAGGAAAAGTTATTCCAATCCACCTCCCTTTTCCCCTATGGTATTTGCTGCCACCCATGGTGAACTCTGGTCTCTTCTGGGCAGATGGACAGACTTCCAACCCAATGGGTTCCAGCTATCCACTATTCCTATTTTCAAAGACTGTCTTTAGAGCCCAGATACATTATAATAAATGAAAATAATACTGAAGTTAAACTCCTCATTTTGCAGAATCCCAGCCTCCCATATATTTAAATTAAAACCAGTGTCATAAGAATGAAAGTCAGCTGGAAGGAACTACAGGAAACAGGACAGGCTGAGGATGGAATATCACCTACCCTCGGAACAGGCATTGTAGCTCAGCTCTGCTCTCAACCAGCTCACAAAATTCCTGGTAATTTAACAATTGACTCTTGGGAGCCAGTTCCAGCACACCACTGATTGGAACCCAATGAGGATGCTTCATATGAACTGGGATTCGTTAAACTCTCCCTGGCCTTACCATTAAGAAAGAATTGGGTAGGGGTTTATCTTATTATATTTGTCTGCCTTGTAGAGGGCACAATCCACCTTGCAGAAACATCCATGGAATGTTAGCATTTTTCATTGTTCCCCCAAGTTCATAGCATGTGCCATCTGGAATGAGTTTTCCCTTGAAATCTCGGTCACTGCACTCTGGCGGCATTCTAGATTAGCATTTCTCAACCTAAGCAATGTCCGGATGGACTTCAAGTCCCATGTTGGCTGGGAAATTCTGGGAGTTGAAGTCCACCCATCTTGGCATTGCCAAGGTTGAGAAATACCGTTCTAGAGGGCCTTAAAAACCTAGCTATTTTCCCAGGCCCTGAGCTATGGTGGAGGGAGCCCCTCAACAGATATGGCTGCACATGGCTTTGGTGTTGCCAGCTGAATCAGCCATTTTTAAAATTTCTGTTCTTAATTTACATTGTTATTTATACAGTATTTCTATTTTTGCCAGGCCCAGCCCAAGAACAACAAGTCAGTATATTCCAATCTCCAGTTCTTTATTGCTTCCACCATACAGATAGAATCTTGCCAGACTAAAGCTATCCTAACCAACCTAAGGGAAAATAACCTAGAAGACTCTAAGGCGGGGCTACTCTGACACTCTGTCTCCCTGCCAAGGCTCTCCAGACAGCGAGTCCTCTTATCTCCTTGGAATGTGCCTCCTCCTTCCTGAGAACCAGCAGCAGTGCTGAAAGCCACCACATCACACACACACACCCCTTCAGGGACACATTCCATCACAATTTTATATGTTATACTGTGAGCTGCTCAGACTTATTCTGGAATTGAGTGGCACCTAAATCAAATAAGCTGTTTTAAAAAGTCAATTCTCTTGTTGCCCTATAAATTTAAAACATTGTTTCCTGTCCCATTTCTGTTCTTTGCCCTTACCCTCTCAACCTACTTTGCAGTTCCTGATCTTAATCAGTTATTCATCACATTTACAGAATCTGCTTCTCACTGTAGGAACAAGAGAAGTCCAGGGGTCAAAATCCAGTTCAAGATAAATTCAAACTACCCAAATTCTATCATCATGAAACAATTGTTGGAGAAGATGAAGCTCAAAGCTGCCTTTCCTTTTATTACAATGCTAATTTAGTACTGACCAATGAGTTTAGCAAAGGAAAAAACAAAGTGACTTTCTGCAATAATATGCAAAATTTAGAGGTCTTGAACTGTAAAAACAAAGCCTGATTCAGCAGGTTAGCACACCTAAACTTCTAAATTCCTTTTAAAACTGCACACATTTCAGCAAGTTGGAACCCAACAGGAAATGAGATGTAATGATTTGTTCGAAAATAATCTCCAGCATAGTAATCCCAATGTAACATAATTTTAATTATCAAGATATAATCTTACAGTATCCTTTTATATGACTGCCATTAAGGGAAAAACACAGATAAAACTCTGTGATAAATCTGCAGCTGCTTTCATAGTCTGTGTAGTGTGCACAAATCACATGTTGAGTATTGCCCAGTATTTTTTTCTGCAATCCTATAAATATTGTCCTTTTTGAAACCTCACTTCAGAAAGACCCTTGTTTTCTAAAGCTTTTATAGCATCGCTTCCCCTTTTTCTCTTATGTGGATCAGGAAAAACTGAGAATGGTTTCATGCACTCAGCTGCCCAAATTATTGCTAACCTTAGAATAAACACATCACAATGATCAGAACAGGGCATCTGTTGCATTTCATCTTTCATGTTCCAATAGACTGTACTTCAGAAATAACACACATCCTTTACATGAGTGGTTATCAATAAGGGTCAGCAGTAATTTAGACAGGACTCATGGTGAATTACTGAAATCTCAATTCATTCTTTAAAATTTAAAGCAGAATGCCTATGAACAGACAGATAGGTTTCTATCATGCTGGGACACACGGGATTGGTAAACCGTAAGAAATAAAAGATTGAGAACCACTAGTTGAAATGATACAGTTCTGGGAACAGGATTATTTATGAAAAAAGGAAACAAACAAAAGATATACAATGGTCAGCAAGGGGGACACTCTGAACTGCACCTAAGGAAGCTACAGTATTTCTGAAGCCAGACCAGAGATGGAGGTTTTGAAGCCTGCAATCCATGAGAATCCATGTTTGAAGATCCATTCTGGCTCCACAGCATGGATATGTCCATCAAACAAGCATATTGAAAGATTATCTACTTTAGAGCCTATCCCATTGTTACAAATGTCTCCCTCAGTAGGAAAAGATGAGAAAGATCCAGGCACATTTTCTTAAACTTGGCAACTCTGAAAAAAGGCAACCTGTGTTTTCCAAAGCAATGTTTTTCCTATCTCATTGGATCACTACTGAAGGATGCCCTGTGCACGGTTCCCATTGGGTTAATGTTTCAAAAACGATCTAGAAGAGTCTTGCTTGCAAAACACTTAAAAAACTGAGTTAGTTTCAAAAAGCCTAGCACAATTCTTACAGAAAGAGAGATCCTAAATTTGGCACTGAATTCTGCCTAAAGCATTGCTGAAGTGACAACAGATGCTCTTGTCAGGAAAAGCAATTTTGGGGGAAGGTCAGTTAATTTGCACACCAACATAATCATCTATAGACATCTCAGTTCAGTGGACAAGATGTTTTCAAATATGCACTAGAAAGGCAGGAAGGGAAAATACATATTTCATCTGTTTTAATTTGGACACAAAGTTGCAATAAACAAACAAAAAGTCCCAAGATCAAAAAAAAAAATGTTTGCAAGGAAACAATAGCATTTGTAGCCTTATGCAAACTCCTATTTCCTTTTGCAACAGAGAGAAACCTAAGTGCCCATTAACACCCAGTAGCATTTCTGACCCTTTCTCCCCATCTTGTAAAGATTCTCACTACCCCAAACAGCCTTCCTGGAAACTGTTTTTCAAAAACCACAGATTTCTCTCCTTAAAGAAACTGAAGATCAATCACCCATTAGGGGCAGCCCTCATTCTATTAAAAAAAATTACTTGTTCTAATGCCTGACTGTTCCGTATCTCTCTGTACCAGAGAAAAAGTTCTACCTCCTCTGCACAAAGAAAACAGCAATGCAGTGAAGGAGAAAAAGGAAACATGAAGTCTTTCTGTGGTCAGATTAGTCAACTACTCTGTGGAAGGAGTGTTACTCTGGACCAGTGTTTCTCAGCCTTGGCAACTTTAAGGTGTGTGGACTTCAACTTCCAGAAATCCCCAGCCAGCTGGTGATTTGATGGCTGGCTGGGGAATTCTGGGGGTTGAAGTCCACACATCCTAAAGTTGCCAAGGTTGAGAAACGCTGCTCTAGACACAGAAAGAAACATGATCTGATGGAGAAGGAGACCGTGTTAAAGATTTCCCTATCTTTGCAAGCATCTTCAGTGCTTTGTCATGCTGAAGATCACCGACAAGGTTCTACTGCAGCCCTTCTCAACCTTTTGACCCTGGAGGAACCTTGAAATATCTTTCAGGCCTCAGGGAAGGAACCCCATTCAGGCTCAAAGATAGGCCAGAAGTTACAAAATCATTACATTCATTTCATGGGTAGGCCTGTATGTATGCATGAACAGTGTTCTTAAACTAAACAAAGAGTGAAACTTGCCTCTTCAAAAAAAAATGTTTGCAAGGAAACAATAGCATTTGTAGCCTGAATTTGAATTTTTCCATGATCTCCCAGGGAACCCTTAGTGACCTCTCCTGGAACCCTAGGGTTCTATGGAACCCTGGTTGAGAAACCCTGTTCTACTCCATGGCTCACCATGGTTGTCTTATAACAAAACAGAAGCTGTGGTTTGCCCACAGATGAGGGAATGGCAGAGCTCATATTACATTCTCCCCAATGAATCATGCTATACATGTTGCTAAGGAAAGGATAGTGTAAACGCAGCAGTGCTGATAAAGAAAATGTGGACAGGAACTTCAGGTTAGGTTAAGCCTTTGTTAGCCACAGGAGAAAGAAGGAAAAGAGCAAATGAACAAGTGTTCATATTAGACACCTGCTAAATGCAGTAATTCAAAACCACCTTCAGCCTCAACTACCTGCACTGAAATTTAATATGGATAATCCACTCTGTTAAGTTTCTTGCCCCACTGAAGCCTGCAAAGCCTTTATCTTCAATACTATTAATGAAGGAAAAATTGCCATACCAATTCAGTGCAGTTTTATCTCACCAAGATTCAAACAAAAATCTCATTTCTTTATAACAAAGCCACTCACCAATCTGGAAAGGGCATTAATTCTCGACTCCTACCTTGGAAAAAATAGGGAGCTTATAAAAGAAAATAACCATACATAAACACATTATACTGCATCTAGGAAATCCATTAGTCATTGCTATTACCAGAAGAATTCAAAGACCAACAGTTGGAATAATTTCCTGCTGTACAAGTGGCAGTTCCCACACTATATATATACACAGACCAATTCAGTGAGGAAGGAATTACTACAGTTTTCAATTATAAGGTTCCTTGTTTTTTAAAAGTACTTAAGGCTTCCTAATGTAATTTACATTCAAGCTAAAAACCAAACATAAATAACTTCTAAGTATACATCAACTTCCAACTAAAACATGCAACTGGAAAAAAAATTGAGAAGGGGAAAAAATGGATCCTAGCATTAGTATAGTAACCAGAAGTATGCCACCCACGATCTGAAGTGAATACTTTATTCAGACTGAAGGTAATCATTTGACACAGTCAATTGATGCAGTGGTTTCCTCCAAATATTCAGTTTGAAGGGCTGATTCAAACTGCTGTTAATGAAATCGTGAAACCAAATATTCATACAGCCTTAAAAGTAACACAGTCGAAATTAACCAAGACATAACTGGTTTGCAGATGGAACATAATTAGCCCCTGAAAATATAATGACACTCAGCAATGATTTGACCCAACACAAACTTATCTAGGATGAAACCTCAGTTTTCTTGTACTTACTGCACCTTACATGGCTAAATTCAAATTCTGTTGTTCCTCCAGCAACAAAATAGGGACCAGAAATAAAATTAGGTCATTTTCTTCAGCAGTTCCTTTACTGCAAACAGGGCTAGCCCAGCACAGCGAATGGATTCTGTTCACTGCCTATGTTAAATACAGTGGAATATGAAGTACTTGTATTTTAAGCAAAGGGATCATAAATCTCATGTGGTTTTACTGCATGCAAAGAGAAGGAAAATATTGGTGCTGCAGAACGCAAGGTCATTTTGATGCATTCCAATCCAACCAAAGATAAATCATTCTAAATTGATTTCATTAAGACCCCTGATTGTATCATAGGAAACAGCTACCCTGCATGTGTTTAAATCACCACCAAATGAAATAGTGAGAAATAACCTTCGTTGTTCCCATAAAGAGACCACAGTAGACTACAAGGAAACCAGTCTGTCTTTAGTTTAGGCACTTTTCTTTATGAGTCCTAGGGAGGATCCAATCTGTGAAAAGCAGCTCTCTGCTATTAATGCTAATTTAATGGTTTGCTATTCTGCAGTGTTACAGCCCCTCTAACTGGTAATAGCAATCAAATCTCAGCTTCTAATGAGCTAGAATTCTGGAGTTTCAAGCTAGGAAAGGGGGCTCCCAAACTGTTGTGCATATACAAAAACAAACTTTCATACTACTGAGATGGCAGAAAGAAATGCATTATATCACAAGCATGTTTATAGAATAGAAAGACATGACAAAGCATATAGGACTTTCAAAACATGCATGTCTGTCACTGCAACAGCCACCCAGGAACAGTCATCCAGGAAGAAACACAAATTGTAATTAAAAATAAAAGCTGGGTTCCAGTTTCAAAACCTTGCAAATTTGTGGTTATGTTTGCATATATAGTTAATACCAAGTTACCACCAACATCTTAAGTAGGTTTGCATGGTTAGTAAGCAAGCAAGCGCCAAATTAAACATTTGCCCACATCAACTCATCAGCCAAATTGTAAATTGGCATGCATGGTCAATATCAGGCTAAGTTGAAAGTTTGTATATCAGCTTCCTATTTTACTCAATTCTTAGCCTTACACTGTTCTAAAACCTTGTTTTATAGATAATATAAGAAGGGGTCCTTCTGGAGAACATTTAACCAAACCACACAGTCACAAAAGCAGTTTTTTAAACCAAACCACACAGACACACACAAGCAACTTTTAACCTTACCAGAGAAGGAAAGAAGGCTTTTACATGTACAGCATGTTATAAATGAAGACCATCTTCCATTCACTGCAAAAAAAAAAAACCTAGAGTTGAACCTCCCTCCAAGTGAGGCTTCTTACAAACACAAAGGTTGCTCATGAAGACTTATTGGGGAAGAGAAAATCTCCAAGATTGGTTTCACCTGGTTTAGCAATCCTAGGTTAAAAGTGAGCGGGGAAGCTGGTTTTTGCTTGTATATTTATATTTCCCTGTACCCTCTTTTGAAGAGGCTGATTTGAATTTAGGGTCATGTTTTCCTTTACAGGTGTATATAGTGATGACTACTATCTTATTTAGAAATAAAAATACCACTGTTTCCAAATAAAATTTCCCATACCTGCAAACCCAGAATGCTTATTTAAAGGAAGATGATCCGAGTTCAAGAATTCCTGCTTTCAAGGATGTGTACAGAGAATTACACTCAATTTATTTATTTTTCATGTTTTTACCACCAGAGCATAAGATGAGGGCCTAATTAAACCAAAACAGACAACTTTCAGTAGCCAACATTTGCACAATTATTAATGTATTAATTGATTATTAATTTCCCAGCAGCTAAGTGAGCAATGGGAACAAAGCCATTATGGGATGGGAGAGGGGGGTAAGCTGAATATTTCTGTGCTTTAGGAAGAAGTTCTTTGTTCCACTTTTTTACAAGTTCTAATTCTCTCTACTTTTGAAATACAGCCCAGAGTTGCCACAGACCCCCTATTCCAAATTTAGGTAGTCTGCTTCAGGAACTTTGTTGTTGTTTAAATAGTGAAATGCAAAAGAAAATACATTTTATAATCTACAATTATACAGTGAAATAAAGACCCTAAATATATGATAGCACTGGAGTAGAAACCGGGAGACCCTGAGTTCTAGTCCCATCTTAGGCACAAAGCCAGCTGGGTGACCTTGGGCCAGTCACTCTCTCTCAGCCCCAGGAAGGAGGCAATAGTAAATCACTTCTGAAAACCCTTGCCAAGAAAACTGCAGGGACTTGTCCAGGCAGTCTCCAAAAATCGGACACATTTGAATGGATTAAAAAAAAAAAAACTAAATAGGTTAAAAAAAAATCCCCTAATTAACAGTACAAAACTAATGTAGATAATATTTATATGGCATTTATGCTGGTCTATGACAGTAATAAATATTTGATTTGATATATGGCATTAATTCAGTTGTCAAGCTTATTATATCTAGATGTGCGACAGCATACTGCATCATGTTTTTATTTCCAAAACACTCTCCAAAAACAAATAATAAACTCATACCCTGGATCCATTCCTTAAAATCAGGAGATTAACTCTCTTTCCAGTTACCTAGGGTTATCCTCTTTGCCAAATTTGATAAAGTTAAAGCTCTTCATGAGAGAACAGTTTCTGTATTATATCAATATAGTTCAACATTACATTGAGGTTCTTAAATATTTCTTCCCAAAATTATATTAACATATGCATCAATCTGAAACCAAAACAGAGCTATAACAGAACAAGACCAAATCATGTGAGTTAAAGAACCTTTCTGATGTTGCCAATGATGGACTATATAACAGACCCAGGAATAATCGAAGAGGGAGCATGACAGCCGTAGGAGAAAACAGGGCCAGCAACTCAGAGTCACTCAGTCTTAATTATATCAGGTATAAACTGAGAATTGTTCTGAGGAGCTTTCAGGAATTTGCTACAATACCCTACCAGCAATAAAGATTTTTTTTTTCCCTCAGAAGTCCAAATGGTTTTGTTTCTGAAGTATACCTGCTAGAAAGGGCTTAGCAGAAATCTAATGTCCATCTCTTTTTAAACCTCCTTTGAGGACTCCAATAGACCCCAAATCTGCTTCAGGACCTGATATATTGTGGGGGTGGGCAAAGTAGCCAACACTGCTTTTGAGTTTGCCATGTGATTGGGATTAATAAAAGCCCAGGTGAACATGAAGGAAATGCCATCCGATATTCAACTCAACCCAAAAGCACTTCACTAAATCCAAGGTGCCGAACTGATTCAGTTATTCACTTCAAAGGGTGTTTTGACCCAACTCCCTTCAGATGGAAGCTTCACCCAGCCCTTAAGTACAATTAGGGTTGTCAAAACAGGGAAGTTTAAAGGACTCCCAGTGAGCACCCTCTTGGACCAAGAGCTGCCTAACTCTCAAATGCCTGCCTTAAGACTGTATACAACTATTTCCAGCTAATAATTGGGCTGCCAATATTCTCCTTCCCCTGCAAGGTTGCCAACCCTTCTCCATCTGCTTCCCTGGGGAAATCCACCCTTTTGATCACTGCATCACAAGCAAAGATTCTGCAAATGAAGCTTTCCTTCACTATGTCAAGAGATTTGGGGAGGGGGGAAAGAGAGAGAGAGAGAGAGAGAGCACAATAGTAGAATTATTTTCATTGTGAGTAAATGAAAAGACTTCTGTCTTCTGCTCTTTTTACCTCAAGTCAATCCAAATTTGGCAAACCTTCTGAGAAATAAAGGGGTGCCTCCCTGTGTTCCCCCCAAGATCCAGATACCCCCAACCCTCTTGGCCTTCTCTAAAGCTTTAAAGACCTAAGTGTTCCCCCAAGACTTGGACCAGGCTATTAGTTGAGCTGGGGACCTCAAGGCCACTGCATTGTGTTGATTATTGTTATTTTATTTATCTGTGTTAGAGATGATAACACAGAGTTGATTGTGGTTAGGCACCCAGTGTCACATGTGAAATGGGCAGCCAATCAATAAATGCAACTTGGCACATCTTGCTCAGGGGTTGGGTTAGACAGTCAGCCAAGCCCTCTTCTAGGGAATTCCATTTCCTGATGACACCCAGTCCCCATTAGTCTGTTTTGAATTATTCATAGTTATCCCTTAAAACACTGATGCATTTTCATATAAAATGATAATGTTTCCTTTGAGCTGTAACTCCTGGTGCTTTCATGTAGACTTCCTTCTAGTTTTCTTGGCAATACTGCAGATATGGTTTGATGGATTTTGACTGATCTCAAATGGCTAATCAGGGTTAGATCTGGGTTAGTGCTTGGATGGCAGATGATGAGAAATTTCATGGACTGGGAAATGAAAAAAGCATCTTAGAAGGCTACAGCAACTTTCTGTCTGTTAAGAATACTATGTGGACATTTTGGGGAACAAATACAGGTATTGTATCACATCTGCTTTCCAAGCATTCTCTGTTTATTATTATTATTATTATTATTATTATTATTATTATTATTATTATTATTAATGGTTCGGAGAAGCAATTTCTGACTGCCCAAATAATCTGGCTGCCTTATTGTGGGGTAGAGTTGCCATCTATTGCTGAATAAGAATTGGAAGAAGTCAGCAATGGCCCTAAGAGCTGCACAGTGGCTTACCTAACAGTTTCCAAAGATCCTTGAACTCAACAGTACAAAAATAATAATAATTTAAAAAAAAAGATTATGGAATAATCAGCCCAGACATCTTAGCAATAAATCAGCTTTAATAAAAGTTGATGCATGCATACCTAAATGTCTCAGTATACAATTTCAGATGTTTAAAGAAACAATGAAATACATCTTTAAAAAATCTGCATTTTGTGCCAGCTTAGAGGTGAGAGCACTTGCTGGATGCCCTACTTAATGCACATGGACAGCACAACATTCTTCTTCTCGCTTGGTTGGATATTTTCCTGCAGATGTTTTGTTACTGGGCTAGCCAGAGCAGGAAAACAACCAAGCTCAAAAAATACCAAGAACCCAACAACTTTATTTCATCAAGGAATGCATGGAAATTGTAGGGGGATCTCCCATTCAGAAAAATACCAGCCCCAACTTGCTTAGTTCAGCAAAGTGGCTACATCATAGTTGAGGACAAAGGCTTAAAATGTACATATCATCCAACACCAGCAAAGATTAATTAATAATTAAATAGATTAACATTTCCAAATGTTAATAGCTCCAGAGCACATACAATTTATGGAAACTTTCAGAAATTTTGAAGTCTTAAACACTATTAAACATGGAAAATCTCCAAGTCCTGATAGACTGTCAGAGGAATTTTGCAAAGAATTTGAAGAAGTCTTAATACCAGAATTTCCATGTCTATGAAATACCCTGCACCAGGGACACCCCTTACCAGAGACTTGGAAACAGTCTAAGAAAATTCCAATCCTTAAACTGGGTAAAAATGTTCAGGAATTGGCATCTTATTGGCACATCTTACTTCTTAATGTAGACTATAAACTCTACTAAATTCTTAACTAACCATCTAAAAGTGATTATAAGTTATCCATATACAGCAGATCAATCTGATTTTATTTGAAATTGAAATGTATCTACCAATATCAGGAAACTATTAAACATTATACAAATCAGTAAAATTCATAAACTTTCACTAGCTGTATGTTCCTTAAATATACTTAAAGCTTTTCATTCTCTGGCACTACAATTCTTAATACAAATATTGAAGAAATTTAAATGTGGGGCTTGCTTTTGCAAGATGGTTGATTGTATTTATGGAGCAAATAACGTTCGGATAAGAGATAACAGTTATGACTCTATCATGATTTTAAGAAGTACTAAGAAGAGCTGAGCTGCCGATCGGAAGGTCGGCGGTTCGAAACCGCGCGGCGGGGTGAGCTCCCGTTGCTAGCAGTTCCCCTGCTCACCTAGCAGTTCGAAAACATGCAAATGCGAGTAGATCAATAGGTACCGCTTCGGCGGGAAGGTAACGGCGTTCCGTGAGTCATGCCGGCCACATGACCCGGAAGTATCCTATGGATAATGCCGGCTCCAAGGCTTAGAAACGGAGATGAGCACCGCCCCCTAGAGTCGGACATGACTGGACTTTACGTCAAGGGAAACCTTTACCTTTTTAAGAAGAGCTACCCATTATCAACTCCATTATTCAATCTAGCTATAGAAGTTTTGGCAATAACAGCAAAACAAATGTCATTTTAAGATGTAGTTGAATGTGTAAAACATTGCGCAAAATAATTTATGTGCAGAATTCTAATATTTCTTATAATTCACTAGGGTCCTCCGATTTATTTTCCACTGGCTTCAATCTCTGGTCAGGATTCAAGACATTATTACATGAGGGCACCAAAACACTGGTTGGCATTTTTCACCAATGGTGAAGAGAGTATGACTTAATCAGCAAGAGTTCTAGTTTACTGGTGTTTATTCCAGGTCAGTTTTACAATCAATGTAAATGCCTCTCTCATTAAAGAAAATGTATCTAGCTAAAATACTGGCACAAAAAATATTTAAGTCCCATCTTATTTGATCTGGCATTCCAAATTAACAACAACAATGACATCTAGATATGATATTCGTATTTCCACTATTCTGCTATGCTTTTCAAAGCTCAGAAATTTCTTTTGAATTCCTTCATACTTTGGTGTGTTACTCTGAGAAGCAAGCCGTTGTGAGGATACACACCCGAAAGGATGGAGAAACAAAGATGGAAGTTGGTTCAATTCTCAGTGGCTTCAAGTGATTCAGTAGGGGAAGTGAATGAACTTGGTAAAATAGCAAGAGGGGACCCTCATCCCAGAATCTGGACTGCCAAGACTGGAGAGCAGGCTTAGCTGAGCCTGCTCCATTTCAATGGTTTTCTTAAGGGCACCATTATATGTTCTCTTACTAAATCATCATCCTTACCATTATTTTTCTTATTCCTTGAATGAGGGTTGAAGAGAAATAAACACTATCTGTCCTATCTTAGAGTGAAGAACCACAATGAGTCAGTGACTTGGTCTCTAGTGTTTATTGCCTTACTCTAGTAGACAGAAAATCCTGCCAAACTGAAGGACCGTGGGAAACCCACACAGATAAACCCAAAACTCAAGGCGGGTCTGCTCTGAGTTTCTTTGAAGGAAGGTTCAAAGCCTCTAAACTACACATGCATTTTTCCCCCTGGATAGGGGCCCCCTCCTGCTCACCATCCATATTCATGACTCTATCCTTTGGGCCTCCAGCCAGCAATCTGAGAACCTCCACTAAAGTTCAATCTTGTGAAATGTGAGTTACTGTACATACTGTATGTGCATTGTGACTATATATTTATTTATTTATCTATCAAATTTGTCACCACCCATCTCCTCCCACCAGAGGGACTCTGGGCAGTTTACAACAAAATAATAATATTTTTATTAATATAGTCCACTTTTATATTGGAATAATAAAATTCCACTATAAAAGTGGACGATAAAATTATGATTGTTTGGTACCATACCAAAAGATCTGGAAAAGTACCTGGACACAGTAATGGACAGAATTTCAACTCATCAGTTATAAACAGTTATTGTCATGAGTACTGATGGTGAGCAGGAGGGGGCCCCTATCCAGGGGGGAAAATGCATGCGTAGTAGTGAGGAGTTAAGCGGCCATTCAAAGAGACACAGATCAGACCCGCCTTAACTTTTGGCGTTTATCTGTCTGGGTTTTTCCCACGCTTCTTCAGTTTGTTAGGATTTTCTGTCTTATGTAGCAGTAATAAACACTAGAGACCTGCTCCTCGTCTCAGCGTGGTTCCTGGCTGTTAGGACAGTTATATTACTTGGAAAAGCACATACATTATGACAATATCTTTAACTATCCTAGATCCTTGGGAAGATTCTGATAGCCAGAAGTACCAGATCTAGTCAGAATTCTCTTGTAGACTATGTGTCGTCATCATCATCATTGTCATCATCATCATCATCGTCATGTTGTATTATTGTTGTTGTACATTATTGCCTAGCAAAGGTAAGTTTCTCTTTTTGAATAAAACTACAGGAAATTACAACAAATCTTAAAAAGAATCTTTATATTTCTTAAACAGATATTGATTATAATTTCTGGAACCTCATTCTATTTTGGCATTTCTGCATTATGTGGTTCACCTGGGCTGCTTCTCTTGTAGGCCATAAATTTTGCAAATGTAACCATTTCCACTCTGCTGATGAATTCTTGCAAGAGAACTAATATAAATATAATATTTAGCTTTGTGTACTGACAAAGTCACCATAGGACCAAACATATGGACAGAAAACATATCTCCAGCACTTAGTTTCCTAAATAAATCAACTTTTTTGTTTGTGTCTGATTTATAATAATTTATTAAATTTAAATGCCACCCAACTCCAAATGATTCCCAGTATCATTAATGGATTAAATACTATTTTATACCAACTGCAATGATGTTCAGGAGAAAGAAGAATGAATTACCACTTCTTTCGACTAAATAATTCAGGCAAGTATCTGGAAAAGCAGCTGAGAAGATGCAGAAAGATGTATTACATGCAGTGACCACAAAATGGAACACAAGACATGTTTCTAATTGAAATCCAATTATCAATTCTTAATCTTCAGTGAAATAATCTGACAATTAATCTACGGAATTGAAGGATGCTTCCGTCTGAGCACAGTTTTTGAAAAAAACCTTCAGTTTCTATTAGTAACTGTATAATAAGGAAGAGGGCCGAAATACTCTTTTTACATCAGTGTTTCAAGTCCCATCCTTTGAGCTTTTCTTTTTGCTGATACGAAGATGTTGATTTCTACTACTATTCCCAGTCCTATACCATTTCTCCTCCAGGCCATAAGCTGGCACCCAGTGGAGCTAAAACACCAAAAATGCTGCTCCTCAGGACTGCTGCTCAAAAGGATTGCTGCTGCTGAAAAGTTCTTATAGCAAAACTCCTGCTTTTTGTTTCCATCCAAGGTCATATGCCTACCAGACTGCACTGAAGAGGTCAAAGCTGAATGTGGTTTTCTGCATTAGGCTGCAAGACGAGGTCTGGTGGAAAGAGACTGTGCCACCTTCGCTATCGTTTGCTACACTTTTACATGATACTGGTCTGATGAAGCTAACAGATGATACAAGATCTCTGATGAAAAGCTGGGCTTGTATCCCCTTTAGACTTACTGTAATATGAATGCACCTAATACATATTTATTTATTTTACCAAGGCCTGTTTGCCACTCCAACCAACCCTGAACCTAACATAGCAATAAGGTCAAAACAATACACAAAAATACTTAATCGATTTAACCCCAGGCATAAATGGACAATTAAATCCACATGAATATTCCTACTGCAGAAAGGATCAAAATCAAACACATCAGATCCCAAAGGCTCACTGAACAAGCCAAGTCTTTATTGCTTTTTGGAAACTCAAGACTGTTGGGAATGGACTGATGTCCAGGAGAGTATTATTCCAGAGAAATGGATCTGCAACTGAAAAGCCCTAACTGGTGTTCTTTGCAGATTATGTTCCCCAAGGAGAGGAGCACAGAGAAGAGAAGTCCTTCTCTTCCAGCTCTTTATAAACAGGCAGAAACCTATGGGAGGTGCTGAATTATTCCAGTGAACACTGTCTACTTCCATGTATCTGTTGTTGCCAATGTTTTTATATAATGCAGTATCTGTGCCTCTGCATGAAAGCCAAGCAACCTTAATGCTCATTGCTTGATGATTTTCACCCTGTACTTGATGGATCAGATTACCTTTCTCCACTTCATGCAGAGAACTTTGAAACAGTTACCAGGATTTTTCCAAAATGTGACAAAAGGGAAGCACTGTTAATACATGGAGAATAACCACACAATCCTATGGGTAGAATGCAATTTTGATTGTATTTACATTAAATCAAATTTAGGTTTTGCCTACTCAGACCCACTGATGTATTTGTTTTGTTTTTTTTTTAAGTGAGAGGTTTCCTGCTGCATTACTCAAAAGGCCAAGGGTGGTCTTCAGAAGTCTCCAATGGACAGTGCACCCTTGCACCATGGAATCATCTGACCTAGTCTGAGAAATTCTGCTATGCAAGAATGTAAGAGGATAAGCCTGAACCTTCTCCAAGGACACTCAATACACATGGGGTTGTGTTTGCTGGTGGTGACTGTAGATGAGGGGCCCTTCACTGTCCAAAGCAGTGAGAGAAAACGCAACAAGGAAACTCAAAGAGGAACCATCTTTCTCCCCCAAAACACTTGCCCAGGTTTCATGGGATATAAACCTGCCTTCCTCAGTTATACACCACTTTGAAGTACCATGTCTAGCCTTAGAGGCTCTTGGGAAACTTAAGTTCATGAAGGTGTTGATAATTCAGCTAGATATCCTGATCCCTACACCACCTGAGCTTTCTAAAGATCTGCACTTCAAAGCAGGATAGCACAACTTTCTTTTAATAAGTGCTTTGAAAAATCCAGATGGCTCTTCTGGAATCATCTGGAATCTCTTTTGCCAAGACATCAGGCTTTCCCATCTCTCTCTTCCTATTTATGCTTTTTTTTGGGGGGGGGGGCAGGAATTGCTTCATTCTCTCTTTCAATAACTGCAACACAGAGAAAGAATAGGCAACCAAATCTCTCAGAAAACATATCTTCCTTCTCCCTTCCTCTTTGTCTATCCTTTAATACAAGTAAAAACCTCCAAGTATCAAAAACCTCCAAGTATCAAAATGAGGAGTGAAGGATGCACACAGTCAAGGCAACTGGCTACAGAGGAATGATTGCAGTATTACTTACCCTCTGCTAACCTGAGAAAACTATTATCTGATATAATAATAATAATAATAATAATAATAATAATAATGCACTTTTGGGAGAGGAAGGGAAAAAATTCCATGCGCTCTAAATATTACAGTTTCTCTCTCTCTCTCTCTCTCTCTCTCTCTCTCTCTCTCTCTCTCTCTCTCTCTCTCCTGTTAATGATAATCAGAAACTATCACTGTGTTTAAAAGAGGCCAGTTTCTGGTGAATTGGCAGTTTTGTATTTTCTACTTTACTAAAGCTGCGGTGGGGGGAGGGAGCAGAGAAGGGGAGGAAACCTTGAGATCCAGTCTCTAATTGAAAGAGTGAGTCCTTGATCGCCTATGTGTGATGATGATATTGGTGTGCATGTTTGTGTGTGAGAGAAAATACGAACTGATAGGAAGGGTGTAATAGGTTCCTGGCAGCTTACAATCATATTTCGAGCAGTTTCTATAGCCAAAGAACTCATCATCAGAGGTTAAAAAATCATAACGGGTTTCCCAGTCTCACAGATGTTGGAGTTACACATTTATGTTTAATGAGCACAGGAGCAGGAAGCAGTTTGCACACCAAGTCTATTCTTTGAACATCACCCCACCTGGTGTTCTGTGGCTCAAAGCCTATAAAATTAGGGCACATGGGAGGTTTCTCCTCTGAAAAGGCTTCAGATGCAAGAAAGAGAGAAGGCAGGGTGGACCAGGGGAGGGAAAGGTTTAGCAAATACCAGCTAGGGTTTCATCCTCTGAAGAAATGGCATCTCTATCAGCTCTCCCTCCCTCCCTCCCCTCCCCTCCCTCAGTCACATAAAAGGAGTCCATCTCAAGCATCTTCCCTTCTGACACAGAACATGGACTCATTCTCACGTCACTGCTCAGTGACCACTAACAGTGCCTTGCCCTCTCCTTTTCTGGCTGGATCCTCAGAGACGAACCATCTCCCTCTCCCCAGCTACTGCTTTTGCCTCCCTCCTCACATCACAGCATCTTCTGATGGTGGTTCTCCATCCCCAGTCAAGAACAACCAGCTTTAAGCTGCTTGTGAGAGAGAAGAGACAACTGACTTAAATAAGCGAATCCAGCGGCGTATCATGAAAAAGGGAAGGGACCACGTGGAAAGAAAATAACCTTGGATGATAGCATTCAACTGGATGTGCATTTTCTTAAGTGAGAAGAGTGAATGTAGCAATGGAGGCCCCGCTTCCTCTAACGTATCTAACTAAGGAAAGGATGGTGAGAAATACTGGGGATAAATATGCAGTCTTTTTTTTTTCCTTTTCCCAACTCCCATCAGCATCCAGAAGCTGATTTGTTGGGGAGATATATGTCCTAGATAACCTTCACAAGATCTTGAAGGTTCAATTCCTAAATAAAAGAGGGAGTAAGAGAACTGTGAAGAACGGAGACTTGGAGCACTGGTGACTAATGCAAATATGTCAGTTCCCCCACCCTTCCAAAAAACAAACAAACAAACCAACCCAGGAAGCTCCATCTATTCACCTTCATTCCTGGGACAACACCTGAATAACATCATTCCATTTATATCCCAGCTAGAAGAGAAATGGGACCACCCAGAGCTGTTCCATATATTGAAGGTGTGTGTGGTGCATGTTGGCATGTGTGAGGGCAGAAGTGGCACTCATGGAACTGAAACACTGGAGTCTACAAGTGTTTAGAAAGGCTTTCTATGGGAGGGAAGGAAGGAAGGAAGGAAGGAAGGAAGGAAGGAAGGAAGGAAGGAAGGAAGGAAGGAAGGACGGACAGACTATTTGGAAAGCTAAGAAGAACATGCATGCCTTCTGTCAAAGATTCTTGAGCACGGCTGTGATTCAAAAGCACTTCTTCACCTCTTTTCTTAACTTATCCCTGCTTTCCCCCAAAGTCACCAAATCGTTAAGGTCAGCCTTCCTTTCCTAAGCACACACTGCATCCCCCCAACCAAATAAACCAGACCAATACACAACACTCTTGGTAAGATCAGGAGTACCCCCATCATTGGCAGCTCTTCTTTGGCTTCAACCTTGGGATTTCATCCCCAAGTACCAAAAGCAGAAAGGGCACAACCCCTGCCTCTTTTTCACCCTGTGAAGGAACTCCTCCTTGGATGATCACCACAAGGGTTTCCACTCCATCTTCACCAGACCCAGAAAAATGGCCAGAAACAGAGCAACTTCAAAAGACCCGCTTGGCATCCTTGCTGTGAATTCAACCCCCAGCCCCCACCCGGTCCCCCAAGCAGGGCTGACAGCCAGGCTTTTTGCCCAAGCAGAAGCGACCAGCAGAGAGCCCACCCAAGCAGAAGAGGTGAGGAAGCAAAGGCAAAAGTTCTCTTTCACTTACGGTATTTGGGGCTGGAGTTGGTCTCTGGCGGGGTGGTGGTGCTGGCCTCTTGGAAGGGGGATAAGGTCCAGGAGGGAGCCGAGTCCTGGAGATAAGTCTTGTAGGACGAGGTAGTGTACGCCGCGGTGGGCCAGACCGGCAGAGGCTGAGTCCTGGCTGGGCCGGGCCGGGCGATGAGGAGGGTGGTGCTGAAAGGGACAGCGGCGGCGGTGCTGGGAGCCAGGACGGTCGGGGGCGCCAGCGTGTGGCGCGCCGTGGTGGATCGCGGCGGGCTGGCCCGGATGGGGCCCCGGGTGGCAGGGAAGCGGGTGGGCGCCTTGGTCATGGTGGTGAGGCGGGTACTGATCCGGTTGGGCGTCCTGGAGGCGGCGGCGGCGGCGGCGGCAGCGTCCGTGCCGGTGGAGGCGGTGGGCTCGCCGCTCTTGGGCGGCGTGGTGGGCTGCTTGGAGAGGAAGATGGGGTCCTGCTCGATCCCTTTGGAATCCATCAGCTCGGTGGGCAGGTACTCCTGGACGGAGCCCACCACGATCCACTTGAGCAGCATCAGGCTGAGCCCCAGGCCCACGAAGCCGATGAAGAGGGGCACCACGCAGAGCCACGTCTGCTGCCGGTTCCACACCAGGCAGTCGCCGCAGCGCACCTCCCGGGCCGCGGCATCGGGCCCTCCATCGCCCGCCGCAGGGCCCCCGCCCGCCGCCGCCGCCCCCTCCTCGGCAGCGGCTGCGGCACCCGGCGGCGAGGCGACCCCTTCGCTCATCCTCCTCGGTGCCTTTCTACCCCTCCCCCGGGGGGAAGCAGCGGCATGAGGGGGGAGGGAGCAGCATGCGGGGCGGCGGGAAAGGAAGAAGGGGGGAGAGGAGCGGGGAGATCCGACGGCGCGGGGGGTGGGGGAGGCGGCCGCGGCCGCCAGTTACCAAAAAGACCTTGCCTCCCTTCGATCCGGAGCGCGCGACACCCCTCCCGCTTTTTCAGCTACATCTCCGCGCATTCATACGACCGCTGCTGAATCAGCTGGAACGCGCGAGCTCTCTCCACCTTCCGCCCGCCGCCGCCACCGAGGTCTCCTCCTTTTCCCTGCGATTTCCCGCCCCCTCCCGATTGCCGCGATTCCGGATCCCCCCGCCCCAAAAATAGCCCCTCAGATCCCGGGCGGTCTTCGCCAAACGGGTCCCTAGAAGCCGCGGCTTTCAGACGGTAAGGATCCGGGTCGGGTCTTGGGAACCGCAGCTTTTTCCCCTTCGAAGCGAAGATCCGCAATCAGCAGCCCTCTGGAGCCCGTTTCCCCAAGGAGAAGGGCGAGCGAGGGGAGAAAAACGCCTCCGTTCCAGCGGCGAGGCTTCTCTGCTCCCCGCCGAGCAGCCCCGGCGGCGGCGGCGGCGGCGGCAACCGCGACATTCCTCGGCTGCCTCGCGTTCCTTCCTTCCCGTCCCCCTTCCCGAAGCGACGGAGCGCTTGTTATTCAGCAGCCCTGCCGCCAGTCCTCGGACAGCCCTTGAAAAAAGGCGAGATCAATCCGGAGGCTGCAGCCTGGAGGGGAAGCCGAGGCGCGAGCCCCGGGGCTGCCGGACAGCCGGCCGCCACCGGCATCCTTTCGAAAGCCGAGCCGAAAGCCAAAGGGGAGTCGGATTTGGCCTCCTGACAGGCGCCGGCGTGCCAAACGTTGCACGAAACGGGGTGGTGGGGGGGGGGTGTTAAAAAAAAGCAAAAAAGAAATTACACAGGCGCGCTGAAACCTAGAAAGGGGAGGGTGGGTCGACACGCGCCCGCGCCTTCACACGCGCGCACACACGCGGGAGTAATGACAATCGTTCCAGGCCAGGCTGCCCAGATTTTTCCAAGCCCGTTTGCCGCTTGCCTTTCTCTTTGGTCAACGCAGCGCCGTTGTGTATTCCCACGGCGTGGCAGAGGTAGAGGGAAGGTACTTTGCTGCCTGGGAGAGGAAGCGCCCCCCTCCCACTTCGCTCGACTCGAGGGAGGGTGGCTTAGCTGCGCCCCGAAGCGGGGGGTCCCGGCGGGTCCTCGCAGGAGATCCGGGGCGGTCCCGCTTCCCAGCCCAGCAGCCGGTCGGAGGAGTCTCCGCACTCCTGCGGTGGCAGGGCAAAAGGACCGCGCGCGCTCCCGCCCGGGGGTGCGCGGGTGCCCGCGTGCGGGAGTGCGCTTGGGCAGGCGCGCCCGCGCGCGCAGGGAGGGATGCATGGGAAGCGGGGAGCTAGCCGCCGGTCCTCCGGCGTGGACTTCCTCGCGAGCCCCATGCTGGAGGAGCCTGGCTGCTGCGCTTCTCTCGAGCCGGGCAGTTAATCGCGGCCGTTCCTTCCAAGCGCCGGTGCTAAGGAAGGAGCTGCAGAGGGAGAAAGGGAGCAGGCTGACATTACTTCTCTGCCGCGGGGCCCCGGGGAGGGGGCTCCAGCGAGCCATTCAGAGCCTTTCTGCACCACCGAGTTAGATCCCATCTCCTGGACAGCGCTGCCAGCGCGAAAATGTTCCTCTTCTTCCCTTGCTTCGGTTCACAACCACATCTCGGCTAAGTAACTGGGACAAAGCCTTGCAGATTATGCATGCCACTCTCGGATGGTGTCAGGATCAGAGGGGAAAGACGATTTTGATTTTCATAGTTCGATTTTGATTTTCATAGTTCGGTGTGGCTAAGGGGGACTTAAGCCTGCCTTGCTCTTGTGCTGGAGACAGGATGAAGGCCAAATCATGGGGTTTGCCAGAAAGAAGCCTTTGAGCTACCTGTGCCTAAGTCAGGTGCAAGGGGAGATATGGCCTTTACTTCACTCTCCCAACTGCAGTCTCAATCTAATAGTGCTAAGTATTGGTGATGGGGCCATCAAGGGTAACTATCCATTGACCTTTCTTGAAAGTTTTTTCAATGCGTAAGTAATTAATTCATTAATACTTAATGCATAAGTAATTATTCCCCTTTATGCTCAGTTGGAGTCTCTGGCAGCGGGTGGGAAGTGGTGCCATTCTATAAAATACAAAATAAGAAAAATAATTTAAAAAAAGGATTGACTGATGGTTCCCTTTTCTCCTTAGTCTGACTGGGGGTGAACTAGCCTTCAACAATATGTTAGGGAAAATAAAGACTGAAGTAAAGCCAGTCTAAACACTACAACTGGAAATTACAGTGAGAACCAAAGGCAATCAGCAATGCATAGATATTCATGATCAATATGATTTCCATCTTGTCTTGGAACCTTAGCAGCATTGACAGTTGGAGGGAGAAAGGTACAAAGCTCAGCTTTAGGAAA
Organism: Candoia aspera; assembly: GCF_035149785.1. Taxonomy (NCBI): domain Eukaryota; kingdom Metazoa; phylum Chordata; class Lepidosauria; order Squamata; family Candoiidae; genus Candoia; species Candoia aspera. The sequence continues at coordinate 96,043,234 of NC_086158.1, read as the reverse complement.
AGGAGATGTGAGGAGATGAAATTCTTGGTTTGCTAAAACTTTGGAGAAGAAGCCATTGATAGACCACAGCCATGTCTGCTACCTTGGTATGGTGGGGTAGGAAAGACTGCACAAGAAACCCATTCCACATGGAGATCATTACCATCCTTGCATTCAACAGATAAGCCCTGCAGTGCAAGCTCACTCCATTGCAGTGCCTCTCCATTCCTAAGCTATAGCATAGTGAAGGCCATGAAGGCATGAGGACATTTTTATGAAGATAAAAAGGCAAAGTTCACCACAGTACAGAAAAGAGGCAAATTTGCCCCAAACACGAGGGTTTTTTTGTTTGATAAGATGAGGGTTCGTTTCTTGGTTTGTTTTTAAATAGAGCCAGACACAAAGCAACATTTGCAAACCCCATCTTAGACACCTTGTTGATCACCTTATCTACCAACTATGATGTATATGGTGGATATCATAGTGGTGAAGGAGTTGGTCTTGGATCAAGGGAGATGCAAAACCCAAGTCCCTACTAAACCATGTAACTCATTGAGTGACTTTGAGCCAGTCACTCTCATTCAGCCTAACTTACAACGTCGTGCTGCTCTTGGAAAAAAAAACAAAGGGGCACCCTCATTTTTACTGCTTGGACCTCCTATCAATGCAATCAATCAATAATGGATGGGTGGATAGAATAGAAGCATGATTCAGATATCATCTGGGAAATTGTAAATGCATTAATGCAGCTCTTTCTGATTTGAATCCAGTGGTGGATGGCTTCAAGCAAAACCTTTACTGCTTCCGTAAGTCAGTTCAACAGTGCTGCTCCTGATGGAAATCTTTGGAAAATCCTGCACGTGCTCAGTTTTGTTCATTATGAAAACTACCCATTGAATTTGTATGTATTTGTATTTATTTTTAGTTTTATTGTAAACCACCGAGAGTCGCTCTTTGGGTGAGATGGTCAGTGATGAAATTTGAAATATCAATAAATAAGTATAAATAAATAATTTCTCCCCCTTGATTTGCTATGCTTAACCGTTCACAGAAGACCTTTCAGCTTCTTTGGGGGCAATGGACCTGAATCATTAATTTCCACGTGGTGCTTTCTGCATGTATCTTGGAAAAATTGGAAGACAAATGCTATGAACACTTGTGAGCAAAAAGACTTAGTCTAAAGGCTAATATATCCTCCATTGCTATTAATTACTATTACTATGAAGCTCTGGTATACAAAGGAATCAAAGGACAATATACTGGAGACAAGTAGCTTAAGAAATTTAAGAGCTGATCTATACAGCCATGTTAAGTAAAGGTAAAGGTTTCCCTTGACATTAAGTCCAGTCGTGTCTGACTCTAGGGGGCGGTGCTCATCTCTGTTTCAAAGCCGAAGAGCCGGCATTTGTCCGTAGACACTTCCGTGGTCATGTGGCTGGCATGACTAAATGGAACACCGTTACCTGCCCACCGAAGCGGTACCTATTAATCTACTCACATTTGCATGTTTTCAAACTGCTAGGTTGGCAGGAGCTGGGACTAGCAACGGGAACTCACCCCGTCACACGGATTTGAACCACCGACCTTCCGGTCAGCAAGCTCAGCAGCTCAGAGGTTTAACCTGCAGTGCCACCATGCCCCTTACATACAGCCATGTTACCCTGATATAAATATGTCCCACTAACTATTTCTCAAGTGCAGGAACACACAAGATCATCCTATTTCATCCCACAGCTTCACCTCTCTTTTCCCACTATGCACAAAAAGTGGTGCTTTCTAACTTGTGCTGACTCAAGTGATCTGCCCAGTGCACCTGATGCCCTTAACTTCATTTTAGGCAAACACCTCCACTCCATTTGTCCTCTGGGCACTGTGGCAGGAATACCCCCATTCCCTCTGGCCATCGGTCACTGTTTTCCACAGCAATTTTGTCCTGGTCTTCTGGGCTGCCTGCCCCCTTCTGGAGGGACTTTGAGAAATTAACTGTTTATTTTTTCTTCATCAGTGGACCAGTGCAAACTTGGACTTTCTTTTTGTTGTTTTTACAAATCCACCAAAAGAAAGGTGGACCTTTCCTTCCTTCTCTTGTTTTCATTTTATCCAAGTGAAATTGACAAGAGTTCTGCCTTTTCCTTGTTCCAGCCCAAGCAAAGAGGAAGAATGATAAAACCATGCTGCTTTCTCCTTTTACTGGACCACCAGTGGATCCACCAGCCTAGCAGGTATCAAGGATGAGGGAGAGTTATTAAACATCTATGTCCTAGAAGCCCCGCCAATGGAAAGGAAAGTGATTGATGCTTTCTCTCCTGACATGAATAGTTGGGGTAAAGAAGGAGGAGAGACCTCCAATCAAGGGCCATGGTAAGTGTGGACCAGACAGAAAACTAAGCCTTCCATGTGGCCAAGAAGAGAAAGAGGCAGAATTTTGGAAAGGAGATTTCTTAAGCTGGCTTCATCTCCAACTGGTTTACACAAAGAAGTCAAGCAGCTTAAGTTTGCTATGCTAAAAAGCCCAAGATCTTTACAGCAACACATATCATATTTGGACAATGGGTTGGAACAGTGGGAAATTGATATATCCTCTGGACCAAGAAAGGTAGGGAATGTCTCTATTATAGCTAACAATGCCATGTTTAAGATGGTATGGCATTGACTTCATCTTGATTCTTTGCCAAGGACATTAAGTTGACATTACTTTCCCATTTTTCTTAAAAATTTAGCTCATTCCACATCTGAGTTGTAATATTTAAGGAGTCTTGGTTGAGGGCCATCTGTTCTCAGTGATTTTAATTTCATAATTCACAATACCTTTTCCCCCTTTCCCACTTCTGTCTGATACAATTTTCAGATAACCTTCAAAATTAAACTAATAGATGTTTCAAATCTGTTTGACTGTCCATCATTTTCCACAAGAAACGTCAGTGCTGAATGTTTGACACCTTCCTTCTTCCTCCTTCATTGTTATCTAAAAGTCCTACTGTGCCCAGGCTATTATTTTGTTTATGGTGTTTTTTATTTAAATAATGAGATATTTGTGTTTGAGTCAGCAACTCGATCCTCAAAGATCACATGACTTGCCTTGCAATTAGTTTGTATATATTGGGTGTGCTTTGTCTTTGTTTTTTGTTTTCCCCCATTTGAGTAAAAAGTTAACATTTTGAAGGGACTCTTGTTTTAGTTGACAGTACAATTTTAAAATACAAGTGATACCTGAAATTGCTCCTGGTCAAGTTTCTAGTCAGCTAGTCATGTTCTTTCCAGGAGCTTTGATTCAATTTCTTTGTTCCATTTTCTCATTCCACGTGCACTCACTCAATATTCTGTCGCTATTGAAAATGCTAATTCTAAGATTTTATTATAAGTATAATTGCAGCCCAAATCAATCCACTAGGGGTGGAAGGTTTATTCACTAAAGGTTATAGGCTGTAATCCATCATGCTGGTCCACCAGTGTGGCTTAATAAATACAGGGTTTTTTGACTTCCCAGTCTAGGACCAAGAATGACTGGTCAAAAGCCACCCAACTGTCTTCTGGGACTAAAGGAGGACCAGAACCTATTATCCCTGCTCCTAATCCCAAAATCACTACTACATGTATGTGTGTACACACACACACTTAAAATGGCATTTTCTTGAACAAGTTTGTAGCCTTTTAAATCAGTAACATGCATGTTTTCTTTTATGAGCCCCTCTTATGGTACTTTTGAAATGACCTCCAAGATTCCTGATGGGATTCATCTTCCTGACTGTCTTTCTTCAGTGCCCTAATTGTTTATATATTGAGAAATGTTCTTTTCTGAAATATCATGTTGGATTGTGTAGGGTGTTTCAAGCAGTTATCCAGTCATATATATGTTGAATTATCACCAGATTGTTCTGCAAATCTTATTGCTAGATTATGGGAGATAAAAAATCAAGACTTCTTGGATCCTGTCACTTATATGACTAACCTTTCTCAGCCAGAATTATTTTATCCTGTCTAGAACATTATTTCCTTCCTTATTCAGACTATATGAAGAGAACTGGGGTCATCCATTATCACACTTTTTACTCCCGCCCCTGGAAAGGAAAAAAAAAATATATATTTTACTTCACACATTTGGCAATGCAGTAGAATCAACTGTGAATAGAAAACCTTACTGTGTGATAAACTGGTCACCTTTATTCATCCCTTGTTAAGTATGACAGCAGGTGAGATATAGCTTCTGGTTCATTCAAAATATTGCATTCTACTTTGTCATAAAAAAAAAAAAATGTGATTTTTGCCGTTAAACCAGAGTACAGCAAGTCTGACCTGGGGGACACACATTCCCATGGGAGGTACAGTATCTCATCTATGGTGGGGATTTCTAGACCAGAATCATAGAAGGGCAATGTCACATACCAGAGTAGGCGAATAGTCTAAGAGTTACAGGATTCTAGTAGATGTATAAACAACGGGCAGGGTCAGTTCTGCGACCAAGCCCAGAATCGTTCCAAGAAGCAAAAGTTAGGGTATGTATAGAAAAGCTATCAAAAATACAGCAAGGTTAGGCATTCATAAGAAGACATTTGCTGGGTCCCCACACCAAAATGTATGCATTGTTCTAACCATGGCCCACTGAACAAGTGTCTCATTCACTAAGTCATAACCATGTTTTATTAAACATAGGTGGTAGGTACACACATGGTGTTAAATCATAATGTGCCTTGTCTGGTTTGGGTTTAATGCTCAGTGTAAATCAGCCACTGTTCCAGTGCTAATGGCTCAAAATGGGGGTGTGAAATCTAGAACTCTAATCGTACTTAGAGAGGAAACTTGTAAAATCCATGGGAAGCATGGCCTGCTGGACTATCTGATAAATCCTCCAGAGGAGGTACAAGAGTCTGGATGAAATTCCACAAAGCACTATCTTAAGCTATAGAAAGCCACAGAGATAACCTTGGAGAAACTATGCAGAAACAGTTACAAACACAAAACGTGCTTTAAGCCTGGGAAAGGAGAAAGCGTGTGAAAGACACTCAGAGTGGTTCTACCAAAATTCACAGGAATATAAGAGGAAGGGAAGGGAAAACACAGTCAGGGTTTTAAGATTTGGTTATTATACCCTATAAATATAGTTCCAGCCCAGCTTGTGGAGCCTGTTTCCTAACCAGGTCTACCTCAAAGGACCAACTTAAGCCCTGTGGGGCTCATTTTTTTTTTAAAGAAAATATTACTCAGGTATATCTGCAGCAAAGGTAAAGTCTCCAAATCAACACAAAGCCCTGATTTTAAGGGTGCATCTCTGTAGTCTTCTTGACCACCTTATGGTGGTCAAGAAGACTGCCACTGCCATCTTCCAGGATGTTCTTCAACTTCCTGGACTAGCCTACAGCCCTGGGATTCCATGGAAGGCTTCCATAGAAGTCTTAACCAGACACATCCCTACTCAGTTTCTGAAGCCAAGGAAGGACAGCCACGTGCGGGTGACCCAAACTGTCATAGGAAATACCAGGGAGAAGATAAAGGCTGAGCAGACAGATCTCTCAGGGAAGTTTTTCCATCCTTCACTGCAGTTCAGAGTATGGCCCCAAACATTTTGCTGCCCAAAGCAAAGGAGAAGATGACCCACCATTCATATTCTTCCTTGAGGTATAGCCCTTTCTCCTTTGTCCTATTTTTAGGGGAGCTGAAAATAAGAAACAATAAGGAGTAAGAGAGCTTCCTTTAACTGTGCCCTCTTCCTCCTTTCTCAATCCACCTTTCTTCCTGCCACCTCATTCTCCAACCTTCTGAATGAGGAGCCCTTAAAGTAAGCATCCAATTCCTGTAAAAAAAAAAAAAAAGCTTTGCAAGCTTTTCTTTTTAAAAAATCCCCTTCCCCTAGCTGGTGATTCCTGCAGCTGATAGTACATGATAATAAATTCTAGCTCGTTTCAGGGGCTCCCCTGCCCAGTGTTGTCAAGGCCTCAGCAGCAGGTGTGGAAGACAACTTGATTCCAAGTGAGACTTCCAGCACCATGTTAAAGAGTGTGGTGGCAATTTGAGCTGTTAGCAAGCTGCCAGTTAACATTATGTCAGGCTGGTACAGGTGGCAAAATGAGTGACAGTTCATTCCAGACACAGGAGGGATGCCTGCTACCTAAGCCCCAAAATAAAGACAGAATATCAATTTGGCAGTCATACAAATGGGGGTTAGAAAAATAGAAGCGTAAACCAAATGCTCTCTTTCTGGAACAAGCTATTGTTTTAGTCCTCCCTTTGACTGCCTCAGTTCATTTCCCCCCCACACACCTTTTTTTTTTCGTTCCCCTTTTCTCCTCCCTGCATTAGTAAAGCTCTTCCTGTGTATCTCTCAGATGGCTGCAGAAAATTTCAAATTGCCTGCTGAACCAATGCCAGAAATACAGTACATCTGTATGACTGAGAATGGAAGCTTTGCTTGCCAGAAATAATAACATTAGCAAGGAAGGGATAATAAGGAGACAACAAGCAAAATTCAGACTCGGATGCATTGGAATGCTCTTTTGAAGGGTAAATGTCTCTACCAGAAGTAGGACAAAGACGCAAATCTTCCCATCTCAGCTGGGAAGGGGGTGGGTGGGAATAGGACATTTGTCTAGCTCTATCATCATCACCACCACCAGCATCATCCACATATACAGGAAGCATTTTATGTCAGGGGTAAAAAAACAGCTGAACTTTCTATCTGACCTGCTTGTTTTCTGGGTGAAAGTGTTGTCGGTGTGGCGTGAGTTTACTTCCCACAGTGGTTTCTGCCATACCTCCGAGCAAACTACCATGATGCTATAGGTTGGTGTTTCATTTAGCACCATGCCACCACATCCTAATTTTCTCCTCCTGCACCTCCTCATCCTCCTCCTCTGTCGTTGTCGTCGTCATCATCATCATCATCATCATCATCATCATCATCATCATCATCATCAGTTCGGTGGGATAAGAGGCTGCTTAAGCATAACACAGCCATCTGGGGATACCCTAGCTTAATTTTCATACCATTCCAGGTATAAAAATAGAATGTTGGTGAGGTTGTCCCTCACAGCAAGCAAATGTCTAAAAGGTAATAAGCATTAATTCTTCAATGTTAAGTTGGACATCTTACAGATACATATATACAGTATTCCATATCACAGTTGCAAATCCTGGTTGCACATATTCTTCAATGGGGATTTATATCTACTGAGTTAAAATCCTCCCTCCCTCCTTAAAAATCCTGTGGTAAGAAAGAAAGATCTAAATAAGCAGATTTCTTTAATTAGCTCTTGTTTTATTGATCTTTACAGCCATGAACTTCATTGCCTTTATCTTCTTTCCGTCTCCATGTTGTAATCGGTGTAGCAAGTTGCAATGGCTTGGACAGCACATGATCTCTTACTGTGAACTGCCCAGGATCCCCCGTGTGGGGGAGATGGGCGGTGATAAAAATATGATAAATAAATAAATAAATACATCTCAGTGGAACAGACATTTCTTGAAGAAGAGAGACCTGCAGAGTGTGATCCTTCAAGGACATCCAATTATCTCTTGGTGCAAAAGAAAATGGCTGGGGGGCTAAGTACCACCAACTTCATATCCTAGGTCTACCTAGCTTTTAGACTTCAAAATAGGGCTTGGTTGGAAGCTGAGCTGGAGTGAACTGGTATGTTGTTTGGAAGCCAGTCTTTTTGAACAAGAACCTTATTCCTCACTGAATGGGGAAAACCTTCTCATACTCAAAATTAGGAAACATCTACAACCAATTTTGAAGTGAGGCTCTCTGTAGGAAGATCTGCTGGTGCAAAGTACTAGGCCTTACTCCACCTCCGATCAGTTTCCATACTTTTCTCTGAACTGATTTTCCAAAAGAAGTGTGTGTTTGTGCCTCTTTCTCTCTGTGTAGCATAGGAAAGAACCATGTGGTTCAAGTCTAGTCTATTAAACTGGACTTACTTTAAAGACTTTTATTTCCCATATATGGACACTAGAAGGTGCAGATTGTGGCCAGCCTGCTTCAACACAGTATTTTTTTTTCCTCTTTTCTACCTTTTTAAAATGCTACTTCTCAATCATTTTAAAAAAGAGGATAAAAAATGAACAAGTGAAAGGATAAAAGAAAAAAAAGGAAAAAAGATGATGCAGAAATTGAATACCAATACATAGACATAGGAATTATCCAGACTGTAAAGTTAGTGTTCAGTATATTCTTGATGAGAAATTAACCTTAAAAAAAACAAAGTACATTAAGTTATTTCAACAATTTAAGAAAGGATTTGAAGCTTTGAGCTAAGGGCCAAAATCTCCACTATTTCTTATTTTTTAAAAGAAAGAAAAAATAGAAGAAAATTAGCTAAAAACTTATATTCAGTTTATAACTTCCTCTTTGTTGTACTCCAGCTGATGTACAATATTTATAAGCATTTACATTTTTTGTATATTTCTGAATTCAGTTATTTAGTCGGTTCTTTTTCCCCTAAAAAGCATACTTGTATTTGCCTTGCGGCATGATGTATAATATGTATGGAGGCCATTCTTGCTTAAATTTATTTAGATTTCTGTTGTGAGTATATGCTGTTCATTTTGCCATTACTGCATAATGTATTCTCTGAGTTTCAGGATCCAGTCTGATATCAACAGTAATGCCACTCTTTTCCAGCGTTGTGCTAATAATTATCCTTGCAACCATGAATATGTATCTTAGTAAATTGTGATACTTTTTGTTAATAAGTTTTGGAATTAGTCCTAGTCGGAAGAATTGTGATTTCATTTCAAGTTTGATTTCTAAGATTCTCTGAATGGTGCTGTATATTTCCACTGCTTCTGAGTATTTTTACATGTCCACCACATACGGTAAAATGTCCATCTTGGCGATTATTGATGGAGTTGTGTACCATCTATAAAACATTTTACATCAGTTTTCTCTGAAGTTATCATAGTATTCCACCTTGTGAAGATCCAATGCAACAAGAAGGCTAAAGGAGATGCATTGTTCCCCCTCGTAGAGAATAGCAAGGATGGCCTTGAAGGAGACGAGGGAGTTCCATTACTGAGTAAGGAGGCGGTTAACATCGAGCGAGCTGAAAGAATGAAGAAAGTACGTGCAAACATCTCTCTCACTCTCTTGCTCTCTCACACATGCACACCAATTCACATGAGTATAAGGAAGGGAAGAGGTAAAGCATAATCAGACTTGCACAATTCTGCTGCTATAGCCAATCTTAATAAAAGTAATTTATTAAGATTAAAGGTAAAGGTTTCCCTTGACGTAAAGTCCAGTCGAATCCGACTCTAGGGGGCGGTGCTCATCTCCGTTTCTAAGCCTTGGAGCCGGCGTTGTCATAGACACTTCCGGGTCATGTGGCCGGCATGACTCACGGAACGCCGTTACCTTCCCGCCGAAGCGGTACCTATTGATCTACCCACATTTGCATGTTTTCGAACTGCTAGGTGAGCAGGAGCTGGGACTAGCAACGGGAGCTCACCCCGCCGCGCGGTTTCGAACCGCCGACCTTCCGATCGGCAGCTCAGCGGTTTAACCCGCAGCGCCACCGCGTCCCATTTTTATTAAGATTAAGCCAATCTTAATAAAAGTTCTTTCAGCCTTAATGATCTCTTGGTCTGATCAACACGTTGATCTGATCTACATCATGGGACAGACACACCTCAAGGAAAAACCGAAGTGGACCCAACCTGCCTTGATCAGCTAAACGGTTTCACTGCCAGTGATTTTTGTGCATGTGCTGCCCATGCCCCGAACTGCGGTTATCAAGCAAAATAGAGTATCCATTCTGCTGATTAGAACGAGGTCTTGCTAGAAAATTAAGTGCTTGTAGCAGTTGAGGATCTGTACAGCTCTCCTCTTTCTGTATCTAGGAAAACATGAATGCTTCAAGAAAGCAAGCTTGCCAAGCTTCCCATGAATAGGAGTGTGTGTGTGTGTGTGTGTGTTTGTGCACCCATGTGTGTGTGTAAAAATAGTCCTCCAAATCTGCAAATATGTTTTCTAAATATTTTGGCAATATATATAGAAATAGACATTACCATTGATAATGTCTATTTTTCTAAGCCAAGAGCACAAACCATTTCAGTGGAACAGTAATTGAAAATATGTGATGAATGAATATTGTGTATGCATGCATTCTGCTCAGCACTGAAGTCACAAAAAGTTTAAGGAAACAGGTGTGGGAAGGCAGGAAGGCAGGAAGGCCGGCCGGCTGTAAACATGAGAACTTCAAAATGAAGATATCACTTCACTGATACAGTTTATAGGAAACATTCTCAACTTCTCATCTTCCAGCATTACATTCCATAATGTGTCATCCTTCCCTCCTCAGAATTGCAATCCTTCTGTATAAATATTGGTTACAGACTCTGTCTGCTATTCTCCAGGGAAATATTATATATTGCTGATTTTGTACAAATGTAGTTACAAAACTCCGTAGGGCATGGTAAATGGGCCAAAACTGTTGTGCTTGGATGCCAGGGGCATAAATACATAATAGATCTATAAATATTAAGGGAATAATCATTGCCTTTTGTTTCTATAGCATATTATAAGTATTCCAAAAGGACATTACAGGCATTATTTCAATAAATCTTAGAACAACACTCACGTAAGGTGGTCCAGTGACATTTCCCTATTGCTGATTATAGGGAGGGGGATGTGACTAACAAAACTGTGTTCTGCCTTATCTTGTGAGCATTTCTTAAGTTTAGCTTGGGGGACAGGAATTGAAATTTAGGAAAACAATAGAGAATGTTTTGTTTGTTTGTTTGCAATTGGTAAGAGCTCACCCAAAGTTTTCTTTGGATGCATACAGTATATGTAAACTGGAACATAAGTTACATGTTGAGTTCCCCCCCCCCCTTCAGAAGTTGCCATACAATTCACAACACTAAAACTGCCCTGGGGGGGAAAAAAAACTATATTAAGAAAATGCATTAGGAGAAATTGCTTGTAAAAATAAATATACTAGGAGAAATGCATCTACAGCATGCATGCAATTTAGAGGAAAGCTTATAGAAATGTATACATTAGGAGCAATGTGCATTTTTTAAAAAAAAATCAGCACTGTAAAACTAGGATGAAATGAGCACAAAGCTAAAAAAACAAAGGGAGGAGGGAATGAATCCCAAATTTAGGGCTTTCCTCCATTCCAAGGAAGAGTGGAACATGTGAGCTATGGGCACCCACTATAAATCTGCTTTCCTCTTTCAGCCTTTATAAATTTTTCCTTCTTTAACTGCCTTTTAATGATTTGAAAAAGAAATAATAGAATTTTTTAAAGGGACTTTGTTTAGTCATATAAGCTGTACTAGTGTATGTGTCTAGAATTGTTGACATATGAACTTTGCTCTAAGTGAGAAGTATGGGCAACTGAAATCCTCTGATTTAGAAGGACAATTTGGGAAAGTCAAAGATTTTTAATTCCAAGCAGGCCAATATTTTACACTGGGTTGCAAAATTTGAAACTCCTAGGCTGTTTAGGTATATGAACCTGAGAGCTCTAAGGGTAAGGTAAACACTCTGAAAGTGTCAGTTTGGGTTTTTTCCTCAATTACCACTGATTTCTAGGGCAGTCATCTCCATTATTGGAGATCTCAAATCTCATCCAACCAGCCAGACACCCTAAAATCAAACTAAGGCGTGTTTGGGGTGGGAATGGGGGATGATAGATTTTAAAGATGCATAGAAGGGAGAAAATGAATGACTTTTGAGATGGATTGGAGGAACAGTTGATTTGCAAAGTGTGTGTGTGTGTGTGTGTGTGTGTGCATAATTGTTTGTATATACAGTATTTAGAACATCTGTGCTTATACTACCATGCACTCACCATATCAAGTAGAAAAACATGGAAGGAACACCATGGTGGGAATGTAACCAACAAGATAAATGTTGGGTGGTAAAGCCAATCAGTTCTATCTGGGATGAGAGGAGATGCCTTTGTTCTCCCATCTTGAAAGCTGCTGGATCATGGGGAGATAGATATCTCTCTCTTTCTAATGTTTATCTTCGCCATGACAAGGGTTCAGAGCAATTGTTCTGATTAGCAGGGGATATCTCTTTCCTTCTTCACAGGATTCAGAGGTTGCTTTTATTAGAGTGCTGGAAAGTGTTTGGCCCAAGAGATCAGAAAAAAACACACACCAGGCATTGCTATAAAAATAAATGTATTTACAGAAAGCACAAAAACATAAACAGTTTCATATCCAGATATCCTGGATAGGCACAAAAGCTTTACAAGCTCATACATGCACACACTTTCTGAGTAGAAACGATCTGGGAGAATGAGCTGCTGCTGCTGCTGCTGGGCTAAACAGAAAACTAAAAAACTTTCTGGTGGCAAGCTTCCCCTTAGGCAATGAGCAGCTTTATCTTATATGGTCATTATTTTCACACCCCAACCTGAGGATACTTAAGTTTGACCTTCTGACTCTGCCAGAGTGATTTGTTACCATAGTAACCTAGTGACTTGCTCTTTGCAAAACAACCAAATACCAACAGCTTTTGAGTTGGAAAAATAGACATAGCCTTCCATTCGCCTTGTGTGAGGTGATGGTCCCAAGGAGGGATGCCCATAGGAATACTGTGGAAGGAGAACAGGCTGAAGATCATGACAGGAGCAGAACTTTCTCTTCTTCTCTATGCCTCAACCACAAGTCCAATAGAACTTTATCTACAGTACTTGCATAATAAAAAGGAAGATGCAAGGTTTGTGGGCTCCAAAACCCATTGTGTTCAACTTTTATCCCTTAAGTGTTTATCTCTGAAATTGAATGGAGTTCCACCAGGCATCAAATGTACATAGATATTAGTATTCATTAGTGGACAAAATAAATGTACAGAGGGAAGTGTTATCCTCCTTTAGAGAGTTAGTCTTCTTAAGATAATGCTAAAAATAAGCTTGATAAAACTGACTGTTATCATGTCCATACAGTATGCTTCCTGTGACAATGAAAACTTATTATTTTATTTTGAGAATAGACTAGATCACAGAAAAGATCTAGTACTGAGCAAAAATTCAAGAGAGAATTCCAGTTCCTACAAGACCATTGTTAAGGGATGGGGGATTATTTTGTTTCCTAATGTCATATATTTTAGTGAAATTTTGACTTGCCTTAACACCTCTGCAGCAGGGCATAAGGAAGAAATCATATAACTTTCTCTGATGACTGCTATTCTTCTCCAAAAGCTTTGTGACAAATGACTCCCTTTCTTTTTTGTATAAGCAACACAACCCTGTGCGGCATTTCTGTATGTGTGTATTATTTGGTGGTCAAAGCTAAGTTTGTGTGTTGTTATCTAATGCATTGCTCTATGTGTTTGTATGAGTTAGGCTCCAATCACACCAGTCCAAATTAAATTTGGTTTTAATCAGTTTTTTCATCATGCTGAGTGTGATTAGAGGATCAGTCTATCTGAGGCTTGTAAACTGAGTAACTTCTCCATACCTGGTGCCTGTATTTATTTATTTATTTATTCATTCATTCATTCATTCATTCATTCATTCATTAAACTTATTTATTTATTAAATTTATATTACTGGTTTACAATAATATGTAATATGTAATAATACATATTACATAAAATAATATGTAATATGTAATATGATGCAAGTAAATACTACACTACCCTAAGCTTTGTGTCAAATGTTGACTTAAGAGACTTGAGCTGCTTCTCATGTTCTCTTAAGCCTAATAAGGGATAGCATCCTTCCCTAGACTTACTATCTCAAGCTGCAGGGTGTCTGTGTGTTTGTGAGATATTTTAAATTCTTCTTGGCAGTCCCCTTTTTCCAAGGTTCTGCTGTAAAAGACACTTTTTATTAGGATAGTCTATTTGGGCTGCAGCAATTGGAGTGACTGATAGGTGGCAGCAAAGTAACACAATACCAAGCTCTTTGCTGCCATCTAGTGATTGTCTTGATCTTTATAGCAGCTCCTTCCTTCCCTGAGATGCATCCTGGCCCTCAGCCAATCTTCAGAAAAAACTGTATAATAAGTAAGTGTTGCTATCATCTAGTCCTGAGTCATTGAAACTGGCCTGGATCTAGTTAATAGGCAGGAAAACAGTGTTTGGTGGCAGTTCCAAATTTCCAGTACCTGTGAGACAGCTATTTGTACTAATGCATCAATACCAGCATTACAATGTCTTATCTTTCCCATGTATCTGAGGAAATGTAGCAGTGGAGAAATATTAATAACACATAATTAATACCAACAGGGGTCAATATTAGGTTTATCATGCTTTGTTATAGCAGTCAACTGCAGTCACCCTGTTTTGTCCCTAATGAGATACTCTGGACTGATGAAAGCTAGGGAAAATGTAGGTCACAAAGAAACAGATATGCCCAAGTTATAACAAGATAGACTATTGAAATATATACAAATACAGATCATTGGAGGTCAACTGAACATCCTCTTCTCATTGTAATGTCCTGCCCAAGGGTGAAGCTTGTTGCTGAGGTTTATAAGGAGAAAGAATAATCATAGATGCCTGTACTCACTCAGGAGTCAGAGCTAAGAGGTCCAACAATCCAGTATATCAAATCAAGAGCCTCCACCAAAAAAAAAAAAAAAATCGAGGAATTCATAAAATCAATGAGCAATTAAGATCAAAGTGCTGTGATAACCAAGACAGCAGGTTCACAATGGGTTGATACCAACTATAACCATGCATTAACTAGAAGCATTTAGTGTACATTAAGCATGTCAGATATGCTTATTGCACCTTACTGTATGTTCATATATATATTTTCTGAAGCTGAAATATGTTTCCACAACACACATCCTCTTGCCCAGCCTCTTCTTTCAGGTTAGAATTGGGGGGAGTGGAGATTAGGGCCACAAGATCTGGGCTACAAACATCTGAAGAACCACTGGCAGCAAAAGTTTTGAATTTTACCTGTTCATCCAGATTTTTGAAGACCAAGTGTCATATCTCTAGCAGAGTACTTCTACTGCTGCTGCCAATCATGGGGACTTGCTTCCTGAACTAAAATATCTTCCCTCTTTCTTTGATGATATGACAGAACTAACAGAAGAGGACCTGTGAAAGAGGAAGATGGCTTGGAAAACTAAGTGAGCTCTACATCACTACTGGTACTCCAGGGTGAGGGGGACCAGGTTAAAAAATATGCATTGTAATATTACAACACACACTCTGCCCTTTATGCATTTGAGTGTGATTTCGTGATGCAAGTAAGGGCAGAGTGTGCTCTGTGACCCAATGCACTTTTGATCCTTTTGCCTCATCATGGCTAGCTAAAAATGCCTATGATGCCAATAAAATTGCTAATGCTTCTACTAAGGTTGGATAAGCCACTTGAAATTTATTAGGTTTCTAATAAATAATAGTAATTGTAGCTGTGAAAATTTGTATAGGTCTTGTACTTCAAGAGAAGGAAGAGGGAATACAATTAAAGGGATTCAGATGGACAAGCAAGCAATTCAAATTAAAATGGGGCAAGGGAAACATCAGACAATGTTTGAATGCCCTTGTGTTCTTCACTGAATCTCTTTCTCTCTCTCTCTCTCTCCCTCCCTCCCTCCCCCCCTAGCTAGGAAACATATCCATATTATCACTTTTGAATCATCAGAATTCAAATTATCTTCAAACCTTCCTGGAATAAAAATAGGAACACTTGAAATTATTATTTTATGTATGAGCAGGAATGACTGGGTGTAAATGAGTCCTACTCTAATGCATACCTGTCAACTTGTTAAAGATGGAAACAGGAACATTCTTACGCTAAACTCCCAGTTTTTTTCCCCAGGCCCTTTCCCATTACTGTGAGTTGTTGATACTGAATACTCCTTTTGTTATTTATACTGTATTCCTTTCCTCTTCAGCAGCCTATCCTGCATGGATTGAAAACAAATGTACAAAGATATAGTTGCCCAGTAATGTGCCATTCATTTGATAGCTGTAGCATTATGAAATGATGCTTTGGTATTCCTGTGCGTATATTATTTGCTCAAATACATGTATGCCACTTTGCCTGATGTTTTATAAGCTTGATGAGACTCAGGACTTTTGGAAATCCCCAACTATCCCAAAGGGATGTGAACAACTTAAGAATCTTACTGCAATATTTCTGTTATCCCAGGTTAAAGAAAAGATGACCTAGATATCTTGGAATGAAATGGAAACATTATTTACAATACAAGTCATAGCAAATCACGCAGATGTTTGGTATCAGAAAGAAACAGAGGTCAGATCTACAGCAGAGCAGATTGAACTTACATCTGCTTTTTTATCTGACAGTGTAACCAGCAGTACCCGTGACAAATTGTAATGACATCAAAATAATGACAACCCCGGGGTGATATTATCCCACATTACATACTTGCATGCCAATATCCAATGCAAGTACTTAAGTCAGGACATTTGTCTAACTATGTTGTCATTCATGTTTCATTATTTGCCCCCCTCCCCTTGCTCACAAATGTAACAGATACTTCATCCTAGAAATACTACTTGTCTTTGGAAATATAGTCACACCTGCTTCCAGGATGATTTACACATATTTTTAGAAAGTTGGGAGTTACCTCACCTGATGCAATCCTCTGCTGGTCCAGGAATATGCGTGCCAATATGCGGATATGGCTTTGAGAGAAAAGGTCCGTAACCTAGGTCAGCTATATGTACCATTCATGTCCTTAAACTGGCCCTCTTTTTCCAAGTTCAGATAGGCTGTTCTCTTGGCCTGAAAGTGAAAGCATACAGTCATATTACTCTAAAGAGATTTATATTTGTTGTAAGTGTGTCCCTGGTGGAGACACTTGGAGAAGCAATCAGTAGTAGTTGTAGTAGTAATAGTAATACTATTACTAGTAATAGTTTTTCTCTCTCATTGTCAGTAGTAAGATGATACATAGCCCAAGTCTAGGATTGGTCTAAATTTCTTCCGAAGGCAGGAACATGATAGAGCTCCAGGTCCTGGATCTGGTAGACCTTTGGTTCTTCTTGATGTCTCACTGTTCCAAACTTTTGCCATGCCTGCCTTGAGGCCTTTCTAGTGCCGGCCTTTCCTAATGTCTAAAACAGCAAGAGTTAAGCAAACAATGGTTTAATGTATTGCAAGGACTCAATCCGAGCTTTATGAATTGAACAGTTAACAGTGTTTTAAAAACTCTTGGTTTGCCTTTCTGTTGGGACATCATTTATTTATTTATTTTCTATCCCGCCTTTTATTATTTATATTATTATTTTAAATAACTCAAGGTGGCGAACATACTTAATACTCCTTCCTCCTCCTATTTTCCCCACAACAACCACCCTGTGAGAGAGAGTGACTGGCCCAAGGTCATCCAGCCGGCTTTCATGCCTAAGGCGGGACTAGAACTAACGGTTTCCTGGTTTCTAGACCAGTGCCTTAACCACTAGACCAAACTGGCTCTCTATATTTTAAATATATTTATATTTTGTCTCTTGCTTTTATTCCCATATCCAGAAGCAATAGGATAGAAAATTAATTTTATGACAAATGCACTGCAATTAGAATGCTAATTAGAAGAAAAGGCATGCTGTGTGAGCATTTCAGAATTCCATTGTGCAGTGATATTCTCTGAACAACAAGAGAAGGCACCCACTTTATTATACCATTTCTCTTCCCAAAAATGCATATGAAAGAGCTATTTCACATGTGCATCTACCACCCCTCCCAAGGCAATCTTTCTAACTTGTTAGCCCCATTAAGAAAATTAACTGGTTTTCTAACTGGTTGTAATTGTTAGGCTCTACTAGTCCCTCTGTCTTCCTAACCCTGTACTCATCCCTTCAGATTTATCGAAACCACAAAAACAGCATCGCACCATTGCAATGCAGGTTCTACCCCTTCCATACATGTGTGCGACATTTCAGTGTGTGTACCAAAGGGGCGGACTTGCATCCTGATTACCTGATACTGCTTGTGTCCTTTGCTCCCCCACCCCCTCTTTAAGGACATCTCTGCCTTTACACCTGATTCATTCCATATACAAAGATGCTGAAAAACTACCACAGCAGACATGCTTTTCAGGGGAAAACTCCTTCCATCAATTAACTGCAGGCCCAAATTAAAGTCTTGATAATGGAGCACAAGCTGTGCTCCTTGGGATAAATAACACCCCATCTTCCTTTTATATTCCTTCATTTTTGCAAAATATCTCAATGCACTGGGCAATCATACTAAATGGAAATCTGTCTGTGAAGGAGAGGAACTGACTGTGAAAGAGAATTAGTTCACAGGGATTCCAGGCATCTTTGATCATGGCCAGACGGGTTGGAAACTTGAACCTGTGAATTAATGGGCTGGTATAAGCAACAGACTCTTTCATGCCACAGTTTTCATGTCTGTTTCCTGCCCTCCACGATGGAGCAAAGGGGTAATTCATGGATCTAGTCCTGTCCTCTTGTAGGGTATACTTAACTCTGTGAGGTTAAGAGCAAATGCCTCAGAGATCCCTTCAAACAAGAAAACAAAACAAAACTTGATGTTGTTTCGTAGTACAAGTCTTGCATTTTGTCAGTTACTTCATTTCCACATGCATCCACATCAGTGTCTGGACCAGCCTTTCTCAACCTTTTGACCCTGGTAAAAAGTGAAAGGTTCCCTGTGCAAGCACCGAGTCATGTCTGACCCTTTGGGGGGATGCCGCTTTCACGATGTTTTCTTGGCAGACTATAGCAGGGTGGTTTGCCATTGCCTTCCCCAGTCGTCACTCCCCCAGCAAGCTGGGTCCTCATTTTACCAACCTCGGAAGGATGGAAGGCTGAGTCGACCTGAGCCGGCTACCCGAGAATCCAGCTTCCACTGGGATCAAACTCGGGTCGTGGGGAGAGTTTCGGTTGCAATACTGCCGCCTACCACTCTGTGCCACATGTGGCTGTTCCCTGGAGGAGCCCTTGAAATATTTTTCAAGCCTCAGGGAGCCTCTGCACATTCAGGCTCAAAGATAGGCCAGAAGTTACCAAATTATCATATTCGTTTCAAGTGTAGGCCTGTAGATATGCATTAACAAAGTTCTTAAACTCAAAGAATGAAACTTACCTCTTTAAAGTGATGTTGCCCAAATTTGAAACATTTTTTTTAAATAAACCCTGCTCTCCCAGGGAACCCCTAGTGACCTCTCATGGAACCCTGGGGCTCCATGGAACCCTGGCTGAGAAACCCTAATCTAGACGATGATGATTTTTAAAAAGAAACTTCTGCTTAAAAATCATGCATAAAAATGTGTTATGAATCGGGAGTATTGTGGGGGGGAGGTCAAATAAGTCAAGAAGCCTCACTGCTTTTTCTACATTGCAAAAAAAAGGGGGGGTAGGGCTTTGGTTGCAAATTAGCGGCTCATCTTTTTTTGACCCTCCCCTGCAGAGGCCCCTGTTCTGTATTTTCACCCTGCTCTAGGAAACTCTAATAAAATCCTCCACTTTTTTTTTTGCCTGAAAGGGGAGAAAACGAAGCATGTTAGGCTGTATAGTTGTCATCCCAGTACTATTTTGAGGTTTATCTCCATATTGACATCTGGCCACTTTTGGTCTGGAGGCATCAGCCACCTAAATTTGAACACTTTCTGTAACTGTGAATTCATTAGTAAGTCATGAATCATTATCTATTTATGATGTTTGAAATAAACATTATGCCAATTCTACCTGAGATGTTCCTACCAGATAGATAGATAGATAGATAGATAGATAGATAGATAGATAGATAGATAGATAGATAGATAGATCAGTTTTTTAAGAAGAAATATCTTTGGTTAATGTTTAGGAAGGGAAAATGGTTCAGATCTGATTGATGAAACTGATTCAACCTGAAAGTTAGACTGATCAATCTGAATTTTCAAATGGATTCAAAATGATTTGAACAGTTTGATCAATCTGAATGTCCAGATTGGGCTAATTAAATCTGGATGTCCAATTTGATTCAAACAAATCATGAATCATCCAGTCAAATTGTGCTGAATCAGCTTCAGTTGAATTAAATTGACCCTTTGTTGATTCAGAGAGCCTATTGCTTTGGGCAAGTAAGAAAAGGGAGGAAAGGACATTTGTAATGAATAAAAGTCAATTCTCTTCACTCCAGGGACCAAGGACTGATGAAGTAACTGTTGTTTCAGTGGGGATGTGTGAATCCATATAACTTCGGGCTTTCTCCAAATTTTCCAGGAAAACAAACACAAAAAACTTAGCAAAAATGTACTGAGTCAGTTGAAATATGTTATTCTCCCCCCCCCATTCCCCTTCTATTGCCTTCACAAGTGTATTTTTGCTTCTCCAGACACATTTCTGCTTTCCTTCGTTCAATAGCGACAGATGACTTGCCACAAGACTTTGGTTTTCTTCCTTGTGATTCAGTAAAGGAATGAATGCAGAAGACCCAGTCCTTGTCATTTTCAATGGGTTTCTACCCTCAATATTAGATACATTGACCAGAGTATTGTAATGGTATGCCAGCGCAGGGACTAAGGAACTGCAAATCTCACAGATGACTCTGCAGTTGTAGGAGGCTTTGCAAGAAGAGCATTCATAGCTTTTTGAATTGTTCATTGTCTTATTTGTTATAGCATCTTGTAAACAATCACTTCAGTATTACTTCCCAGAAATTATAGATAGCAGACAAGAATAGGGATGGGCAGAAGAACTCAGTGGCGTGTGATGAATTCTTAGCAGTAGAAATAGCCCTGAACTGGAGGTTTCCTTAGTCACAACTCAGTTTCTTGTTTCCAGCTGTGACATTTCCTTTATGGCTTTAAATCTACTGAGAGCTGGCATTCTAATATCAAGGACAGCCATTGTGAGTGCCCTCTTTTAAGATTTCCCTGAGATCACTGGTATCAAATGGATGCCCTCTTCCAAGGTTTCCTCACCGCTTCTCCACAGCCTGGGATGCCCTTCAAATGTTAGAAGCTTCTCAAAAATAAGTTACTTCAGGGATGCAGATATGTGGCTGCCTGAAAATCCCTCCAGCCAAACTGGTCAGCCAAGCCTATAGCTTTGGAGGGCACCAGCCCTGATGGCATCCTAACTGAGCTCAATTTTATTCAGCAGTTGCATGTAGGACACTTCAAATTACTTCCATGCAAGATGTAGGTGCCATGTCCAGCTCTGTAGTTCTGCATTTCCACACAGTTTCCTGTGTCTTGGAGCTGAATTTAATCAGTGGCAGCCTAGCCTGAATTGGAAAACTTCTGCCTTACTTTTCAAGAAGCCAGAAAGAAGGTGTGTGTGTGTGGGGGGGGGGAGTTGGATTCTCTGGGGGGGAACTCTTATTTTGGCCCAGAATTGCTACATCCTCCAGTCCCCTTGTGCTGATGGACAGGAGAGGGAGGGAGGGAGGGAGGGAGGGAGGGAGGAAGGAAGGAGACTGTTGATTATGGGGGATGGAGACGAGAATTCCTTCAGTGCTTAGAGTTTTATTTTAATGGGGAAAGAAAATCTGGGCTTTGCATTTCCACTCTGCATTTCCACCCAGTTTGCCTATATCTGGTAGCTGAATTTATTCAGTGGCAGCCCAGCCTGAACTGGAAAACTTCTGCCTTACTTTTCAAGAAGCTAGAAAGAAGGTGTGTGTTGTGGGGGGGAGATGGATTCTCTGGGGAGAAACTCTTATTTTGCCCCAGGTTCCTTGTCTTTTCTACCTCCCACTTGCCTAAAAATGTCCAAACATTATACTAGTCCCTCTCTGCAGATGTTAACAAATGAGAGGACAGTCTGCTTTAGCACCTTGTTGGATCTTCCTTGTCATGAATATTAAGTTTGATTAAAACTGACTTATTAGATCATTGAGGGCAAAATTACCCATTGTAATTATTACACCCACCACTGGGAAATCTGGAGAGCTGAAATGAGGAAGTGCTGCTTTTTGACATCAGTGTCAACCTTCTGGAACTGTCTTGTGCTACAAACCAGACTGGCCCCATCCCCAAATGCATTCTGGGAGACAGAATGAGAACAGAGTAGTTCCAGAGAGCGTTTGAACCTCTTCAGGGCCATCTTTTGTTACACTCTTGTTTTGTTCTTATTTTGCTTTATGTTTTTAAGATTAACGTGGATGTTTTAAATTTGTTTTCATCTACAGTAGCCACTGAAGTTGGAACTGATTGTGGCCAGCTACAAATGGAACCAATCAATCAATGTGTCAAATGCAGAGCTTTGTCAAAGGTGGGGACAAGATATTGGTCAGGATCTTGTTTTACGGTTAGTCAACTGAGCCATATAATCTGTGGCTCTAGGTTGCCAATGGTGAAAACGTTTGCAGGTCATTTTAAACCATTTCAGAGTTGTTCAAAGGTGTGAAAAAATGGTGACATGTAAGTACTCACACAAAGGAACACACACACATTTATGTATGTGTGTGCACACACATACTGTACACACATCTTGAATAATTCAGTCACATGGCTGAATCTGTCTGTCTGTCTGTCTACCATCTACCTACCTACCTATAAGATATATTATTTCAGCCTAAGTTCATAGCAAATATTTCTATTTCAACAGTACACAGGGACAAAATAGTTTTATGCATGGCTACAGAAAAAGCCAGAAGAATGAATGGAAGATAGAATGACATTTCTATCAGACAGACCTCTTCAGATTCCTTGCAGCTGTCACAAGCCCAAATGTGCACTCACACATACCCAAATGCAAGAGGATTGTGAAATGTTTACAGTGAAGTGCATCTCTCTGTGTAGAAGTGTCATTATGCTTGGCTGCTATATGGTGTGATGTGATGGCAATCAAAAAGATTCTCCTCCTGAGTCTCAGGAAGATAAGCCCCTTTTCAGCAGAGGGATGTCAAAGACTAGTTTTTGTGAAAACCAAGGTGGTTTTCTTTCTATTTAATGCTACAAAAGGAAAGTTAAAACAATGCTTCTGACTGGGGACAATAACCATTTTGTGCATGATATATTTTTATTCATTGCCTGCAGGAGTTGTCGGCAGAGAGAATTTCTGAGTTCCATTTTTTTCTAGAAAAAGGGCCTAAGCCTGTTTCTTATGCAACACAGTACCTTTTGAGGTTCTTCAAGTGCACCCTGTAGTTTGCATTTCATCCATGGTTAGAACTTGTCATTGTTCTTTTAACCAACAATCATTTTTACAGTTGCCATCTTTTTCTCTCCTGACCTTTGCATCCAAATTTCCTAGGCCTTGTAGTCATCACAGGGAACTTTAACTTTCCCTTTACAAATATTCCCATTTTGTGTCCCATGCACACCTGGCTGTTAGTAGGCTGAAGAATGTTCTGTTCAGATGTTTGAGATAAGATTTCTTAACATGGGCTGGACTGAAAGAGCTCTGAAATCGCTTAATGCCTTTGAATTATCCATGCCATTACGCACATGAAACTGATTTTTCTTTTTCTGTCTAATAGTGTGTTTCCAACATTTTCTCTTTGTCAAACTCTGTGCTCAACATCTTGTTGCACCCTTAAATCACAGTCTCCCACAGCTAAGCTGCATTTTCACTGCACAGTTCATACGTGACCAATGTTAAATAAAGTACTGTTTATTACTGTTTCCCCAGAATGGTTGAAGTAGATAGTGAGAATGTTTGTGGGGTGAAATGCAAGTTATTTCTGTCCCCCTGGGTGAAATACTTAGAGATAATTTCTTTTGGAAAGGCTAAATCTCCACCTTCTTTTGCTTACTGTGAATGACTTTGGGATAGCAACTACTTGCCTTCCAAGTCTAGGGAAGATCAGTCACAGTTTTCTTCTTCCTGATGTTGTAGCACAAAATAACCATGGTTTTTATAAAAAATATAGTCAACACCGATTCTCCAACAGAGTGTAGGACATCAAATACTGGTCATAGACTTTCCAACTGCATGTTAGGGAAAACTTACCAATTATAAGAGAGGTCCAAAGGAGAGAGTGTGTTTTCCTCTGGATGTGTTTAAACAGATGCTGAACAAACACTCATCATGTAGGCTTCCATTTGGGCAGAAGGACGGAAGGCAAGCACTGAGTGTTTTGTGAGTGTTTTGTGAATGTACATTGGCACAGAGCCTTCATTTCAAATTATCTGTTTGGTGCAGAAGATGATGTCTCATCCAGAAGCTTTTCCCATCTTGGTAGATATCTGACCTTGATATGAGCAATTTGAAGTCCTGAACTGTTCCAATAAACTTTTCCAATCACATCCTTGGACAGGCTTCCCCTGGAAAACCTTTGAAGGCATATAATTTGCAGCCAACGGAGTAACTGTAACATCAAATGATGTGAAAGTGATGTAATGACTCAGCTCTTAAGTGGAAGATGGGAAGAAAAGGAAGGAACAGAGAACAGAGAGAGGAGCTTTCTGAGTTCCAGAAACTGCTATCTCACTTCCTGGAATATTATTCACATGAATGGGCAAATCATTAAGATGAAGATATAGCCCTTGATTAAATGAACACTTTGTGTCGGCTCAGAAATTGAATTATCACTTGTCACAAAAATGTAAAACAGGAATGGCATGCTAGCATAACATTTCAGTCACAGCTTTTGCAGCCTTAAAACTCAGTGGCAGCCCAGCAGTGAAAGGAGAGTTTTGAAAGGGAGAGTTAAAAGTGAAGGGAAAATCTGGTCAAGTGTGCATTAATAATGGCAAGTTAACTAGTGTTTATAGAGTAGGGTTCTCTTGTCAGAGACTGAGACGAACATCAGTGATCGTTAGCAATAGTCATATAGTCAAAATTGATATACTTCAATTATACCTTCTAGAATTCATTCTCACAATAACTTATTTTGCAATATAATGGTCACTCACATGGAGCTCTTTTAAGAAAGGGGGAAGGCAGATTAATTGGTGATAGGCCCATCAGTGATGATGACTTTGTAGGATCAGCAGAAAGAGAGTTGAGTCTCCTAGGCAACTAGCTTTCCAGAAACAAGGTCACACAAGATGAAACGAAGTTCAAATACATTTAAAAGGATGTTCATTGCAGAGGCAGATTACGAGGTCAACATGAGGAGGAAGCTGAGGAGCTTACTCACCTATAATTTTACCAGATCATTTGATTATGGAAAGGGAAAGGGAAAGGTTTCCCTTGACATGAAGTCTGGTCGTGTCCGACTCTAGGGGGCGGTGCTCATCTCCGTTTCAAAGCCGAAGAGCTGGCGTTCGTCCGTAGACACTTCCGTGGTCATGTGGCCGGCATGACTGAACAGAATGCCGTTACCTGTCCGCCGAAGCGGTACCTATTAATCTACTCACATTGGCATGTTTTCGAACTGCTAGGTTGGCAGGATCTGGGACTAGCAACAGGAGCTCACCCCATCATGCGGATTCGAACTGCCGACCTTCCGATCAGCAAGCTCAGCAGCTCAGCAGTTTAACCCGCAGCGCCACCGCATCCCCCTTGATTATGGAACACATTGCAAAATCCAGTTTCTTTGGGCAGACAAGGCTTAATTTCATCCAAGTTTATTTTGGGAATGCATCGATAGGCTTCAGATTAATTGCTGCAACCCTCAAATGTTAAAAGCAGAAATCACATATGAATTGCTCTCTGTCTCTTCTAGGTTCTTCTTCTTTGTGGTTTATTCATTCAGTCACTTCCAACTCTTCATGACTTCATGGACCAGCCCACGCCAGAGCTTCCTGTCGGTCATCAACACCCCCAGCTCCCCCAGGGACGAGTCCGTCACCTCTAGAATATCATCCATCCACCTTGCCCTTGGTCGGCCCCTCTTCTTTTTGCCCTCCACTGTCCCCAGCATCAGCATCTTCTCCAGGGTGTCCTGTCTTCTCATTATGTGGCCAAAGTATTTCAGTTTTGCCTTTAATATCATTCCCTCAAGTGAGCAGTCTGGCTTTATTTCCTGGAGGATGGACTGGTTTGATCTTCTGGCAGTCCAAGGCACTCTCAGAATTTTCCTCCAACATCACAGTTCAAAAGCATCGATCTTCCTTCTCTCAGCCTTCCTTATGGTCCAGCTCTCGCAGCCATATGTCACTATGGGGAATACCATTGCTTTAACGATGCGGACCTTTGTTGTCAGTGTGATGTCTCTGCTCTTAACTAATTTATCGAGATTTGTCATTGCTCTTCTCCCAAGAATTAAACGTCTTCTGATTTCCTGACTGCAGTCAGCGTCTGCAGTAATCTTTGCGCCTAGGTTCTTCTTCTAGTAGTATACATTTTAGCTATGTGAGAGATTATCATTAGGGCTATGCACAACCTTTGAAAATTTGGAAGGAGTTTCAAAATGGCTCAAGGATGTATCTGTTAGAGAAGCCTGATGCTTTTCTGGCATCCATGCTAGTCGAGGAAGGGAAGGAGGGAGGAAGGAAGGAAGGGAGGTCCTTGTTTTATAGTTGCATTAAGGAACATGAGTGGATAACTCAAAGGCTTTGCAATCTTCAGCTACTTGTGAGTTGCCCAAGAAGTGGAAGTATTGATGCTGTTTAACAAAGTGAGCATATCAAAGTTGTAAAAAGGAATAGTTATAAAAAGCTCCATATAGAAAGGTCTATCTAGAAATGCCCATATGATTTGTTAAGCTAAGGCCATTGTATAAATTGCAAATTACCAATTGTTTACTTAAAGCATGGTAACAAATTAACATCACTGTAATTTAAAGGACAACACTGTGCATGTCTGGAAAGTTCCCATACTTTTTCCTACCAAAAACAAGGTCACACAAGATGAAACAAATTTCAAATACATTTAAAAGGATGTTCTTTGCAGAGGCAGATTACATGAGAGGATGGATGGATGGATGGATGGAGAATAGGTTGATAGAATCATCACTTCTCATTCTGAAGTTCCAGGCACCCCCAGTTAATCAGTAAAATATTTATGGAGATTCAGTTTGAAGATTTGAGCTATAGGGAATTCAACCAAATCACCAGTTTGAATTGAATTGTCAGACCAGCCTCCTAATTATTTGAAAGATCAAATCAGGTGCTTGAAAAATTATCCAAAATGTTGGATGTTTGCATTTGCCACACAAGCCCTTTTCCAAAATCAGCTATTTAAACTGATTCAAGGTGATCGTTTGATTTTAACGATTCAAATAATAGATTCGTTGACTTGAGTCAACCATTCAAAGCAGGTTTGGAATGATTTATACTCCTCAACAAACTAGGTTTCTTCCACAAAGCCTCTTGCTCTGTAGATGATTGGACCTATTCTTCAAAATTCCAAAGCTATCAAAGGTTTCACAGAAGTCTATGCATTATCATCATCAACATAACCATCAATAAGCTTTTGATGCCAAGATTTGCTGACATTCTTTAAGTATTAGAAATCATTAGTTTATTTTCCTTCCTTCCTTCCTTCTTTCCTTTGTTCCTTCTTTCCCTCTCTCTCCTCTTCACAATATTTATATACTATCTACTGTTCCAATTCTACAGTATGAAGCTTTCAATATTATCATAAAATCCATGAATAAAACTATTACAAACTATAACAAAACCCACAACTGCCAAACAATTCCCAAGGCTATTTAATGAGGACTGTTGCTGTCATTGTCCAAAACGTCATCAATGTAGGGGCACAGCTAACCACGGGGAAAATGCTGCTCTAGAGAGAAGGGACAACTGTGGAGAAAGTTAATCTCTGGGTCACAGTCCTCTGATTTCTTTTTGCTTGGTATGCATCTACTATATATTTGGTTTTACATTTGACAACTAGACACAAGTCTTTTTTCACTTTCCTCTTGAATTGCTAACTTTCTGGGCAGAAATCTTTTGCTTCAATTTTAGATAATCACTGAATTTCAACTAGAGTCTAATTCACCACCAGTTACAACCATAGTCTTTTTTTTTTTACAAACTTTCTCAACTCTGTTCCCATTGAAATTCAAGAAGCTTCCTTCTTCATACATTCTGTCAAACTCTCTGTTGATATCCTGTCAAAACTCTGAACTAGAGAGATACCCTTCAAATTCTAAATCAGATTAACCCTGTCAGTCTCTCTTCACCTTACTTGGCCTTTGCTTCACTGTTATATTTTACAGTTATTCTCCTCCAATCTGCCATTTAGCAAGGAATAATGTCACCCCTTCTTTATCAGTCATACCATTTAACAATTAACTGCAATCCACAATGATAGATTCTCAAATGTTTAACTGTTCCAAAATGTTACAGTCTTCGTAGCCTGGAACAGGGAATTACAGAGCCCATAGCAGGCAGTATCACTAGGCTGACCATATGTCCTGTTTTGAATGGGAACACTCCCATTTTTTAACATTTCCAGACTGACCTGTTGTTTTAATATAAATGTCCATTTTGTCCCATTTTCTTAAAAATCTTACTTAAAAATTTGAAAGTTCCTGTGAACCTGTCGGCATGCAGTCTGACTTTGAGTGGAAGGAGGGGAAGCTCAGCAGAAATGGTGGTAAAAAAGCTGCAGAGCTCAACCGGGTGGGAAACCTAAAAATAAAAAAAAGCAGGATCGTGGTGATCAAAGGGCGAGCTGATTGGCTCCTGCCTTGAAAGGGTGGGAAGAAAGAATGTAAAAGCACAGTCAGAGGAGGAATGGCTTGTCAGGGACAACTGTTCACTAGATTGTCCAGCCCAGCCTTGCATCTCACAAATGAAGAAATCCAAAGATTCCCAGCCTGAGAAAACCAGAGAAGTTCCCACCTGCTGATCCAGCCCGTCACCCAGCCCTGCCCCGTTTTGCTATCTCGATGTCCCATTTTTAACCCTGTCCCATTTTGCCATCCCAATGTCCTGTTTTTGTCTCAAGGAAATATGGTCAGCCTAAGTATCACTTAGAGTAGTTGATTATGGCAGCAGAGTCCTTGGTGCTCTCTGAGCCTTGTTGTTTTCTTGCAGACGTTTTTAAAAAAAAGTAGTTGTGATACTTTTCCCTAACCTGTACAAACATGAAGAAATTTGAGAATTGGGCTTTGAATAGCTGTGGAACTTTCATCATGTACCATTGCAACGTTTCATCATTGGATGATACTAAAGATAACTAACCACATCATTGCCACTCCCACCAACATGCAATCATATCCACAAGCAAACACAAGCCAGAAGGTAAATATAGAAGCAAATAATTAGGTTTTGTGACAATTTGTATCAGTCTAATAGTTTATCTCATGTGTTCTCAGCTCTGAAAAAAAAAAAAAATCCTTTATGTATAAGATAAGTCTCATTGTTCTTTCTATATAGGCAGGTAATCACTTTATTTATTTGTTTGTTTGTTTGTTTATTTTCTACCCTGCCTTTATTATTTTTATAAATAACTCAAGGCGGTGAATATACCTAATACTCCTTCCTCCTTCTATTTTCCCCACAACAACCACCCTGTGAGGTGGGTTGGGCTGAGAGAGATGGACTGGCCCAAGTTACTCGATTCACTTTGAAGTTATTCTGGGGATTTAATAACAATCTTAGGGCACAGCAAGCTCACCACCATTTTATTCCTCAACGCCTCCAAATGTCTGAAATGAACCTGCAGTTTTCTTCACTGTTCCTGGCTCCAGAATACTGGGAGCATGCTGAGATCACCATGAGCCAATCATTGGTCCATCCAGCTGATCAACAGGAGGCTGCAAGAATCATGGGCCCATGAGCAAGGAAAACATATTTTTCCACTCCTAGGAACTCTATTGGTTCCTTTTATCCCTGTGCTGCTATGGTAGGAAATGATCAGTTAAAATGGGTCTTCTATATTTCTAACCATGATTGCATGCCCCAGGCTGTGTTGAAGTGCATAGCTTGCAATCTTTTACATGTGTCAGTAGCTCAGAGGAAGTGAGCAAGGACTGAATTGCCAGCAGTCCTGTCTATTTCTCCATTCTCTTTGGCAGAAGATTAAGACAGGCTGACCTGAACCCAGGAGCTAGGAAGAGACAAGAATTCCCACCAATTAGCAGCTGCTGTAGATTAGCCACCAGCTCCTGTATTGCAAAAGAAAAGCCCAATTTTGCTCCAGTTTCAAACAAGCCAACAGCAGAAAGTCTCCCTCTTGCAATGAATCAACATAATCTCATCAGGCAGATCCAGAGTCAGTTCTGAACTGATGTGAAGTCTTCATGTGAAAGTGGCCATAAGCATTCACTACATTTACATGACATTCAAGAGTCATGCTGACCCCTACTCCTGGCTCTAAGGTAGATTAACTTTGGCACAAGTGAATTCTCTGAGATGGACTTCATAGGGAGAGTAGGTGAAATCAGCGCTAAAGGTTAGTGGGGCTCGAGTCAAAAGGAGATAATGCACATCCTGAACATTGGTTGAAAGTTGGTTGACTTCTACACAAGGGCAGTAAAGTTTCTCAGTTGAAATGGACATCTGATTGTTTCATGGCCGTATTCATGTATATTTCTGAACAACAGTAGAAGCTGGTTTGCTGTTGTCTTTTTAAAGGGTGTTTTGATAGCTTCCCAAGGCTTTCACAATTGTCTCCCATCCAAGTGCGAATAAGGTTTGACCTGACTTCATGTTTGGAGATCAGCCAAATTTGGCTCAGTACTGCCACCCAATGGAGTATTTGTGCATAGTAGAAAAATCTTAACGGCTCTTCTCAGGAATGTTATTCTGCACTGCCTTCCTAAAACTTCCCACCACTCATAAAAAGCATTATTTATGAATGTGATTATTCTGTTGCCCCTGCCAGAATGAAGATAGGCATTGTGCATCTTCTGCTTTGCTTGTTTAGTATAGGTGAGAAAAAATTGGCATTGCATAACTAACAGATGTTGGTTTCCTCTCAATACTTCTACCTGAAGAAAACAGGAAAGACTTTTTCAAAAATATACCTGTTCAAATATTTCTGATTCAGAAAGACAGTATTTACAGTCAAAAGTATCAGTGGCTTAAAAATTAGATGCAGATTGGACCTTCTGTAAGATCCAGGTAGTCCTTGCTTAATGACCACAATTGGGACCAGAAATTCAGTTGCTAAGTGAAGCAGTCATTAAGCGAATCCAACCCAATTTTACAACCTTTCTTGCGGTGGTTTTTAAGCAGATCACCACAGTCATTAAGCGAACCATGCAGTCATAAAGCAAATTGCACAGTTCCCCATTGATTTTGCTTGCCAGAAGCCAGCTGGGAAGGTCGAAAATGGCGATCACATGACTGTGTGGGATGCTGTGACAGTTGTAAGTGCGAGGATTGATCACGTGTCACGGTTTGGAACAAGACATGTCTATTTTCAGGTAGTTCCATTCCAGACTTCTCCAATCTAGTTCATCCCTGATGTGATGGACATCATCATAGGCATCTAGTACTAACCACAATGACATCACAGATATCAGGGCATCATCACCCAATGATACAAATTGCACAAGATGTATGTGAAGTCACTTGTCAACTCTCCCTCCAGGACCTTGAGACAGAAGCCTGCATTGAAAAGAAGAAAGATCCTGAAGCATCATGAAAATTTTCCTCTCCCCCCGCCCCCAACTTTTCCATTCCTGCACAACTGAACTATTCGAAGTTTACAGCTCTGGATACAGATAGTATGAATTTATTAAAGAATTGGAGTCTGCTGAACACCATGCATTTTTCTTGACAATGAACTGGTTTGTTCCTGAGTGCTGCTTGTGCTATGCAAGAACTAAAAAACCTTGGGATGATGATGATGATGATGGTGGTGGTGGTGATGATGATGATGTATCTGCTATAGCAAACAGTAGACAAAGTAGACTTTACAGGTATGTTTTGTGCATCTATAGTCTTGTGTTGGGTTACAGTGACTTTCCTTTCTGAATGGATAGTTTTCAAGACAGCTAATATTAAAAAAAAAAAAAAGGAAAAATAAGAATAAAAATAAAAGCAGGGCTATGTTCTGCCTGCTTGTCCCTCAAAGAAGTGAATGGAGGTATGGAGAAGATTATGGAAAAGAAATGTGAACTGAAACTGGTAATAAAAGCTGACAGGTAGAGAAAGTGATGAGAATCTTGTAGAGTGCAGGAAATGGCAACAAACTTCCCTAAACCTAGTGTTAGCTTGCAAAAAATGTTCCCTTCTGTCAGAGTTTCAGATTATATACTGACAGGAAGGAAGCCTCAAAAGAAATTTATTCTCACCCAACTGCAGCTTGCATTTTTTGAAACCAGAATTGCTCAGATCCCAGGGAATTCAAACTGAGCAATTTAACCATCATTCAGAAAATATTCACTATGATGTCATGTTTGAGAGTGTATGGGTGTGTGTGTGTGTATGTGTGTGTGTGTGATAGGCATTATAACCGGCAGAATGGAACTGAAACGGAAATCCTCCTTTTCATATGATAAATTCTGAGTTTTAAATTGGCTTCTATTTTGAGGATTCTCAGTCCAAAAGAAGGCAGGTCTCCTAAAGAAGAAACGATAAATCCATTCTTCCCATTAGGCTTCAGGCAAAGAATGTCAGTCGTAAGTACAGAAGACTGTTTATGTGGATAGGTTATCTTAGCTTCAGTAGAAGTATGTATTACATTTTCATTGGTTTATTGGCACTCAGAATATTTGATTGATTGTAATATCTGATGAACCCCACATTCTGCAATGTTATTTCTGGTTCTTGCACCCAAACCCATCGAATCCAATGGGCTTCATGCTTGACTGGACACATCCCATTAAATAGGATTTTTCCCTTTATTCTGAGACTGTTAGAGGGAAGTCTTGTCTAAACTGTGTTAGGCTTTGTTACCCATTACCATTACCTATCCGCATGAACAGTCTTCTGTACTTATGACTGGCATTCTTTGCCTGAAGCCTAATGGGAAGAATGGATTTATGGTAATGGGTACCCTCCTTTCTCTAATTAAAAGAAGACGGATAAAGGTTTGGTTCCCAAAACAGCCTTACCAAATTGGTTAAAAGTCCTCCAGCTCCTTGGAGGCTCTGAAATAGTTTACAAATACTTGCCCATAAATCGCCAATGTCTGGTATGTGGGTTAGGGGGAAAAAAAAACCCACTAACAAAAATGGCAAAAGGGCTCCATTAAATAGAAAATCGACCTCCCATGTTTGAAAATTCCCCACAATAAATCCTGTTCTTCCTTTCTTCCTATACTGGTGTGCTGTGGGGAATCTGTTACTTTTTGAGCCACTTAATTCCACCACCTTTTTAACATTCAGAGAAAGAGATTTTGCAAACTTGTGGCGTTTAATATTATTAACTTTGAGCAAAAGAAGTATTTAAAGGACATTTCTGTCTGTCATGAATAAGGCATGAGCTTAGATGGTTTATAAAGCGGATTTGACAAACTCTTCAGGGATAGAGAGACCTATCAACTCTGTTGACTATGGGTTTTTTCCTAGTGCTAAGTTGAAACACTCTGCACTCCTCTTTCATTCAGCAAAAAATTATACTGGCATGAAATTTGCTATCTCCATTATTGACCCCTCTTCTGTCTCTCTTGCTTCTGTTCCCAGTTGCTGAAAACATGTGACATTGCCCCAAGTTAATGGGTAACAAAGCCTAGCAGATTTTAGACAACTTTTAGACAGTCTCAGAGTAAGGCGGAAAGTACTATTTAATACTGGCCCAACTAGGAACATTCATGGGCTGGGAATGAGATGAAGACAACCTCACGGGGAGTTGCCCGAGGGTGCTGGTGCCCCTTGAGTAGGGGGAAGTGGGGAAAAGCCCTAAAACAGCTAATTTGAATCTGTTTCACATTTAGTAGCAGCCTACTGCAGAAAACCACATACTAGACACAAACAACAGAGGGTATCTGTTTAGGCATGCTGGATCTTCAGTCCAGTCTAGCAAAATTCTTCTTTCCTTGAGCCTTTTTTTTTTAAATACTAGGAAGTAGTCATCTGGTATTCTCTCATGAATGAGCTGGAAGCACCATGGATTCAAATAAAGGACATTTTAAGAAAATGAATAATGAATTGGGTGTCTCTATTGACTGTTGTCCCTCCATTGATGGGACATTTGAGGAGGTTCATTATCCTAACAGGGAAATGCAATAAATAATTGTAATCAGTTAAGTAAGCCAGAGGTAGGAGTTATTTATGAAGCAGGGGCAGGAAGCTGTTGTTATTTCAAGAGAGTGCCAACAACTTTTGGAGAAATGGAGGAAAAATACTGGAATAAGTCAATGTGTCCTTGGGGAAGAGAATAGTAATAATATCGCATGGAAACCATTTCTCTGTGTGTGCGTGTGTGTGTTATTTTTATATCTTTAGTGCAGGAAAGTAAAGATCT
The DNA here is from genome assembly GCF_035149785.1 of Candoia aspera. NCBI lineage: Eukaryota > Metazoa > Chordata > Lepidosauria > Squamata > Candoiidae > Candoia > Candoia aspera. The sequence continues at coordinate 96,009,220 of NC_086158.1, read as the reverse complement.
TTCCTCCAATTTGCACTGATACTCTATCTTATCCAAAAAAAAGCTACTGTGCTTTTAGGGCAAGGCTGAATGTATTCTTCCCCAAGGTAAATATACTTTGGACTGTTAATATCCTTTCTTTTTCAAAATGAGACACCACCATGTACAGGGGCTTCACTGTTTTTCAAAAAAAAGTCACCTCCTTCTCTGCACAGTTAGCTTACTTGTCCAATCTCTGCACTGTTGCTGCTTTTTTTGGATACTTGACAACTTTTCAGAAATCAGTTCCTTCATTTCTGACACTTGCACATAGCTGTATTGTTTTTTTTACTTTTCTTCAGAGTAAAAAGCAGAGAAATTCAATATATAAAACAATACATTTAAAATACAATGAAGCTACAGAAGATGTATCTTAGAAACAGCAGAAACACCCCTCTAGCCCCCTGTTCATGAGCTGAAGCATCACTTTTTATCAAAGGCCTACATAAATAAAATGATTTTGTCTGTTAGTAGAAAAACCAAAGGGGGTTAGATTAATTCCATTGGGAAGATAATTCCAAAGGATCAAGGAAGCCACAAAAATGCTTCTCTTGCTTTCCCACCAGATGATCCAAGATGATAGCCCAGATAAAAGGTTCTCCTAAAGATATTAAAGGCAAGGAAAGTCCATAGGAGAACATATGCTATTTCAGATAGTCTGGTCCTAAGTTGGATAAAAGTCATGATCCTAACCAAAACTTTGAATAGTGCAGAGAAGCAATGCAAAAACTAGGAAAACATTTTGTTGGGATCTATATGATCATCCTTAATCATCAGTCTGACCACAGGATTCTGGACCAGCTTTGATTTCCAAGCCTTTTTCAACAGCAAACCTGTGTGAAGTGTGTTACCCTTGTCCAAATGAGATGTAATAAAGACTTGAGCTTGAACCAGAAGACTTGTGTCTGGCTCCTTCAAGGAAGAACACTGTCGATTTTCAGCTAGTTTGAGTGCGGAGAGAGTTTACAAGATGAGAATGGAATTGCTTTGCTTCCCAGAAGCATCCAACTTTCATTCCTACTCTTAATTTTGCAAAATTAAACAAACAAATGAAATCTTCCCAAAAGTTGGCCATTGTGCCCCTGAATTTTGGTAGCAATCAATTAATTTATGTTTATTGTAAACCGCCCAGAGTCCCCCGACGGGAGGAAATGGGCAGGGACAAATTAAATAAATAAATAAAATCTATTTTGATCGACAATCAGTAAATCATCAGCTGTTGTCTCATTTTTTTTGCAGCCATACAACCTTTGGGTACCAGATAGTGATTGATTGTTTTATATCTGAGACAAGGAAGTTCTCCTAGTAATTATCTGAACTTCCTAGGTATTGGGCCCCTGCTCGCCCATGTTGTCTTCACTTAAATCCAAGAAAGAAGGTTCCGATCCCCCCTTAAAACTGTATTGGAGGACTGGGGGTGAAAGAGGAGGACTTGAACCAAGGGCTATTTGTATCTGTTTATTGTGGTAGTCTAGCTATTCTTTACCTAGTTCCCTTCAGACAGATTAGGCTTTCAGCTCCTGCAGATCCCAACCAACCTGCTGTTTGTGAATTTGGGAGCTGTAGACCTAACACAATGAGCTTATCAAGGGAAGACTGTGCATTATATCTAAAACACTTCATGAACTGGCTCAGTGCCCCTTCATATTAAATCAAATCACCTCATATTTTGAATATACATCAGTTTAAGTAATTACTTAAACAATAAGTGTTATAGGCAAGTACAACAGATCATCTGTATCTTCTCTTAGCAGGGATGTGATCTATTCCAATCACTGCCTACGTCTTCAAAGCACCATAATCCAATATACTTGGAACTATAGGTTTTTAAAACTGCATTAAGATGTGAAAGGGACAAGGCATTGCTGATCATCCTACTTTGAAGTGAGATGAAATATGCATCCATGGAGATTTTTGTTAAACACACCCTCTGTTCATCTGCAGAGATTTTTTTGTAATGGATTATCTAGATTCCATGGCAATCCCATTTGCTTACACTCTAAAAAACACTGCATGCAGTTTTGACATATGCAATCCCCAAGAAGTGGCTCATGTAATTGGTTTAAACTGAATCCAGGGCTATGCTATTGACAGATACTTTGTTAAGCATGAATATCGAAACCAAGTGACAAATGGGCAGAGTGTGTGAGACTGTGCAAAACAGTTTTGGAAAATTAGAATCAATATGTTTTATTGCAATCCATAACCTAGTCAGGATAGATTGCCTAGTTTGGGGCCAACTGGCCAGCAAAGTTGACCAAGTTTGTAATGCATAGCTGTCAGATTAAAAGCAATTTTCCCTGGAAAAAGAAAAGACACAGGTATAACTCATCAGAAACACAAGAGGATATGTTAATCCAGTCATCTGACAAATAAAAGAGAAAGGTTCCTTATTTTGCTAAGAAAAATAGGGTGTTAAAAACATAGTTCAGACATACAGCAATTACAGAACTATACATGTTTTCTCAGAGATAAGCCTTAGTGTGTTCACTGGACTATGTTCCAGTAAACTTATATAGGATTCCTGCCTAAAAAGAAGTTTCTGGACTGTACCAGTACATAGCGTATGTGGGGAAATCATAGAAGAATGTTTTCCATTAAAAACACAAATCTCAATCCATAGAAAATGAGATATAGGTAGTCCTCGTTGAACAACCACTCATTCTGTGACCATTCAAAGTTAAGACAGCACTGAACTATGGGGACTTATGACCAGTGCTCAAAGTTGAGGCCATTGCAGTGTCCCCACAGTCACATTATCACAATTTAGGCTCTTGACAACCAGCTCACAATTACAATGTTGCAGTGTCCCGGGGTTACATGTTTGCCATTTGCAACCTTCACTGCCTGCTTCCAACAAGCTAAGTCAATGGGAAAGCTGACAGAAGATCACAAATGGTGAACACATGGCTATGGGATGCTGGACCACACAGGATATGTCTAACGATGGCAACTGGGACTGCAACAACTGCCATCATAAGTTGGCACAGTCATGTGACATCAAGCTTTATGACCACATCACTTAACTATGTAGTTGCCAGTCCCAATTACCATTTTTAAGCAAGGACAACTTCTACCAGAGAGAAGGGTTTCACCTTGACCTTCCTCCTGATGTCTGCAGGAAAGCCATATTCCTTTCCAACTCAATCAATATCGAACCCTGAGGGCTGAAGTGGTATTACCCAGATGAAGGGTTTTCTATTTAATTGAACAATCCCTATGAATTGGGCCTCTATAGAAAAGTTAAAAATCTGCACCGTGTGCAACCTTTGTTGGCTCAGTGGCTGCTTTAGGCTTGCACTGCATGTTGACAGACATGTTCCAGAAGTGGATGGGGCCATGACCCATGAAAGGCAACTCAAGTTTTAAGGGGTACGTTTGGCCTTTTAAGCCTCTGCAGGTTTTTTGTGGAGATTTAAAAGTGGGCCAAAATATTTGAAGATACCCTTTGGAGGCCAGAAAAGAAATACTTGTGAATCACATGTGTCACCCTATTTGTACCCCTGTTTTACAGAAAATTACTTGAGTAATAAAATGCCTGGGGGTGTAGTGTGGCAGGTTTCCCTCTGTCACACTAACAAAAATGGAAAATGCAGATGCAAACACAATATTTTGGGGGTAGTTAGCATATGCATATTCCATATTTGATGACTGAATTTATTTATTTATTATTCAAATTTTGTTACGCCCATCTACCCCAACAGAGGGACTCTGGGTGGTTTACAATACAGTTGATACTATAACAATAAACGTTGTTGTTGTTTATTCGTTTAGTCGCTTCCGACTCTTCGTGACTTCATGGACCAGCCCACGCCAGAGCTTCCTGTCGGTCGTCAACACCCCCAGCTCCCCCAGGGACGAGTCCGTCACCTCTAGAATATCATCCATCCATCTTGCCCTTGGTCGGCCCCTCTTCCTTTTGCCTTCCACTCTCCCTAGCATCAGCATCTTCTCCAGGGTGTCCTGTCTTCTCATTATGTGGCCAAAGTATTTCAGTTTTGCCTTTAATATCATTCCCTCAAGTGAGCAGTCTGGCTTTATTTCCTGGAGGATGGACTGGTTGGATCTTCTTGCAGTCCAAGGCACTCTCAGAATTTTCCTCCAACACCACAGTTCAAAAGCATCGATCTTCCTTCGCTCAGCCTTCCTTATGGTCCAGCTCTCGCAGCCATATGTTACTACAGGGAACACCATTGCTTTAACTATGCGGGCCTTTGTTGTCAGTGTGATGTCTCTGCTCTTAACTATTTTATCGAGATTTGTCATTGCTCTTCTCCCCAGGATTAAGCGTCTTCTGATTTCCTGACTGCAGTCAGCATCTGCAGTAATCTTTGCACCTAGGAATACAAAGTCTTTCACTGCTTCTACATTTTCTCCCTCTATTTGCCAGTTATCAATCAAGCTGGTTGCCATAATCTTGGTTTTTTTGAGGTTTAGCTGCAAACCAGCTTTTGCACTTTCTTCTTTCACCTTCATCATAAGGCTCCTCAGTTCCTCTTCACTTTCAGCCATCAAAGTGGTATCATCTGCATATCTGAGATTGTTAATGTTTCTTCCAGAGATTTTAACTCCAGCCTTGAATTCCTCAAGGCCAGCTTGTTGCATGATGTGTTCTGCATACAAGTTGAATAGGTAGGGTGAGAGTATACAGCCCTGCCGTACTCCTTTCCCAATCTTAAACCAGTCCGTTGTTCCATGGTCTGTTCTTACTGTTGCTACTTGGTCGTTATACAGATTCCTCAGGAGGCATACAAGATGACTTGGTATCCCCATACCACTAAGAACTTGCCACAATTTGTTATGGTCCACACAGTCAAAGGCTTTAGAATAGTCAATAAAACAGAAATAGATGTTTTTCTGAAACTCCCTGGCTTTTTCCATTATCCAGCGGATATTGGCAATTTGGTCTCTAGTTCCTCTGCCTTTTCTAAACCCAGCTTGTACATCTGGCAATTCTCGCTCCATGAACTGCTGAAGTCTACCTTGCAGGATCTTGAGCATTACCTTACTGGCATGTGAAATGAGTGCCACTGTTTGATAGTTTGAACATTCTTTAGTGTTTCCCTTTTTTGGTATGGGGATATAAGTTGATTTTTTCCAGTCTGATGGCCATTCTTGTGTTTTCCAAATTTGCTGGCATATAGCATGCATTACCTTGACAGCATCATCTTGCAAGATTTTGAACAGTTCAGCTGGGATGCCGTCGTCTCCTGTTGCCTTGTTATTAGCAATGCTTCTTAAGGCCCACTCAACCTCACTCTTCAGGATGTCTGGCTCTAGCTCACCGACCACACTGTCAAAGCTATCCCCGATATTGTTATCCTTCCTATACAGGTTTTCTGTATATTCTTGCCACCTTTTCTTGATCTCTTCTTCTTCTGTTAGGTCCTTGCCATCTTTGTTTTTGATCATACCCATTTTGGCCTGGAATTTACCTCCAATGTTTCTAATTTTCTGGAAGAGGTCTCTTGTCCTTCCTATTCTATTGTCTTCTTCCACTTCCGCGCATTGCTTGTTTAAAAATAATTCTTTATCTCTTCTGGCTAACCCCTGGAATTTTGCATTTAACTGAGCATATCTCCCCCTATCACTGTTGCCTTTTGCTTTCCTTCTTTCTTGGGCTACTTCTAGTGTCTCAGCAGACAGCCATTTTGCCTTCTTGGTTTTCTCTTTCTTTGGGATGTATTTTGTTGCCGCCTCCTGAACAATGCTGCCAACTTCTGTCCAGAGTTCTTCCGGGACCCTATCTACTAAGTCCAGTCCCTTAAATCTATTCTTCACCTCCACTGCATATTCCTTAGGAATATTAGTGAGCTCATATCTAGCTGATCTGTGGGTCTTCCCTAATCTCTTTAGTCTGATCCTAAATTGTGCAAGAAGAAGTTCGTGATCTGAACTACAGTCAGCTCCAGGCCTTGTTTTTACTGACTGTACAGATGTCCGCCACCTTTGGCTGCAAAGGATGTAATCAATCTGATTTCGGTGTTGTCCATCTGGTGAAGTCCATGTATAAAGCCGTCTCTTAGGTTGTTGGAAGAGAGTGTTTGTTATGCAGAGTGAATTGTCTTGGCAAAATTCTATCAGCCTGTGTCCTGCTTCGTTTTGTTCTCCCAGGCCATACTTACCTGTAATTCGAGGTGTCATTTGACTGCCCACCTTAGCATTCCAGTCTCCTGTGATGAAAATAACATCTCTTTTAGGCGTGTTGTCCAGTAGGTGCTGCAGATCCTCATAGAACTGCTCTACTTCAGCTTCTTCAGCATTTGTGGTTGGGGCATATATTTGGATCACTGTGATGTTAGATGGCTTGCCCTGAATTCGAATTGAGATCATTCTGTCGTTTTTTGGGTTGTATCCAAGCACTGCTTTAGCCACTTTACTATTAATTATGAAGGCTACTCCATTTCTTCTGTGGTCCTCTTGTCCACAGTAGTAGATCTGGTGGTCATTTGATGTGAAGTGGCCCATTCCAGTCCATTTCAGTTCACTGACACCCAAAATGTCTATCTTTAATCTTGACATCTCACCAATAACCACATCCAATTTGCCCTGGCTCATAGATCTTACATTCCAGGTTCCAATGGTGTGTTGATCCTTAGAACATCAGATTCGCCGTTCACCACCAGCACCGTCGGCCGCTAGCCGTCCTTTCGGCTTTGAGCTAGCTGCGTCATCACGTCTGGGGCTAGTTGAGCTCATCCTCTGTTCCTCCCCAGTAGCATTTTGACCATCTTCCGACCTGGGGGTCTCATCTTCCGATGGTATACCGACATATCTCTGGTTGTACTGATCCATTTAGTTTTCACGGCAAGAATACTGAGGTGGGTTGCCATTACCTTCCCCAGGGATCGCATTTAGTCTGACCTCTCTGTCATGACCTTCCCGTCTTGGGTGGCCCTTCACGGTTTAGCTCATGGCATCATTGAGGTGCTCAAGCTCCAGCACCACGACAAGGTAACGATCCTTTGCTGAAGACAATAAACGTTAAAATCCCATAAAAAATAAAAACAAGTTACAAATGTAAAATACAGTATAAATAAATATATAATCCAAGGGGCTATAAAAATTCCAATCTGGTGGGAGGGGCTCTAAGGTGCAAGCCACCCCCACGAATGGCTACCCACCTTCCCGCCTGATGCAAGACGGCAGAACCAGGTTTTCAGGGCCTTCCAGAAGGTCAGGAGCGAAGGGGCCTGCCTCACCTCCGGGGGCAAGATGTTCCAAAGGATGGGGGCCACTGCAGAGAAGGCCCACTTCCTGGACCCCGTCAGGTGAAATTCTCTTGCAGACGGGGTCCATAACATGCCCTCTCCGCATGATCAGGTGGGGCGGGTTGATGTTACCGGATTGAGAATTATATTTCAGTCATCAGTTACGTAGTGATTCAAATGGATAAGTGACTTAGCCATCACAAATCAAATTTCATACAAGTGCTTTCCAACAGAATGCAACACCAAAGAATTCCTTGAAGGTCTAGGGCAGTGTTTCCCAACCTTGGCAACTTTAAGATGTGTGGACTTCAACTCCCAGAATTTCCCACCCAACAGGTAGCCTATACAGAATAAGGGAGACACACAATGGTGAAAGAAACTGATGAACACCTATATATGTGCAGTTTTAATACACACAAAACCCCAGGACTCTTATAGGGAGAGCTAACACATTTATAATCTGTACTTTCATAGGTTTGGTACATACAGAATTGATTATAGATGAAAGCTGAAGGTAGGGAGAAGCAGGCACTGGTCTATGGCATCAAAGATTCAACGCTTACAGTCTGAATGTTAATATCTTATCGGATACAGTTGTTTTCAAAGGCATGGCCAACATTCAGATACCACCCTTTCCAAGCTGAAAGTAGGGTTGTGGTTATCATTCTGCACAGCGCAACCCTCCCAGTCACAGAGAGATTCCAATGTGAAAAAGGACATAAAGCATCACTAGAAAGTCTCAATGTCTATGCAACCATACATTAAGGGTATCTCAAGGGCTTACACACCTGTGTGAATCCATATTTTGAGCTGACTAATATATTAAAGGCTCTTATGAACAAAGGTTAATGTTTCTGTCTTCTCCAACCCCTCCACTGCTCTGCAGTCTTAATGACAACCAAACCACGATGTTTTCAAATAGTTTAATAGTTTTGGTTTCTTATATGGATCCTTTAGGAAATAGGAATCGAATTGTGAGACATATTTATCAGTGAGGGCTATCACATGGCAGAAAGGTGAATTCTCCCAAGTGATATACAATCACATTAAATTCCTTGAGATATAACCAACTGTTCCTCCCCCCGCCCCAAAATAATGGTTAACTGCACTGTTATGCTCTTATCCTTAATCAGCCATACAAGGAGTGGTCCATGAAATACCTACACCACTCATCTCTTTAGAAATTCCTCTCTGGCTAATGGTTAAGGCATGATTCCCCTGTTCGATCTCTGAGTGGCAAGAATTCAACGCTCTCTAAATGACACTGCTGAAATGAAGAAAGCTGTCTCTGTATTGTCCTGGTATGTGTTTTTTGTTTGTTCGTTTGTTTTTGGTGCTTTCAAGTCAGTCTTGATTCCTGGTGACTGCCTGGACTAGTCCCTGCAGTTTCCTTAGCAAGATTTTGGAAATGGTTTGCCCTGGCCAACTGAGAGAGAGTGACTAGTCCGAAGTCACCCAGCTGGCTTCTATCTCTGAGGACCAGAACTCAGAATCTCCTGGTTTCTAGCCTGGTGCCTTTAACTACTAGACCAAAAGTGCATTGGAGGGAGGTTAAAGTAAATATTTGAGTGTGGCAGGGCTGTGTTTGAAACTGAAGCTGTAAATAAAATATTGGGCCCTGGATTCATGAATTTTCAGCATTTTTGCACTTTGGCTCTACTTGGTGGATATAGGGATTCTAGTAAACAAAACAGAAATAAAGAAGATCCCACTGGCCTGAAATGTGCCCTCCAGTGATTTACTTCTGGTGGCTCTACAGCAATTGCTTTTCCTTTTCTTTCTTTTTTTTGCTTCCAACTGTGTTAACTCCTGCAGATGTTTCTTACTCTGAAAGGTGGGGAGGTTATAGACTCTTGTAAATTTAATTTATTGGCAATACAGTATGCTACTTCAGGCTTATACTGTGTCATAATTCCAGCTGGGCTGGCTGTCAATCTAGAGGTATTGTCCTCACACACATTTGCATTTACTGCAGTGCTTCGTTTTTTGATCTTCTGGTCCCTGCACAAAAATCACCTAATTCTCATCAAGCCCATTGAACTTAATTTCTCTCATCCCTCTCATCTCTTTTCATCATCATCTTAAATCCAGCATTTCCTGACAAGCAGAAGACTGTTGCTTAATGGCCCCGAGAGACATTTACGCACTTGAACTTCAGCTGAACTTTGTCTGATCTGGAAGAAGCATGTGTCAGGAGAACACAGGGGAACAATCTGCCAGATGCATTCCCTGAGTGATAAGCAAACAGAAATTCTTTACTCTTTGGGCCACAAATTCATACTTCTTTAAAGATAATGCTTCTGCAGACGTTCACCTTATATTTTGTGACTCAAACAATTGTTTGACAACACAGGCTTTCTGCAGGCATATTCATAGAGGAATATTACTCTTGTAGTTCCAGATTCATACCTTGTGCCCTATATCATTGCTCCTCAAGCCCTGTTGAGATCATGTGTACATCTGTACACCAAAGAAGCTACATATTTCTTAAGTTGCATGGAAACATTTGAAGAACTCATTTGCGTGGATACATGCATCATTATTGCTTACACTAGGAAGCTTTCATGCACTTTTTCTCCAGCTTATCAGCATTCCTTCCCCTTCTAAATGTTCTATGGCTAAGCTGACAATGTAGTTTTCCTGGGAAAGTGTTTCTGTTGCCTAATTTGACACACATAATTGAGTCAGTGTTTTTGTTTTCCCTGGGAAGAAGTATTTGAGTTAGGGACTTTTAACTTGGCCTCCCAACTTCTCCTTCATCTCCAGTTGCAAATGATTATCTTAAAAAGTATTGCAGTTCCTGTCTTCTTTCCTCTTCTTTCAATGTATACAGTAATCCACTCATATTCACTGCAGCTCTGCCAATGAGAATGAACACTTTTTACAACATATTTGTAGGATATGCCTATTTTCTCAAATGGGATGGTACAAATGTTATCATCCTCAGATGAGATGGTACAACTTCCTGAATTTCTGGTTTGAAAGTGACATTATGATGAGCAGGATGAACGCATGGATTTATTCCAAGTATGACTAAGCTTGGGTTCAAACTTTTGAGTATAATTCAATGGAAATTTCATTGGTTTGGGTGCTGCAACCTGAATATCATGTTGCATTCACTATGAAGCCATCATTTCTAGTATAAACTTCATTATAATATTGTGGGTAGGGTAGGGTAGGGTAGGGTAGGGTAGGGTAGGGTAGGGTGTAATAAAAAAATTGGAGCTGGACCTGAGGAGTTGTCTGTCAAGAAGAACCAACTTCAACCTCAAAGAAAGAGTTGGGGAAAGTAAGGAGAATCTCTTCTGTCAGTTAGAGTTGTAGTTTAGAATAATTTAACAGCTGCATGATGGAGAGAAGATGATCCCATTCTGTTCCTTCAGCCACATCCCTAAAAGAGATGGAGCCACCTACTGTATTATATGATCCCAGGGTGAGTGTTATAGAAACTGTAGTGAGTTTGTCCCTTTTTCTGAATATATGTTGAACCTTATCTTTGTAGCTATGAAGGAATCAGCCTACTTGGGATAGTTAGAAGAATTCTAGATTCCTGTCTCACATCTTACCTGAAATCAGTTGGTGGCCAATTCCCACTGCACTGATGTAGTAACAATTTTTGAATGGCATCATAGGGTCAGAGTCACACTCAAAATACTTTTTTAAAAAAATGGGTGGAATAAACCTTAATACATTTTAAAACCTCTCCTCTATACTTTTATAACAAATATAAGATTGCTGTCCTAGTAACTTCACAGACATCTCCAGGAAGCTTTCTGGAAACAGTATGGAAGAAGTTTGTCATTGCCTTCTTCTATAATCTCTTCTTGATTTCCTAGTCTAGCTTAAACCAATACTTGGGTTTCCTGGCATTTTCCCATTCAAGTAACGGCTTATCTTCTGAGCCTCAAAAAAGTCAGTAATGTGATGTCACCAGCCAAGATACATTTAAAACTAGCATTTTCTCTGTCTATTAATCAGCTTCATTAGCAAAATATAATTCACACATTTAAAAATGGGACCCCTTATATATGAATTAATTTTTCGATAACTTTATCAGAAGGGATAGTTTTGTCCTCAAGAAGCAGAAAGAGGACTTGAAGATTGACTGCTGGGTGTAAGAACAGGACTGTTCTGTGATGGATATTCTGGGTTTAGTCTCAGATGTCAAGAACAGGAAGTGAAAAAATATTAAAGGAAGGGGAAAATTGATAAAAGCACCAGCCACAATATTAGGAAGATGAAAAATGAAAGATGGGAATATGATGCAATGGACAAGGCTGAGGAAGATATAGAGAGAGTTGGTGGCATGAGAAGGAGGAGAAGGAGGAGAAGGAAGTGTGAAGGACTGCTGCAGCTGTGGGTATTAGGAATCAAAGCAGCAGGATGAGGCAGAGAGGGGAAAGTGAAGTTTGTAGCTGGCATGGAAGAAAAATGGAAGCACAGTTGACTGAGATTGAAAGGTGCCTAGTTGAGAGGGGCAGTGATGGTGGGTATCCAAGGCAGGAGAAACAGGTGGCTATGATGGCAGTGTAGACTGTGAAAAGTGTGACAGTAACAGCCTTTCAGTGTTATAGACTTTTTGTGGCAATATCTCAGGTAAAAACAGGAAAACTTTTGTCCAAGACCCTGCTTACTGGATTGGTTCTATAAGGATACTCTTGTCCTGGCTATGGTAATAGACAGTGGTCATCATCTCCTCCTCCTCCTCCTCCTCCTCCTTCTTCTCCTTCTCCTTCAAAAATGCCCATTAAGTCATAACAAGATGATAGACTTTCCATTACCAAATGCTAATATCATCATTGTGGGACTGGGATGTCCTAAGAGTACCCGTAAATGTGTATTTTAAGTCTCACTTCTAGATATAGAAATAAAATAAATACAAGATTTGAAAGCTAAGTAAAAAGAGAGTGAATTTAACTAAAACACTTCTCACTTATTTTTTTTTTAAAAAGGTATTACCATTGGATTGTGTTTTATTCTAAACTTCAAATAAACCTGGGATTATATCAGCAGTTCCCAGTCTTCTTCTTAAAGTGAAACACTACCTCATTATGGAAAGTGTTTTAAAATAAACTTTTATGCATGCAATTTTTTTTTGAACACATGCCAAATAAAAGCACCCATCCATTTTTTTTTATTTTCCTCATCCTATGTGTCAAATGTTCAAAGAGCATCTGTTCACACTGACACCTTGTAAAAGTGCCATTATTTAAATCCACAGAATGTTATATTATACAAGGAAGCTTGTGAAGAAATTAAAAGCAAAGTCTCTCTTGAGCTGAGTTCAACTGCCACTGCCTACAGGAGACATCCATGTTCTTTCCTTGGAAAAATATCTAAGTAATTTGCAATGTCTCCTTTTGGATTCTTTTTTCCCTTCAGGGAATCCCTGGAGCTTTCCTACTTAAGTTTTAACCAGGTCCAATCCTACTGCACTTTTTCTGAGATAGCCAAGATCAGTTAGGAATTAAAAGTAATAAAGGAACATTGAACATCGTATATAACAAATGCAGAGAATTATATTATTTATTAAATCACTTTCCCTTGCTCGTGGTCCACTTTATAGGCCACCAGTGATCTGTGCACCATAAAGGGACCAATGGAGGAAAGATTTGCAGTGTTTTGCAGTGACTGTCCCACTCTGGACTTCGCTTTGTGAAGAACATGTCATTCATCCAAAAGAGATTCAGAAACCTTTCTGGATGAGAGCATAAAGAGAAGAGTTCCATCCCTTTATATAATCTAACCAGGGACTCTCTGAGTCCTTAGCCATGACCTTCAGTGTTTAGTTATATAAGAGAAATTCAAGTCTGACTGGTCATGCATTCAGAAGAGCTAAATTAATCTATCAAGCTTCAAGGTGAAAACTGAAGTAGCAAATATAAATGGAATGACTTTTCCAATAGCACAATCCTGAATTCTTGGGCCATGTGTTCAAATGAAATTAGAAATGTCTCACAATATATGGTGATTGGTCTCTCTCTCTAGCTATCTTCTCTGCACTGATGTCAAAGGAAGTTTTGATGTTGACTTTCACAGAACAAGGAATCCTGGACAGGACATATGGTTAAGGGCATTTGAAATGCAATTGCAAATGATTCATAGATTGACACGCCTGAGACTAATGACAGTGTCTGGCCTCACAGAACAGAAGCCTTGACTTGCTAAGGTGCAGCTTCCATACTATATTCAAAGAACCCATTTTTGACTAGTGATATTCAGAGCCCAGAAGAACAAATAAGATGACTTGGCTTTCTTCTGATTTTGTAATGTGTGAATGGAGTAGGAAGGAAATAGGTAGCTAATAGCTACTCAGTCAACATTAAATACTTTTCAGGGAAGTGTTCAGGCAGGCTTTCTGCCCTTCTTTTCTAAATTAATGGATGGTTTGAAACTTAAGACTGCTTGTTTCAAATCACCCTGCATTAATGTAAATCAATCTCAGAAGGAAATGGGTCTATAGCACTTCAGGAAATTTCTATACAGGCAGGTCCCATTACATTCCAAAAAATCCTCTTAACATCTGAGGCAGATAGCCATTGTCCACTGAACTTTACAGAGCCAAGATGACCAGGAAGCCATTATGTTATAGGAAAGTATTGATTCAGTCCTCTAAATGGTCTTCCTATATTATTATTATTCTTTTTTAGATTTATATCCTGCCTTTCCTCCCAATAGGTCGAGGTAGTGTATATAGCATTCTCTCTTTCCATTTTTCCCTACAACAACCACCTTGTTAAAGAACGAGTGGCCCAAAGTGAGATGAGGTTGGGCTTGACCAGTGCAGTATACTAGTTCTGGTTTTCCCTTCTTTTTTTCAGTATTTCTTTGACATCTATGCTTCTTCTTCTGTGCCTGCAGATTATAGTCCATATTAATGAACATGGTGGAACCCACCAGTTGGCCAGGACTTCTAGTATTTCAACTGGCAGTGGGACTGGATGCTTATAGCCCCAATTTTCCTCCTAGGATTCATGGGTAGGGCTTCTGAAAAAGGAGATGAGTTCTGGATTCTCAAGATTTCTCCTACCTTGGCCTCCTTCTCAGATTCTCCCACAGCAGATGGGAGCTTTGGTTGAATTTGAAAAAAGATAAGCAGCTGGTTAGTTTAATCAACAGGAGCCAAGGGAGTTGTCATCTCCACTTGGAATTCCCCACTACTGAATCACTCCCATGGTGCTGTGCCTCGATCTCCACCATCAGTTCAAATGGTTCCTATTCCTATCTCACAAATGATATATTTTCCTGTTGGCAGAGTTCCTGGTGAAGCCTAAAGGAGCCAACAATAGGAAGCATGCAAAAGGATAGTATAGTTTAGTTACGATGAGTCTCTTCAAACATTTGCCTGAAGACACGTAAAGCTCAGTGTAAAGAAAATTGTCCAGTGAAAAGCAACTGTCCTTTGGCTGGAGGAACATTTTGTGCCACAGAGGAAGTGGGCTTGGCCTCTTCCAAGTACACAGTGATGTGATTCTCCTCCTCAAGATGTTTTGCATTCAGTAGGACTTGGATTAGAGTTACTTGTTGAGATGGGTGGCTATAGAAATCAAACAAACAAACAAACAAATAAATAAATCAGAGACCTCCAAAGAACTCCAGAACAATAGGCTAGGATGGGACATAAAAACAAATCCCAGAAGAAAGCGGTGACAAATCAATTTTGTATTGCTACCAAGAAAACAATTACTACTTCCTATTTCTGCTCTGATTTGGTTTGCAGCAAAAATAGTATGAACTTCCTACACCAACATCCCAGCTAGAATATCCCTAAATCTTCAATGACAGTGAATTAAACAGCAACTCTTCTAAACCATTATCTTACTTTCTACAACAACAATAGTAATGTTACTTATATAAACCTCTCTATTTTTTTCTCTTTAAAAGCACATTTTTAATAGAAAGAATTGTTTAGAACTCTTTCCATTACCCAATTAAAGACATTTTGTTCTGCCTACGCTGCACTGCTGCTACACCATCAGAACACAAGATCAAGGATAAGAGTCCTCATAAAGCCATCCTTACAATCAGTAAAGATCTAATAATAAAAGAGATGGCTGGTGAATGTGAGATATTAATTATTGGAACAACCATAAATGCACAAAAGTTGAGCTTCACCACTAATAGGGTTTCATGTTAAGAGTAAGGCTAATAGGATTCAAGGGCAGTCAGTCATGCAAAGCAAAGGAAAGTTAATAGCAAAGCACAGGAGAAGATGTAAATAATAATGACTTTGGCATATAACTGTCATGACTTCAAAAAAGAGGGAGTCTCACTGCTTTCAGCAGTTCTCTTCTCTTCTCTTCTCTTCTCTTCTCTTCTAGTTAGCTGAATTTTCTAGTCAAACAATGAAAATATAAATAATAAAGTTTCCAGCTGTCAAAAAATGAAGAGGGTGGAAAAGATGGTAAGAGAATGGTCCCCAAACTTCTGATGGAAATGGCTGTATAGTGTCTCTAAGTAAAAAATGAATATTTCAGAATTTAGACCAGAGTTAGGATCTATTTTTCTGTCACCCAAATGTATACTTTTAGACTGGGAAGAGTAAGAGCCTATTCGCAGTTGAGTTAATTTTCTCTATTTCAGAGAGAGAGGAAGACCAAAAAGCATTGATGAAGGAACCTGTTTTTGACGTTTTGGATATTTTGCAAATAGTATTTAATAGGATTAAATAAAGTCATCAAAAGGGATCAAGGTCTATGGTGAGATAAGGTCAACATTCCCCTTTTATATCTTTCCCTAAAGAAAATCGTTCCAAGGCTGCTAGTGGGAATTGACTGAAAAGAACTAAGTGCAGACACACAATGGACAGCTCACAAGATTTTTAGTGATTTAATGTATTTCTTATTCAACCAATGTAGAATGACCTTTCAGCATAGCAAAATATGCTGGGAAGTGCTTTGGCTCCATCGTCAGAGGTTTCTGCATATAAATGATGTGGAACCCTTCTCTGAGAAGTCTCCTCTGCTAGTGCTTCTTGGAATAGCCAGGTGGTTATACAACGTAACAGGTCCCCTGGGCTTTACAGGAAGCAGTGAAGGTTTAGCTAAGAGTCCTGGCTGCTGCAGACTTCCTGCTACCATTGTTCCTGGTAGGTCCCCACAGGTCTGGTGGGCAGAATGTCCAAAATCACTCCAGCATCCTTACACAGCTGGAGAATCTTTCTGAAGAACCCTTAGTTTTTAACCGCTGTAGCTGCACTGAAAGTGGAGACTTTCAATCATGGTAACAGAATCATAGAGTTTGAATGGACCTTAGACCTCATCTAGTCCACCCCTCTGCTGAGTGCAGTATCCACTCAACATCTCTGACAGCTGACCACCCAGCCTTGGTTTGCAGACCTCTAGTGAAGGCATCACTACATGTGGCAGCCTGTATAGTTATCTGGCAGCTTGTTCAGTCAGGAATTTCCTCCTTATTTCTAACTTTAACTTCCTTCCTTGCAGTTTTCATCCACTGGTTCTGGTCCTGCTCTCTGGGGCCATAGAGATCCACTCCTCCTTCTGTGAGACAATCCGTCTGGTATTGCTGGCAAAGAAAGGGAAGAATGGAGCCAATATGGTGGAGAAGAGGATCAGAAGACAGAAGAGGCAGTGAACATGTTGCAAATCTTTACTGGACTACAAATTTCCAACCCATCTACTCAATGGTAAAGCATAAATAAAGCTTTTGGTGTGTAACAAGTCTGTATTCAGAGAGAAGGAAGATAAGGAAGGGACAGAAGGGAAATAATACAGTATTTGTTATTGAAAAAAATCTTGCCCAGTTCAATTATGTTTTATTTAAAACAAAAAAAAAACCTCTTTTGTTCAGTGATGCATAACCTGTGCTACTTTAGTTCTTCATCCTAAATCTCCTGGAGTAACTTTCTCTTGCAAGCGGGAGACTCTTTTATTCGTCGACTTGGTTCAGGACCATGGACAGGGGTGTACTCAAACAATCTTTTTCTTCTATGGCGTGAGCTTTCTTTACTGCAGCAGATTAGTGTAGCAATCTTAAAGCAGCAGGTAGCTTGCCTTCAGCATCCTAGTCCCTCAAGATAAGAATATTCCAGAGTTCCAGAATGAAAAACCAGAGAATATTTATGTATCTTTAAATCTGCCAATATTGCAGAAGAAAAGTCAACTGTAGTTTCTCCTATTTCCTCCCCAGCCTTGTTTTCATCTTTCCCTTTGCTTGATGAGTGGCATGACCTGAGTTTTTACAGCAATCCAGGAGGGAACAGCTTTCAAGGTACATCTATCTATTTATTCATTTATTTGAAACAGTTTTTTTTTTTTAAACAAAAATTCTACTCTTCAGCTGAAAAGGCTCAAATATGTCCAATAGCAAACAAGATAGGTTCTGCACACAACCATATAATTTGAGACATACAAAGAAACTATTAAAAGAAGTGGACAGGAGATAAGAAAGCCAGAAACCTCACAATATAGCCCTTAAATTCTTATAATAAATACACTGAAGGAAGATAGTTGTGGGAAGGGAAAAGCAAATAGATGTTTGGAGCTGATGCAGAGATCCTGGTGGATCCATTTCTGTCTTGTGAAGGAGAGATACACCTAACACTGCTGGTTCTTCAGCAAGCTATACTTATTTCCTTGTTTTTACTTGGTCCTAAACCAAAGTCTCCTTTGAGGTGAGCTCAGCTCCTGGTGACGCAGGTATCTGGTAGAATGAGACAACCCATCACAATGTAATTGCACTAAGGACAGGAATGATGTAGTTTACTTCAGCCATGTAATTTCCATGATGACATCATGATGTCAGTGAAATATCATGTCTCACCTTGCCCCTTCCTGCTAGGACACAGGCATGAACAGGGAAGTTGTGTATGTGAGTCTGTGTGAAAGAAAGAGAAACAAAGAATGCGTGCTAAATAATAAAGTAGCAATATTCACTAGGACAGCCAATTTTGTGTAGTGGTTATGGCGCTAAGCTAGAAACTGGGAGATCTGAGTTCTAGTCCTATTTTAGTACAAATCCAACTTGGTAACCTTGGGCCAGTCACTCTCTCTCAGCCCTAGGAGGGAGGCAATGACAAACCACTTCTGAAAAACCTTACCAAGAAAGCTGCAGGGAATTGTCCAGCCAACATTGTCTATAACTTCACCAGAGCTTCAGTACTATGTACTCCATCTTGAGAATTAACATAAAGACTACCTTATGGGAGTTTCTAGTAATCTCCCATCCAAGTATTAAAAAGGACTGACCCTGTTTTGTTTTCTGAGATTAGGCAAGATTAGCAAGGTATCCAGGGAAGGCTGGACAAAAGTACATGTTCTGCCAGATACTACTGCTAATGCTGCAATGACTTATTTTTGCTAGGGTTCAGAGGTACATTATATAGCTGGGCTTATTGAGTAGACATATATAGGGATCAATTATGAATCAAACATTTTTGGGGAAGTATGGAACTATGGATTGGCTGGGAGGAACTGGTTTCTTCTGATTCAGTCTCAATAGAGATTGTTAAATTATAGTGCAACTTCTAATGGAGTTTTGAAGCAAAACTATACTAATTTAATGCAGTGTTTCTTTACCTAAGGGATTCAAAACAGCTCAAAATAAGGAATTGGATGCATCATTACCACTGGAATATTTTTGTGTCCTTTTTTCCCATCCCGCCAAATGCTGAATTATTCACAAAACTTTGTGAAGGCCCAGTTTTTCCTACAGTATCTTTGAAGATGCTGCTTCCTCTTCTCAGAGAGCTCCAGAAACCCTCTCAGTCAGTCATTGCATTGATTATGGTAATTGATCAGGAGAAAAGGCACAGAAAAGAAACTAGGATTTTTACAGAGCTCTGGTATATGCCATTTTAGGCAACAAGTGTGCTGTGATGCAAAAGGTCATGACCTTCTCCACATTCATTCCTTAATAAGAATTATATAATAATATCCAGCAATTCTTGGAGTCTTAACTAAGTGAAGTGTGACCCTTTCTAATCCTAGATCATAAAACCATAGATTACAAGAGTTAGGGACATTTAGAGTAGGAGGCATTTAGGCCCCTGAGTTCATCCTTCTGTTGAGTGCAGGGACTCACATTAAGCATCTCAGACAGATGATTGTCCAATCTCTGCTTAAACAGAAGCACCTCATCTCTTTGGGTCTTGGATCCAATCTCAAGCAGCTTGAACTGTTAGGAAGTTGCTGCCCCCACCCTCAACTTTCAGATATTTACTTTCCTGTAATTTAAATCCACAACTCCATATCCTTTAATCTGGAACAATAGAGAACAAGTATTCAAATATCTTTCTGAGATTTCGGCAGTGTTATCATATCCTCTTAGGCTTTTCTTCCTAAGGTTAAACATTCCCAGTTCCCTCAATCAATCTTAAGTTTTTTTTTATTATTATTATTTTTATTTTTGCTTTGCTTTTGATCTCCTGATCATCCTTGCTCTGTTTTAGTGAGCTAGTTCCATTTGTTAAAGTGTGGTGCCCAGGAGTGGACAAAATATTTAACAAAATATATACTGATAAATGCATAATAATGTGAAACTATTATTTCCTGCAACTTAGAAACTATATTTATGTTGACGCAATCTAAAATGGCTGCTTTTGTCTTTTTTTGCAGCCAAATCACACTCTTGAATAGATTATTCAGCTTGCAATCAAGAACTACTCATTTTTTTCCCCCAAGCATCACTGCCAATACAGGCATCCCCCATTCTATAGCTATGCCTTTAATTTCTATTTTCCTAGTTGTATCTTTTACATTTTCCTCTATTAATTTTATTCTGATATTTTCAGCCCATTTCTCTATTCTATTAAGATAATTTGGGTTTTGTTTCTTCCAGGATATTAGCAAACCCATCCAGTGCTGTGTTGAGTCTGATAAGCAAACATCCTCCCTCTTAATCCACTATTTTGCTTAAGATGTAAAAGAATACAGAGATGGCCTTGAAGAAAATATGCAGCAACCATTGGGAAAACATGAATTTAGCCCAGGAGAAAGAACTGCAAGGATGCCCCACCTTGACTGTCTTTGATAGAAGAGGAATGAAAGGGGAAATGCTGTCAGGCTTTCAAAATTCTGTTGTTCTGTTATCTGTATCAATAAAATAGAGTTCTAGTATTTTTTCTGGAGTGTTTCCTGATCTGGCCTACCTTGAAGGGCTATCATAAGCAGACCAACAATTATCTTAACAGGGAAAACAATATTTTCAGCCAGAATTTAAAATACTGTCCCATGTCCTCATTTCAAGGGGATACAACTGTGTTTCCAATTGTCAAGAGGGACACAGTGGTGACATCGTTAGCCTGGTTAGTTTTAAGGAATTGCTTCCTTCTCATGGTTTAAATTCCTTATAAATGTACACCTGGAAAACATAAAGTAGTTAGACCACAACCTTCACCTTAAAAGATTTTATAGGCAAAACTGTATGGTATATGTAATATACAGACCCGCTCCCCTATGCAGAAAAATAAAACCTTTAGAAAATGGCTGACACATCCTGCTGAAGCTGTCTGACACAGCCCAGTTTGACTTGGGAGCCAAACAATTCCTATCTCTCCAAGATAATTCACTTTAATTCAATATTCAGGCTTTGTCTGAAGCAGGGGTCCACACCCACATTATTTGTTAGCTTTTAGAGGGGAATCAAGAGGTACTGAATGTGTGTATCTGCATACACATATGGTTACGTGCAGCTTTTCTGAACTATGAATGTTCATGAAGCCAATTTTTTAAAGCTTACATGCAATTAGTAAATTGTTTGGTAAAAGAATAATTATTAATATCTTTTTTCACAGTGGTATTGTTGAACACTGAAACTGAAGATCCAAAATGTCATGATATCCTGCATAAATGTCTCTATCAAATAAGATGTCAGTGAGAGTTCACAAAAAACTGCTTGCTCGATGTTGCTGTTGTCCATGTAATAGGGGAATAACTTGGGCAGAGAACATAGTGCAAGTAAGTCTGCGTGTGAGCCTTAGATTGCCCTGAAGCTATGGCATCACAGGGAACATCTGATTACTTGAGCGAACACCAAGCAAATAATTAAGGTAGAAAGGTGGGGAAAGAAAACCCAAACTTGGATTGACTGATATAAGATGATCAGATGTCTGTGTGAGTTTCCTCCAATGAACAGGACAGCAGATGATTCATTGCTTTTTGAAGGGGATCCAAGTCTGCTTCCTTTGAAAATGAAAATTCCAGATATTAAAAAAGCTAATGCACTATGGCCTGGAACGGGCAACTCTCCGTTCCCATAGATAATTGTCTGGTGGCTTTATGAGAAATCACTATTTCACACACTCTCTCTCCCCTCCAAAATGTGTTAATAACATTGGGTAAATTTATTGCCATGGTTTGCCATAGGAGGTTTAGTCCAGGGAAGAGCAAACGGGCAGTCCTCAATTATGACCTTTAAATATCATCTGGAGCACAGTTCATTCCAGCAATGTAGTGAGTGAGCAAAGAATGTTTGCTGTGACATTAAGAGAGTGTTGCCAGATGTCTAGGACTGACCCAGAGAGAGAAGAATTGATCACTTTGCCCTGGTGTTCAGAACAGCCATCATCCTTAGGCATATCGTTCCAAAATAGGAAAGATATTAAAATCAAATAGCTGTCTAAAATGGTTATATGCTAATATTCTCTCTTAAGGGCTGTCATCCAATCTTTTCATCTTGTCAGGGCATGGGCGTGTGCGTGTGCGCACACGCACACACTGCTCTTCTCTAAAGAAAAAAAAAAGCAGATTTCCTGTTCTTTCCCCTCTTCGCTTATTTTACTCTCTCTATGACCTTTGTCAAAGGGCTGCTTTGCCTGTTGTATGGAAATGGTAGAAGTGGAATATTCTTCTTCCGAGGGCAACTCCTGTTACCAGATGCTGTACCTAAAATGACATAAAAGTGGAGACCTGCCTATGAATCCCAGGGAGGAACGATGGAGAAAAGATAGATGAGGTTCATTTTGAGAATATAGTCTTCCACTAAAAGTGGACAAATCTATTTGTTTTTCCTTTTTCACCTTCTAGAGGCTCATTGCTTCATCCATCTATATCTAAGAATCATTAAATAAATAGCATCCAACCTTTAAAGACACTTTTATACACACACACAGACACACACACAGACACACACACACACACACCTGAAAATTCCATTTGAATGTTTAGGAAGATCTGGGAGATGTGGGTGCTCAATTCATACTGGATTTGCATAGTTGAAATTGTTTTGAGTATAGTAGCCCTCAATTTATGACCATTTGTTTAGCAACTGTTGGAAGTTATGACAGCACTGAAAAAGTGACTTGCAGATGATCCTCACACTTATGACCATCTCAGCGTCCTTGCAGCCATATGATCAAAATTCAGGCGCTTGGCAGCCAGCTCGCACTTATAATGGTTGCAGCATTCCAGGGTCATGTGATCGCCATTTGAAACCTTCCCAGCCAGCTTCCAACAAGCAAAGTCAGTGGGGGAAGCTTGATTTGCTTAATGAGCATGTGAGTCACTTAATGACCATGGCAAAAACGTCATGAAATGAGGTATGACTTACTTAACAACCACCTTGTTTAGCAATGGAAGTTCCAGTCCCAGTTGTGGTTGTAAGACAAAACCTATCCTTATTGTTGAAAGACAGTGAAATCCAATTGTATTCCAGGGTCACATGATCACCATCTGAAACCTTCCCAGCTGGTTCTTGCAAGCAAAGTCAATAGGGAAAGGTGAATTAGCTTAATGACCATAGTGATTCACTTAACGACCACAATGATTTGCTTAATGGCCATGGCAAAAAAGGCTGTAAAATTGGGTATTTATTTATTTATTTGTTTTTCACATTTCGCCACTGCCCATCTCCCCCCACAAGAGGGACTCACGTAACAACCGCCTCACTTAGCAATGGAAGTTCCAGTCCCAACTGTGGTTGTAAGTCAAGAACTAGCTATATCCTTATTTTTGAAAGACAATGACATCCAATTGTATGTGGAGGGTGTGTTGGTATTCTGAACCTGGAAGGATGAGTTCTGCCCTTGGCCTCCTTTGAATGTTCTAGACTGACGATTTGTGCTCTCATTGTGAGTGATTTTCTATCATACTGAATATGGGATAATGGTGAAATCATATATTTTCTCCAAAAGGACTTCTGTAAGAAATATCATCACTAGGTCTACCCAGAGCTACATGACAAAGGTTGAGAGGATTTTTGAAAGACACAGCTTACGAAATACAGTGGATCAGGGAAAGTGTGATTTGTTTTTATCTGTCCATTTTGGGGATATATTTCAAGTCTGGCCAATGTTTGCACTAATTTTTTATTGAATATCCATTTTAAAAGGTGGCAGAGAAATACAAACATACAGAAAATAGAATGGAATACTATCACATTGATCAATACAAGTAACTATATGACTTTTAAATGAGTTGAAACACCACAAGACCAGGCAATCTACTGTATAATTTCCACATTACTTAAAACATTCTCCATTAAGTTTATAACAATATTTTTTTTATTGTTTCCTATGATCTTGGCAGCAACTGCAAATGGAAATGTCTGATGGATAATATAAATATCATTATCTGATTGCAAGCCACAGATTATCTCAGTGGGTGTCTTAGCAGCCATTTTCCTAATCAATGGAGGGAGAAATCTCTCTCTAGGACTAGAATACACATTGCAAAATCAAACATAATGAGCAATGTTCTCCACATGTGCAGTACCAGAAATGCAGTTGCTTTGGTAGATTGGAACCCTTACATATTTATCGTCAGAGAGGCTGAAAATATAACTTGGTAAAAATTGGTCTCAAAGCTGGATATGTCATTGTTTCCCAAGAAAAAAACTACAACTGCGTTTAAATAATCAATATGTCCTGGAAAACTCACTTAGCTGGATAATTCTCTTAACATCTTTGTTTTTCAGTAGGTATAATAGTCTTCAATATTGACCTTATTGTTATTATTACTATTCATTGTGACAGTACACAGTTATCACAACTGTCTAAATACAGACGCCACTGAAGACCAAAGAACTAAATTCTCTGCATTAATCATACGGTTAGTTCCGGCCAATCAAGAGCTACCCAGGAAACGGAACGGAAGCCTTATGCTACCTGGCCAATCCAAATTGGCTAGGTAAAGACGTAATGGAGGAAAATGGAATAGAGAGTGCCATGTAAAAAAAAAAAAAAGATGTCATCACTGAGATTGCTAAATACATCTCAGCTCCCTCTTAATTGGCAATAAATCTCAGTTTTCTTAAATTCCTTTGCACGGTGATGATCATTTAGTCTATGGATATGAGCAATCCACTGCAGGATTGGCTTGTCTGTTCATTTGGTGGAATTAAAGGTGATGTTCAGCATCTGTATTTTCCACTGTCAGCTCTCTATAGGGAAACCCCTGAAACCCCTAAGGTTCCATTGGGTCAATAATCCATAAAAAATCAAACTACCTTCACTGCCTATTATATGTGCTCTTTGGGAACCATCCAAGCTATTGTACAAATAGAATCCACATGCCTAAATATGTGCTTAATTGAGTATGCTTTAAAATCCCTAACTACACTTTGAGTTTGACCAGACTCTGTGTTTATATAAGATTTAAATACAGTACATTTATTTCAGCGAGAAACATGGGCTTTCTTTAAATAGGACTATAAGTAGATCTCGTAGTAAAGTAAAGGAATGTAGTAATCCAAAAAGAGAGGTAATGGGACACCTTAAGGCAGAGACTTTTGTGTTGCTTCCATTTGGCAAGCCTCATGGCCTCCAGAGGAGAAGAAACAAGATGCTGCCTTGGCACTTTTGGAGTAAACTTCAACATAAGCAGTGTTTAATTCGTAATCGTATGTTGCTATTATACAGGAGAAAGCTCTTTATTAGAAAAATCCCTCTAGTCCACAGGTCACTTTGCAAAGCAATAAATGTTTAATTATATTGACCAATTTCCTTTTTTTATGGCTCTTTGCACAGCAAAATGAGAAAAAAAAAATGAAGAGTAAAAGTCTGAATATATGGTGCAGAATAGTGCTGATATAATAGTATTCAGCCAAGGTATCTGATCAGCAGAATTGTGTGAGGATATACACATCCTGTTGGCTACATACAACTGCTGAAGGCTGATTGGAGCATGGGCTTCATACTCTGGAATGCCCAGAAGACTGCAGTGAGCAATTTATGGGAGATAAAATTTGAATGAGCAAGCAAACAAACATGGAGGAATCCTATGAGGGAAGGAGTGTCCCACCATATAAAAATAAGCTATTTTAACAGAAAGACAAAGCATTTTCCAAATTGACTACTGGGTACTGTGGACAGATCATAGTGCTGTTTAACCAAAATATGGAAAATGATTTGCCATTTTTTTTCCTTCAGGGATGTTTCCTAAATATATATCATTGGCTGCCCACTTCTACCAAAACAATGATGGATCATGACCAGTTTGGTTCATGATATCATTTTGCTTCCACTGAAATCTGAGGCATATTTCTTTACCATCTTGTGCTATATTATGATTTCAGGGATCTGGACTTCGCAAAGTAGCACAGTCATTCCCAAACCTGTATCTGTGGTGCTAATTTGCAGTAGCTAAGGCAATATCTAAGAAACCTTTGGACAGCCTTCATATGAGAAGAAAAAGGATATCATTCAGCCAACCTCACACTTTTATTTAACAGCCTTTATCAAGAATTCATGAAACCAACAACCAATACATTAAGATTCCATTGATTGCATTTTGTGAATGTAAATATTGGTCAAAGCATCATAGAATGGATTCCTTGCCAATATGATTCGACAGTTCTAACTTTGAAATTAAGGAACCCGCTGGGGGATGTTCCAAGATGCCAAGTCTGGCATATTCCCTCTCCATATGGATATTCTGTAACCTTGTATATTCACTTCCATCCCTACAGCTTAGAGGATTCCCACAAAATATTTTCTCTCATTTGTGCTTAAATTATGGTGCAGTTGTGGAGTGATTGCATTTAAATGACTTATAAATATTACTCAACAATAAAGTCATTTTCATCTCAGGTGGTGATGTTACCTTTTTCAGACATCTCAAAAAGAGTAAAAGGAAAATAATAAAGAAATTCCAACTCACTATCACTCCTTGTATGAAGTTTGCCATTTGAGAATCCATCAAATTAATTTTCTTTTATATTTCTCTTTTCTTTATTCTGACAGTTACCAAGGTAGACATACTCTGAAGGCTATGCAGAATTTGCTCATGGCTGAGTTTAGTCTGAATGTCCAAAAGGAACTATGAGCCTTTGTGGGGAAAAAAAGAAAGAAAGAATAAGAGCTACTATTTTTGAGGATACACACAAAAGTATCTTTGAAGGGTGAGAGTGAAGTTTACTGAAATAGATTAGAAAATTAGGACACCAATTTTCTAACTCCTGAGCTGATATTTGGTAGGTTTGAATTTTAAGCCTTTCAGTTAATATAGATTTTTGTCATTTTCTCAAAAATAATAAATAAAAAAAAATCGACTATATTAGCCTACTTTCCACAAGAGCAGATTGCTGAGCCTCAGAGGACAGAAGAAAATATCTCACTGGAAAACCATGGTCTTCAAATGTTATTGCCACATTATGGCTATTAGATGTTATGTATACATCTCACATCATTTATCAACTATGTCATATAATTTAGAATGGGAGACTGATACCCACTCTTAGGTTTCCTTGAAATTGGTTCAGTAACAAGCTTAATCTTTTGGCTATGAAGCTGGAAAATTAAGGAGTTATACAATTCACATTTAGCCATATACTTTAAGGATTTTCTGAATCCTGAAGATTGACTTTGGAGCTTTTGGTATTTGATCGTTTCTATCAAAGACCATCACCTTACTTTGTACCAGAAGCAGCCTTTTTAGGAATGGTCTCAGAATGTCAAACTGAGTTAAAGTTTGAGTTAGAGTTCAACTGAACTACATTTTAATCTGTTTTTTCCCCCTTCCCATTGCTGTTTTTAATTGTTTAATTGTATTTTGGTGACATTTCAAATCAACATGCAAAATCAGCAAAGGTCCAATTTGAAGTGAAGATTCAGAGGTAGGAATTTTTGATTGGAATTGGAATTTTGAGATTTTAAGGCAAAAATATGTAATTTGCATCGATCTGAAATTCAGTTGGCTGAAAACTATATCAACCTAAAATTGCCAGGGCCTGTCCTGTCCCTGTTCCTGTCCTGCCTCTATGGTCCCAATTTCCAGTCACTGTCAGTCATCTGACTTCCCTCCAAGTCAATGGGTTACAGTGCCTACATTTTATATTATTTGAAGTTTCCCTTGCATGTTATCAGAATAAGTGGGGAAACATTACTCTGATGGTAGTAAAGTTAAGGAATCTGGAAGCCTGTTTTACTCATAGGCATGAGATGAAATGAAGACAATGTCATGGGGAGCTGGGGGGGGGGGCAGGGGCGAGGCGTTCAGAGCATGTTTGTGCCATAGATAGCTGCAAGAAAGTAAACTTTCTAAAACCTGCCCTGAAAGTACATACAGGAAACAAACAAAAAAACCCCCATCATTTTCCAGAGCAGAGGGGGGAAAAAAGAATGTATGCGCTTTCTGAAAAAAATTAAATAGTGGCTGAAACCTAGAAAAGTAGGATGTGAGTTCATCTAGCAATCTTAGCCTCATTCTCTTTTCCATTAATATGTTCCCTTCACCCTAGGCAGATCATCCAGTTGTCATCTATTTTGTCTGTCTGGCTAGTAAAGTTGAGAGAAGACTAGAGTTGTGTTTGCAAAGGCTGAAACGTGTGCAGAAGGGTCTAAGTGTGTGAGTGTGTTTGTTACTTACTTGGGGTCAAAGAGTGGTATTTAATTCATTTCTCCCCAACTTGAAGTCCTTTGTGGGCTTTGCATTAATTAGAAGTTCTTGAAGGAGAAAATATGACATTTGGATAGACAAGTGACTCGCCCCTTCTGTGTATACAGTTTCCCAAAGAAAAATAAAGTATTCGTTCAGCTATAAAACACTTAGATATAAAGGAATGCAGATTCAGGTAGCTCTGAGAAGTAAAGAAAGGTAACACCTCAACAGACACATTCTTAGACTGTTTTGTTTAACTCAAGACAGCCATTGCATTCACCCCATTACTTCACCATCCTCACCGGATTAATATGCTTCTGACATAATTCAATCAAATGTATATGGCAATTTGCATAAGTCTATACAGGTACAACCTGATCACCGCATGGTTTTGGAACATAAGAGTGACAGATATGAATCTTCCACATAAATAATTCCCTTTGAGTTCTTGATAATAAAAAGGCCCACTTTAGTACTGTCTCTCACCTTTGGTGCCAAGAATAAACCACTCAGTGCTTCAGTGAAATTGTGTGCTGGTCTCCAGCCCAAATGAACTCTTAAACACTCTCCTACATTCTAGAATTCAAGGCATTGACCAGTGTCGTGGGGCAAAAAGGAGATCTTAAAGATTGGGGATCTTTCAGGAAAGCACCTTAATGAGGAGAGACATGGACATGGACATTTCAATCTTTCAGTGTTCCCGGGGAAAAGAATGCTCTTCCCTCTGTCATTTTGCCATCCCACAAATAATTCATTAGGTAGTGAATAAAAGATTACAGTAAGTAATATAGAATTTTTTCTTCCAATCTTTCATCCTGGTCCCATGTTAGGCTGACTGGTAAGCGTGGATGTCTGTGTGCATTAGGAAGTGTCACCAGTGGAGCAGGACTCAGGCACAGATACTGAAGAATAACTACAGGAGAACTAGGCTACCTAAATTTGGTTCCAACCATGATTTGTCGTGCTGGCCTTTCAAACTGAGAAATGCCAAAGTTCCAGTACTTATTTAAAATACATTGTGTGTGTGTGTGTGTGTGTGTGTACATACATACATACATACATACATACAGAGTGAGTCACAACAACATCAGTAAGACAGGAGTTCAGAAACTTTGTGTTGCCATGACCTCCAAAGTTTCAAATAGAACTAACCTTTCTCATTCCCTTGAAGTCACAGATTCAGGAATAACAATTTAACTACAGTTAAATTGAAAGCCTGATAAATGCATGATTTTGCAATGTAAGAGTGACAGATATGAATGTTCCACATAAATAATTCCCTTTGACATCTTGATAATAAAAAGTTAGAAACATTGGTCCTCGTTGTTTTAGTCAGAGAACTGAAGATGTAAGGAGAGAGAGTTTGGTATCTCTCTTGAGCATGGATGGTGGAAGCCTGAGTGTTTAGTGATAGTTTTCCCCCTTGCTTAACTTTGCCCCCCTTCTTTTTAATATTGCTGATCTGGCACACAGTAAGATAATTAAAAAAAAATTTTTTTTAAAGGCTTTACTAGTTAAGAGGCATCATTTGCAATCCTAAACCCATTGGCACACTTCTGCTGAGATCAGGGTTGTACCCAGAATCCTACTCAACTAAATAGATACATGTACACATGAAAATTAAGGATACATGTTTATCCATAAACCACATTTATGCATTTCATGTTTGACTAAAAAGCAATTAATAGAAGGTAAAATCCTCATTAGCTACTTAAGTCCCAGCTAAGTGGAAATAACTCATATTTTCCCTGCTTTGTCTGGACAAGCTGTCAGTCTGGAAAACCCGGAGAGCAATCCAGTTAGGGCAATGGCTTTGCCTGTGCATGCAAAGCCTGATCCTTGTCAGACATACTCCAGGCTTTCCTTTCCACTCTGCCTAGACAAGCCAAAATAAAAAAAAATCTGAGTGTTTTCCTGAGTCTGATGTATGCAAAAATTTAACAACTTATTCTCAGCAAACTAGCTAGATAATGCCCCTGGATAATTGAGAGATTTCAGAATGCAGCAGGGGCATGCATCTAGTAAATACACTGATTTCTGTAAAATGTTGAGTGCTTCATGGTCTCACTTCCCTGCCAATGTCATCCAGTTCTGAAGGGGGAAAAAAAGCACTGACCATGTAGACTATTAGTTGTTTATGTTTTTTCCATGCAATAAAACAGGGAGAATGAATTCTATTTCTCCTGGTCTATGTTAGAGAACTGGGCAGAAGTGGGCAGAAGTGGATTTTGTGATGGGCAGTCTTCTCAACCAACACAAGAAAAGCTGGACTGCCTATGAAGCCCAGCTGAAAAGTGGGTCAGGCAGTCCTCAAGGCACTCACATTTCCAGTTCAGTGGGAAATTCACATCAGGAGGGGGCCAGGTACACATCCCAAGATGAACTCTTTAAACGATAATAAGCTAAATCCTTATTAAAATAATGCATCTCAGCCAAAATCTAAGATAGCTTAAATATATTTCCACCGATGTATCACTTTATGAGACTCTAGTATGTCAAAATATTCCTGGCCACAGTCATCTTTATTCTTATATATAAGTTAATTGTAGCATACCTGATCAGGAGAAAACAGGTTGGAGATTTCGAGAGAAGTGAAAATGTTTTCAACAGCAGGACTGGTCCCATTTTATCCAGGGACTTCAGCATGGTCAAAGCAAAGCTTTGATTCAGACTTGATTTAAAGGAAATTCAACTGAATACTCCTTCAAACTAAATTTTCAAGCTAATTCAATGAATCTGATCAAATCAGATACATTTGAACCAATATGATAATTAGATGGAATTCCATGTATGTGTGCACACTTTTGATTTCATTGAATCAGCAGTCTGAATTGAACTCATTCAGCAGTTCAAATTGACGATTCAATTCAAACTAAATTGACTTTTCCATCTGAATCAATGATTCAGTTAAAATTATTTATCCTATCAATTAGATGATTTGAATTGGATCTTGGATAATTTGTGCACTCTAGCCAGATACATCTCAGCATAGCTTTACTAACAATGGTAAAGAAAAAATATGTTCAAATCATTTGCTTTTAATCTATCACAGAAAAGGTTCAGTTTTACTCAAAAGTGAGTAAAAAAGGACTAAGTGTTCTGAGACATTCTTCCAATCAAACAACACTTTCTAATTACTATGTTTCCTTCATAGGAAAAGTACCATATTTTCTTTTCTTCATAAGAAAAAAGACATATTGAAGAATAGCCCCATTGATTCAGATACTGCTTTATTAAAAATCTATTATAAACAAATTAGAAGAAATATTAAAATGCCACTTTAGAAAGTAGGAATTAAAGCCCTAAATTCTATTACAGTTATCCATTCAGATGAAAGGAAGATGCACTTCAACTTAATATGACATCCCCAAAGGAAAGATAAAGGTGGTGGTGGGGGGAATCCTGTGCAAAATTCAGCTTTCCCACCTTGTAAGTCTAGTGTTTCAAGAAGCAATGGTATTTTAAAAAAATTAAAAGAAGGAGGGAGGGAGGGGAAGAGCTGGGCAAGTCAAAGACTATAATTAGAATTAATTACTTGTAATTTACAAAAATAATTGAGTCCTATCTGCATATACCTACAATCCCATCTTCAACACAGAAACACACTGCCAACTTCCAGTAAAAATAACAAAACACAGTGGGGGGTGGGAACTGCATAAAGATGGGGTAAAGATAAAAGTTGCTTTACTAGGAAGTGAAGGAAGAGAAGGAAGATGAATAGAAATGAGGTGAAATGAAGGCATAGCCAGATGGGGAAGGAAAAAATAATGAGAGACCCCTGTTTAGATGTTACAAAAAGGATTAAATTCACCAGGCAAACATCCTCTTCAAAGCAGCAGGTAATGCTCTGGGTCATCTTCAAAGACAACCATGCTTTCTAGCAAAATAAACATATTGCAGAAAATATAAAGCAATAATAATCAATAATGGAATTATTATACAGGGTTGTTATAAGTGGTATGAGTTGCTTTGGAATTGCCCATCAAAGAGAGACAGAGAAAGAGAGAGATGAGATGGGATGAGATAAGATGTTGAGAGGGAAAGGATGTGTATTTCTTTGGCTCAGAAAACAAAATGGTGGCTGTCCAATATGCTTTATACCCTAGTTACAGCAACAAGTCTAGCTGCTCCCCAAAAAAGTAAGTCCCAGAAGAGATACAGTCATCTGAATCAAAGCCAAACATGACATCAAAATACATATGGCAAGCACCTGCGGGACTGAAGTTGTATAAATAGTGAATAAATCAATCAGTTGGTGAAGGTTAATGCACCCTTCCTGTAAGCCAAGAGAGTTTGGGTGATCTTTTCTCTTTGGATTTGCTGGGATGGTGACATCTTGCCGTTATGATGATGGATAAGCATGGCCAGGGAGTAATCATCCATGTAAATTCCTCTGACATCAATTGAGGTGGAAATGCATAGCAAGTGCCTGCATCCAATCAAACACAAATAAGATGCCAGTGGAGTGTATTTGTCAATACTGGAGCACTGAGAAGATAAGCTGTAAGAATCCCACATGTGGCTGGTTTTCCTCTTGCCAGCTACACCAGAAAGAGAAGCTGGGAATGTTGCATTTTCAAGGGGACACTTAAAATACCCTTGAAAAAAATATTATATTTAATTCTCCAGTTAATATTTCTTCTGTGTTTCATCTAACTGCAGCCAAGGAAAATAAATTGCTCTCAAATAATTTAAGGAAGAAGAACATTTGGTGAAAACTTTGGTGGGTGTGGGTGGTTCTTACACATATCTAGTTATGGGAGCTGGTCACACATTGTAGCCCTGTTCACACAGCATGCTTAACTAAGTTAATGAAGGGGATAACGTGTGGCAGAAACACCAAAAAGGAGTTAATAAACCCAGTCAACAATTCTCTGGTTTCAGGTTAAATATAACCTGAAAGAATTCCAGTCATGTACAAAGCCAAACATATTACACCCACTTGGTCATCTTGTAGGAATATCTAGCATCTGCCAATTAACTTACTTTGCATATCTTCTGAAAAAAGACAACTGGGGAGAAATAGCAGTTGATGTCATAAGCCTCCCTGTTACAGAACTTACTGTGAAGATCTGGCAGGACAGAACACACCTCTGAAACACTGGGTGTCCTGACTTAAGCAAAAAACCATGCTGAGACAAGAAATTAGTCTCTAGTGTTTATTAACTGCTATAGTAGACAGAAAATCCTACCAAACTGAAGGAGTGTGGGAAACCCACACGGATAAACCCCAAAACTCAAGGCGGGTCTGCTCTGGGTTTCTTTGAAGGAAAGTTCAAGGCCTCTAAACTACGCATGCGTTTTCCCCCCTGGATAGGGGCCCCCTCCTGCTCACCATCTGTACTCATGACACTGGGTGATTCAAAAACCAAGGCATGCCTACTCTCAAATTCCTGCTAATGGAGAAGGAGCTAGTGATGCTATGAAGCATGCCAATACTCCCCTGGTTCATGGGATAAGCACCTTGTGAGAAGAAGCTGCATGGATGTTCTGTCTTTCGCTGCTGAATTATCTCTTTGGAGTTCTGTGACATTCACAGGTTCCTCTAGTTCCGCATCATCCAGGGGAAGATGTGACTCTTCCCTTGGAGCTTTATTTCAGTTTAAGAAGCCTGGGCAACTAAGGAAGAGTATGAAAAGGTGGATAACAGGAAGAGAAAAAAAATGCACACCACTTTTCAGTCTATTAATCAAGGTAATATCTCCTTCAGTTTGAGCCCCTTATAATTTTGTAGCCATATCTGGCCATCTGGTGCTACCCACTGAGACTTCTCAAGAACAAGTGAAAGGTCAAAAATGTCACCAAAGAAATTACAGCACACTCTGAGAATACAGCAGAGCTGCTTTATTTAAAACTATTGGAAAATTGGAGCTGGGGTAGAGATTGTCCCAGCAGGAGCTGTATTATTGCAGGACCATTGAATAATGAGATAGCCCATTCAGTGAGGTGGTTAAGGCACCAGGCACCAACTGGGAGACTGTGGGTAGTCCTGCCTTAGTCACCTGAGTGACTTTGGGCTGGTCCCTCTCTTTAAGCTCTAGGGAGAAGGCAGGGGCAATCCACTTCTGAAAATCTTGCCAAGAAAACTGCAGGGACTAATCCAGGCAGTTTCCAGGCATTGAGGCTGACTTGAAGGCACACAAACACAAACTCACACACACACACACACAAATTGAATAAGAAAACTTCTATCTGGGTTCCTTGGTGACAGCAGTAGCAAGATACTTACCTGAGCAACTGTGACTTGTGAGCAACTATGGCCATTTCTGACCCAATGAGCCCAGGCAACAGTTACCCATGCCTTGAGTAATTGTCAGAGGATCATCCCAGAAGCAATGGATAATAGCTTCTGGAACTTCTCCACTGCCATGGGTTGTATATGTGGGAGCGGGGAGGAGTGATTTGTTGCCTAGAAATGGAGATGTTACATACAGGCACAGAGGAAATTGTTGTGGCGACTCCCTTATCTAAAGTAACACCATCTTGAAGAACAGAGTCTAGGAATAGAGCAGTGAAACTGGAAAATGTTGCAAGCATTCAATTTCAAAAGGGAGGTGAGAAAACCCAATGGACTTAATGTGCGGGGCGAGGGACTCTGACTCACTTGTGACTTTGCAGGAGAATGGATTGTATCTCAATAAAATATCTTTCCTATACCCCAAGAGGTTTGTGGTGAAGCTTACTAATACTGAGGTATCTGAACCTACGATCTTCACAGTAACCAGCCTTGACTACTGGAGTGTGCCCTATTTGAAGCTACCCTTGAAAATATCCAGAAACTTCAAGCGCTGTAAAACATGGGCAGGCTGCTAATCGATGTATGATATTGGGTGCACATAACACCCGCGTTGAGTGACTTGGTGTGTAGGCTACTTATTTCCTGAAGCTGCTGTTTTTGAAATCCTAAACTGGTTAGAAGCTGAGAAATTAAGGGTCTCTCTATCTTGGTACAAACGTGTCCAGGTCCTAAGACTAATAGGACATGTTCTCTTGAAGATGCATCCATTTTCCAACATTTCTTATCCTGCACACGAGGGCTCCCCCTGTGTTTCTCCCAGACTATGGGATGTGCTTCTATAACAGGCTTTCTGTTTTTAGGCAAGGAGTCAATAGCTGCCTCTTTAGCCAGTTCTTTTCAGTTTGAATTCATAGTGATCCAAGCTGTTTTTATCAGGGCTAAAGGTTTTCTTTTTCTTTTCCTGGTAAACTTCTTGGGTGCCCTCTGGAAAGAAAGGTGAGCAGAAATCATACATATGTATGAATAAATAATGCAAACTATATTTGCAGCAATAACAGCAGAGTTTCCTTTCCACCCAGTGTGACATAAAGTACAAATTTGCAAATGGCTTTCCAAGGAATTTTGAGAGGGAATCTGAACCTTTGGGAAATACTTATATGGATCTCCAGTCCAAGCTCTCTACCACAAGAAGCACTCATAAATATTCTCGGTGTCAGGGTGCTGTGGAGAACCAGAAGTGTCGCCACATCAGCATTAAGTGTTCAGATGGAGTCTGGACTTTCAAACAATCAGTGAATCGGAGACCTGGTATTGCATTTGCTACTGAAATTTACACAAAACAAGATAAAGGAACTGAGGCTGGGTTGTTCTTCTATAGCAAGTGTCAAGTCCCACAGAACTGGGCAAGATCAAGGAAGCAAGAATTACACAGCCTTTAATAAGGTATTTTTAATGCTAGTATTAGAGGTACTGTAGACAAAATATCGTGGAAACTGCAAGAGGAATTTCCAACTTTCATTTATGGCAAGTTCATTAAGGTAGAATGATTTTGATTGTTTTTTTTTCCCCCTGTTTTCTTAACACTTGGACTGCACTGCTGTTTGTAAGATAAGCAACTAACAGACTCCTCTGCTCCCCTTGTTTGTTTATGTTTAATATTCCCTCCAGCCTCCCCACATCTTTCATGACAAGTTATTTCTGCGTGAGAATAGAATTTTGTTTAGTTGTCAGACACAAATACGCAAACCACTCCCACCTGTAGTTTAAGGGGTGCAGTCTGCCAATAAATTGTTTCACTGCATTCTAAAATACTTACTTACTTACTTACATATAGAATCCTTTTATGGACTATATTGCCAAAATAAGGCTATTGGATGGGACGCGGTGGCGCTGCGGGTTAAACCGCTGAGCTGTCGATCGGAAGGTCGGCGGTTCGAAACCGCGCGGCGGGGTGAGCTCCCGTTGCTCGTCCCAGCTTCTGCACACCAAGCAGTTCGAAAACATGCAAATGTGAGTAGATTAATTGGTACCGCTACGGCGGGAAGGTAACGGCGTTCCGTGAGTCATACTGGCCACATGACCCGGAAGTGTCCTATGGACAATGCCGGCTCCAAGGCTTTGAAACGGAGATGAGCACCGCCCCCTAGAGTCGGACACGACTGGACTTTACGTCAAGGGAAACCTTTACCTTTACTTTAAGGCTATTGGAACTGGGGCATCATGTGAAAAACTGAGATGCCCAATTACACTCACACAGTTGCAGTGTCTGGTTATACTCACATAGAGATCAGATCCCAAACAGCTAACACCTTGCCCATGCTTTGGGGTTTCAGTGTCCATATCTTAGCATTTTGTTCAACCATGTTATGTTTTTTTATTAGTTTGCTTCCTTCCTTGAAAACCTTTCCATAGGAAAGGTAATAAATAGACAACAGACAGACAGACAATTCTCACTATGGATTGACTGCTTTCCATCAGAGATGGTAATGCAGTTCAACAGCACACACATACACACAACCATTTA
Organism: Candoia aspera; assembly: GCF_035149785.1. NCBI lineage: Eukaryota > Metazoa > Chordata > Lepidosauria > Squamata > Candoiidae > Candoia > Candoia aspera. The sequence goes on along the minus strand of NC_086158.1, from coordinate 95,972,455 downwards.
TACATATCTCCAAATACCTACAGTAGCTGATACTGATTGTCATGAGTAAGGACGGCGAGCAGGGGACTCCCTTCCAGACTGTTAAGCGCATGCGTAGCACTGAGGAATTGGTCAGCCATTCAAAGAGACACAGATCGGGACTGCCTTAACCTTTGGGATTTATATGTCTGGGTTTTTCCCACGCTTCTTTAGTTTGTTAGGATTCCTGTTATGTACTAGCAATAAAACATTAGAGACCAGTTCCTTGTCTCAGCGTGTTTCCTGGCTGTTAGGACACTGATAAAGGTAAAGGTAAAGGTTTCCCTTGACATTAAGTCCAGTCGTGTCCGACTCTAGGGGGCTGTGCTCATCTCCGTTTTAAAGCCGAAGAGCTGGCATTTGTCCGTAGACACTTCCGGGTCATGTGGCCAGCATGATGACACGGAACGCCGTTACCTGCCTGCCGAAGTGGTACCTATTAATCTACTCACATTTGCATGTTTTCGAACTGCTAGGTTGGCAGGAGCTGGGACTAGCAACGGGAGCTCACCCCGTCAGGCGGATTTGAACCGCCGACCTTCCGATCGGCAAGCTCAGCAGCTCAGTGGTTTAACCCGCAGCGCCACCATGTCCCTAGTTAGCTGATACTGATACATGCCAATAAATAACAATTAGAAGAGGTTTATCCTGCTTGTGCAGAATTATGCCTGCACCTAACTAGATTATATTTCCTCCACTTCCTTTGTCAGTCAGGCAAAAGTCACGAGCAAATCCATCTGCAGTGATTTTCAGGGTCCAAACTGGAGGAGTAATGGCTGAGTCACAGAATCCCAACAGGTTGACTCACAAGACACAATGACATAACAAACTGGTAGGCTGGGGCTAAGCTGGCTTCTTCTGTATATAAGTTTTGTAACAGGTTTTCTAATTTAATTTTTTGGCTAAGCTGGTTTTGATAGATTTTTGTCTCCCTTTCAATGCCACATTTAAAATTAGCCGGGGGGGTGGGGAGGGAACCTATCATGTCAGGACCACGCTGAGATTTATACGTAGCATATGAATTGATTCATGAGACATTTTGCAAGGAAAAGAATTATGCATGAAATCCACTCAGTGAAAGCCAATGTAACTTTTATTTATATAGGAACATTTTTTCTTATCAGTACTGGCACTCTGTGTATTTGAAACACAGCTCTCACCTGCTTGGATCCCACTTGTACTTCTCACCCTTTTGCCCAAACACTGTGGCTTCTGAGAAATGATGACATAGCTTAAATGGAAACTCTTGGCATCTCATGGTTGAAAAGAGTCTCAGTTTAAACATCTATTGATGTTCAGCTAGCAAATCTAAAAGTTGACATAAAATCAGCTGGACTGAGTGAATTTGCTGTTGTCAGCACAACAGAGGTCACAAACACTTTCCTCAATAGGTTGGCTACGATGGGAGTGTCTCCCACCTAATACGGGATCACTATATTTCAACAGCATACTTTTTCCTTGTTTTATTGATTTGTTTGGCTTATGCAGTACTTCACTTTGAATCAGAGCCTTTGCTCTCTTGAGTTTTGGAACAAAGAGTATAAGTCCAGTGAAAACCATCCCTTACATGAGCTGTCCCTTCATATTTCACCAGACTGGTTTTGGAGCGATTCCATGGTGGAGTTGCCTTACACCAATCAGTGGTAGTATCTTCGAGACAAGAACCTTACGGCTGAGCCAAGCTGTCTGACTTTCTTTTCCTTCCCGGCCAAGAAACTGACAACTGGGGAGACAAGAAATGTCCAGTTGGATCTGCCAACATTGTTCCCATTGGCCCCAGATTCTATATTTTCCATGGCAGTCCTGGAACAGGCTGTGAAGTAACAGCTGAAGGACCAGATAAAGAATCACATCAACCCCCCACATGGGGCACTATTCTGACATCTAAGTTCAATGTCTATTACTTTTCTTACAAAGAAGGACGATTCTCTATACTCATCAGAGCTTGTTTCTTGGAAAGCACAACAGCTGCATTTAGGTCTGACTCATATGGCCTCTAGAAATTTTCCCCCAAATTTCTAGGCAATGAAATTAGATGAATGATTGTTCCAGGGGTAAGAGAAATTCTCCAGCAGTTGTCCAAGGATCGTATATATATATATATATATATATATATATAAAAAAGGTAATGACAATAGGAAAAGGTGGTGGGCATTGCAGCATCTGTGGGAGGAGATTGTCAAAATTGGCAAGTTGGAGTATTGTGATCCATGTTCTGCCTCTTTTATATGTGCATTGCCACACACACACAAATGTTCAAAAGGGGCGGGACTTGCATTGCAATGCCCCATCTGCTATCTTGCCAGTGTTGATGCTCTCCCCCTGGAAAGATTCCCCTTGACATATAGCTGATGTATGGGAAACCAGGAAGCTCTCAGGCCACTTGCACAAAAAAAGACAAGAGACTTCTCTGTCACCCACTTATTGCAGTCCTGAGCAACTAATATAGAAATTGGATGAAAAACCATTTAAGACTGAGCATTTCTTTGGCCCAATATTCTATTCCATACAGTGCAGCCAGTTGCTTATTGGAATTCTGTGAGCACAATGCAAAGGCAGAAGTTTTTCCAGCAACTGGTATTGATTCTGAGTTATATGTCCTCTGAATATGGAATATTGACTTAGCTATCATGGTTAATTGCTGGTGATATGCCTATCCTTTATGGCAGCTTTATCTCCTTTCAAAGTTATTTAACCCACTGGCCACCCCACCCCACCCCCCTTGTGACAGCGAACTCCTATATTATGTCCTGGTCACTCAAGCATTGTCAGTTTGTAAGGCCTGCAGAGGAATTGTAATGGTACAGAGTTGAATGCACTTCTAAAAAGGAAAGATTCTTTAAAAAAAAATAATTTTACAATACAATAAAAGTATTAAAAATGAAAAGAAAAAGAACAAAAAGAACAAACGTTAGGAAATGAGAAAAAAGAAGTGAAAAAAGAAAGAAAAGTTAGATGTTTGACTTTCACCCTTTTTTCTATCAAGCAGTTGCCATCTTACTCTTTCCCCTCCCTCTTTAACCCTTTTTAACCCTCAAATCCATAAATCATCAGTTCAGTCTTTTCTTCTTGCAGCAAAAAGTCCACCATGCCAGCACCTCACAGACACATCTTCATCCCATCATGTCCTCCTCCAGAAGAAGGAGAGATTCTTGATAATGTGGATCTCTTCAGGCAAACACATCCATATTTCTACTGCAAAGCTATGGCAAGTCTGCAACTCAGAAGTTGTGGAGAGAGGTGCATGGGTCACAGTCTTCTGAACCCTCAAATTGATAAGGAAGATTAGCTGCAAGGAAACACACAGCTATAAATAATTGTCAGCAGAAGGTCAGCAAGCAGCTCCTTTTATCCTGTTATGACTTCAATCACCTCCAACTTTCATTGCTCAATAGTTTTCCAAGTTCTGAGGAGAAAGAAGCAGGAGCCTGTGCACATGAGAAGCATCAATGTTTGTACTTTTGCTTTAAAGGAGTTCTAGTCCCACCTGAGACATGAAAGCCGGCTGGGTGACTTTGGGCCAGTCCTTCTCTCTCAGCCCAAGAGCCAATCAGGTGTGGTATGAGAGTTCTAGTCCCGCCTTAGGCATGAAAGTCGGCTGGGTGACCTTGGGCCAGTCCCTCTCTCTCAGCCCAAGAGCCAATCAGGTATGGTATGAGAGTTCTAGTCCCACCTGAGGCATGAAAGCCAGCTGGGTGACCTATGGCCAGTCGCTCTCTCTCAGCCCCACCCACCTCACAGGGTTGTTGCTGTGGGGAAAATAGGAGGAGGAAGGAGTAATAGGTATCTTCGCCACCTTGAGTTATTTATAAAGATAATAAAGGCTGGATATTAAACCAACCAACAAATAAATAAATAAATGTCATTGAATTCTTTCTGAGTAAACATTTAGAAGTGGATCCACACTTTCCAGCAATAGCATGATTTGAAAATTAGAGCTGATAGTGAACTCAGCATTATCTCTTACCAGAAGGGCTCACACACCCACACATTCTGCTCATAAAAGATTTACTCTCTTTAAATTACTGTGCAGAAAAACATGCTGCTTTAAGACCAGCCATGTTGAACCTCTTAATCTGTGGCATTTGTCTTGAATATCTCTGAATCCCCTTGCTTGGCAAGCTTTCTTTTTCCTTACAGCTTTTCCATCTGAGTGATGGTTATGGATCATGAAAGACCAGTGGTCCTCCCCCTTTAGAAACATTACGGAATGCTTTCAAGATGAAAGGACCATACACCGAGAAGTTCCATCACGGGCAGCTTTTAAAATCTTCAAAGCACTGTGCAACTATTAAAAATGCAAAATATCATTAGGAGATGGTTTTTTAAAAGGTTCCACGCATATCGCTCTTCAAAAAGGCCCTGAAGAATAGGTGAAATGAAGAGCCAAAGGATTGAACGTTCAAAGGAAAGCAGTCAAAGATAGGAATCCCTTTGTGTAATCCTTACAGCTTGACTTCTGGACTCTATATCAAGACACAGTGGAGAGCAAATTTCCCACCAAGCATGTCTTCAGGTGGGTTAGCAGTGATGGTAAATTGCAAAAGAGACAGTAGACACTCTATAAATAAGCATTTGTGGATTAATGGCAAGTCTACCATCTCTATAACTCCCATGTTTTTATCTTTATCTGCAGCCTTCTTGAAGAGGGCACCAGGACATCTGTATCTTAAGAGAATTAAGATACAATTTTAGCCTTTTACAAGGCTGCACTTAGTGAGCTCATTGAATGGAAAACTCTTCCATCCATTTTCTTCCAAACCTGATCTATCCATGAATAAAATTACATGAGAGGAAATATGACAGATTTTTATTTTGATAAGCAAATGTAAGTCTCTCTCAGGACAAGCTGAACTGAACATCTGATGATTATATGAATAGAACCACATGGTTTTCATGGTATTGCTTTCTTCCAGGAGCCTTTTTCAACTTGCTATTGGTCTATCATCCAAGTACTGGGCCTGCTTATTTTTTTATGACAGCCAAGGTCAGGTGGATGCAACAACCTTTGGAGTTAAAATCTTCTTGTAGTTAAGCTTACACAAGGTCAGTACATGGGCATGCTCATATTGTGTGGTTGTTTGTTTGTTTTTTTGGAGGGGGACAATATAGTCATGGATGGCCATTGTCTTCTTCTGGAAAGGTTCCCTCCACCCTAATTTCTCAGTGGAAGCAGAAGACAGGGATTTCCTGGCAGCCTCCAAATCTGAGTACTAACCAGGTCCAACTCTGCTTAGCTTTTTCAAAATTAGCTAAGGTTGATTAAATGATAATTTAATGAGATGTATAATAGTTTATTTATTTTAATATTACCTTTATGTCCCCACCCCATTCCTTAGGAAATTCAAAGCAGCACATGTGAGATGATCTCTTCTTTTGTTTTATCCTCACAACAATCTATGAAGTTGTTTGGTCCAGACACCCAGTGAGTTTCCCAGTCAAATGGGAACTTATATCTGTGTCCCAGTCCAAAATTTTAACCACACATTCACTAACTGAGCGTCCATTAGCAGCCTTGACTGGGTTCTAGATAATATAGTTCTACATAGTGCTCTTCAATTTGATAGATATAGTTTTCCACATACTAACCTTTATGCTCCCCTACACCCATCTAATGCTCCTAGACTGAGATTCTTTTAGACTCCTGATTTTTATATATACCTTTTGTTTTTACATATATCTATATCTATATCTATATCTAAAGGGACACGGTGGCGCTGCGGGTTAAACCGCTGAGCTGCTGAGCTTGCCGATCGGAAGGTCGGCGGTTCGAATCCGCCTGACGGGGTGAGCTCCCGTTGCCAGTCCCAGCTCCTGCCAACCTAGCAGTTCGAAAACATGCAAATGTGAGTACATTAATAGGTACCGCTTCGGCGGGCAGGTAACGGCGTTCCGTGTAGTCATGCTGGCCACATGACCATGGAGGAAGTCTCTATGGACAAACGCCGGCTCTTCAGCTTTGAAACGGAGATGAGCACCGCCCCCTAGAGTCAGACACGACTGAACTTCATGTCAAGGGAAACCTTTACCTTTACTTATATCTATATCTATATCTATATATCTTCTAGCTTTTCATAATTTTTATTTGTAGACTCTGATGCATCTTCTATGCTTTTTAATTGACTGTACCCTGCCCTCTTTATACTGGTCTATGACCATAATAAAGATTTGATTTAATACAAAATCTTCATAAAGAAGATGCTGATTTCTTCTTCATGCTCTTTTATTTCAGAAGACATAAAAGCCTAATATTAACAAGCACTAAAATTATGATAGATCTGGAAAGTTAATGCCAAGGGTATTGGTGTTCCTACTTTTAACCTGGGTTTATTGTATAATATGCAAGGCTTCTCAGGTGTCAAGTCTGTTTTAAACTGATTGGATCTGCACCAGTTGCACAAATCCATAAATTGATTGATTATCTGTCTGTCTATCTATCTCTATCACATTTTCAAAATTCCCCTCAGTTTTCTCCAGCCAAGAAATACATCAAAATTTAAAATATACAGTTGAATACCTATTTCTGTAACCCACTGTTCATATTATTGGATTTAAGCAGAAACTGGCTGGAACTGGTACATATATAAAAAAATGGCATGGAGTAGAAATAGAGAAGATGTCCTAACAGTCAGAAATCATGCTGAGACGAGGAGTAGGTCTCTAGTGTTTATTGTTGCTACATAAGACAGGAAATCCTAACAAACTGAAGAAGCGTGGGAAAAACCCAGACAGATAAACCCCAAAAGTTAAGGCGGGTCTGATCTGTGTCTCTTTGAATGGCTGCTTAATTCCTTAGTACTACGCATGCGCTTTCCCCCCTGGATAGAGGCCCCTTCCAGCTCACCATCAGTACTCATGACAGAAATACAATTATTCCTATTGGTTATCTGGCTTGGTAAAGCACATTTAATTGTATGCAGTACTGTGAAATAGGATAATTTTGATTGTAGATTTAGAATTAGAACAGAATTACAGATTGCGACTGCCAAGGTGTTGCCAGTGAAAACTGACTACATAAGTTAAATTCTCCCTGCTCTGCCTGTAATATTTTGGCATATTTCTTTTGAATGTCTGGATGATAGAAGCAAGCCAAGATGTCTAGTAGGGATGTGGATATTATTTATATGCTTAATTTATGACATAGATGATGGCTGCCTGACTCCATAGTGACTCTGGGCAGCACCCAACACTAGAAACAGCACAGGAGAATATAACAACCAGAGAAGAATGATGTGTGTCTGGAAGAGAACAAAAAACACAGAACAACATACATAGTCCTGTAAAATTCTTGTCACCATCTTAGCCCAAGGCTTGGGGGGAAAGCCATGTTGTTAAAGACCTTTTGAATGAGGTCAGGATAGGATCCATATGGATCTCTGGAGGATGCTGTTCCAGACAGCAGGCACAGTGACAAAGAAAGCCCGCTTCTTGGGTCCCATCCAATGACAATAGGTCAATAGGACCTGGAGATGCCAACTCTACCTGATCAGAGGATGGGCAGTCACTACTGGAGACAGACAGTTCCTCAGATAGTCAGGCCCATGAAAGGTTTTGTAGGTATACATACCAGCAACCAGAATTGTACCCAGAAGCCAACTGCTAACCAGCTCATAGAGTAAGGGTGTTATATGGGACTTCAAATGATTCTGGGCAGCTTATACTTTAACAACAATAAACAATAAAAATTAAGAAACGGATCATGGATGTACATAAGAGAAAACCCTACATAACAACAGAAAACAACCTTCAGGCACTCTACCCCACCCCAAAGCCTGGGAGAATAACCAGGTTTTCAAGGACTTTTGGGACATCATGGATCTCTCCAAACAGTGAAATCACAGTTTTGTGTGGCTTTAATAGAAATTATAAGGTGGTAAAGAATGACAGTTTCCAGGATTTTTTAAGTTAGAGATGAATAGCATTTAAGAACCAGTTGAAATGTACAGCAAAAATAGGCAACAAGCATAGTCTAGCATTTTGGGAGCATGTTGGTGAGCTCTTCCACAAAATAACTGCCATGAGGGGCTTGTCCATTCAGAAATGTCTGCAGCCATGAAACATCCACTTCTCAGAAGGTAGTGAGGTGAGGCTGATCCCACATCCTCCTCTCTGGTCCTCATGGAGTGTTCACTGTATAAATATTTTGTTCTCAATACAGAGTAGAAACACTCACTGAGAGTTGTGTTCTGCACCCTTCATTTCCAGAATAGAATACTCTATGAATAAGAAAGAAATCCTTTGTGTGATTTTGTGCAGACATATCTTGCTAAGAAGGACACAGTTTTGACAGCATGGAGTTAATTCTCTTCCCCATGAATGGAATTTTGTAAATGGTCTTCCTTGTTTCACATCAGTTGCTTCAACATCTCTCTCCTTATGGTCCAAACCTGAGCCTGCTGTCACCTAGCTCCTATTCCTGATGGCACAAAAGAGTGCCTTTCCACAACAACAGTCCTGATATTTGCAATGCCAGTTAGAAATTTATGCATGAGAGTGTTGCAGAACCTCCTTCATGCACCCAAAAGAATTTCCCACAAAATCTCACCTTGCACAAAAAAGGGTAATAACCAGGCAATTCTTATCCATATTGCACACACATGCACACAGACACACACCTCTTCAGTTTCATGTGTTTTTTTAATATGTGAGTGGGTGAGAAAAATAAACAATGAACTCTATGAGCAATATTCAAGAACAACTCATCCGGGGCCAAACTATTTTGATCAGATCTCCCTCTCTTTTGCGCCAAATATCAGACAGTAGAACTTGATACCTCTAAAAGTTTTATCTGACTGAATGAGAGGAATAGAATGAAATATGTTATCTTCCTTTTGTGGAACTCTTTCAGTTGATTGAAGTGTTGGTAGGAAGAGCTGAGTACTAATTTACATGCTTTGTCTGCCAGAGGTTCAAAATACAGCTTCAAATATTGTATATATACTGTTACCATAGCTATTCTTTCCTTATGATCCATTTTTAACCTGAAACAGAGGTTCACATGATTCAGGCCCTTAGGTGGGATAACTAAAAACTGGGGGGAGATGTGAGCCAGCCTGGGCCATACCATTTAAACCAGAGAAGATAGAGGGATCTGAAGGAAATTTGGGGTCCCCCCCCAACAAAACACCCCTAGCTATGTACCCAATATGACAAAGTCATTTTTACAGAACAACCCACTGTGGGCATGGGAACTCACTAAAGACCAAAAGCAGCAGAATGAACATACGGAACTTTGGCCATTTTTTAAAAGAAACTTGGAGGACAAGACATCCATAATAATATTAGTTGCATATCTCAGTTCCTTGATTTTGTAAAGGCTTAAATTGTCCTTATTCATTCATGCTTTTGGAAGTTCATATCAATCCACAGAGATTCTTGTGTCACTTTAAGGAGTAACTAATTTATTATCATGCATGTTTTTATAGGCTACGATCCATTTCCTAAGAGGGATGAAGGGTTAGCCCCATTAGGCAGGGCATAAAGGGGAAAATGTATAAAAGATGGGATTGTAGAGGAAAAAGCAGGAAATACAGTTCGTGATCCCAAGAAAATAAAGGAAGGGAGAGGCGCTATCATCCATGCTAGAGTTATTTAATGTTTTATGTTTATGTTAGGGTTGTGCAATAGGACTCCTTTGAAGCGTTCAATAACCCATCTCCTCACACATTCAGTTCAAGTTAAGTTGTTCTGCAGTTTATGCCTGAATGGACTACTCTGGATTTATAAAATCCAAAACAATTTGTTCTTTGATTATCTTACACATTAGTAGTCTCCTCTTTTCTGCTGTAATATTTAGGAATGGTGGAGATCATATATTGTTAACTATACAATGATGTAAACAGTTGTCTGAGATTATGAAAGCAGACCTTTTTGTTGGTTGCATGGATAAAAGTTAAGCTTGATTCTTGGTGACTATGTGGATATTTCATGTTGTTTTCTTGCAGAAGTGGTTTGTGATAGCCTTCTTCAAGGATCTCTTTTATCACCTACAGCCCTGGGAATTCCTGGTGATCTCCCATCCAAGTACAAACCAGGTCTGACTCTGTTTAACTTCTGAGCCCAGTGCTCAGCCAGGGGCTGCCACCTCTGACAATGGACATGCTGTACATACATACTGGCTGGTTAGATAGTACTCATCTGTCTCTGGTGAAAATCAGCAACGCACACACAAAATCATTATTTTGGAAGAGATGTGCCTTAAAAGGTATGTGATTTATGAAGCTACATGCAGGAAGTGTTTCATGGAGAATAAACATTGACAGCTGTGTCATGTATATTAGGGTAGGGATTCATAGAAGAACTCTGTGCATTTGGGAAAATTGGAAATGACAACAAATGCAGATTATTTTAATGGATTTTTTAAAAAGAAAGAAAGAAAGAAAGAAAGAAAGAAAGAAAGAAAGAAAGAAAGAAAGAAAGAAAGAAAGAAAGAAAGAGGAAGGGGCCAATAAAGTAGAATGCTGCCCTATTAACACAGGTAAATGACTATCCATTGTCTCAATATAAATGACACATACTCCAGCTCCAGTGAATGAAAGAACCAATGGTAAATGGATGGAGAATGAGAGACAAACAGAGGCAAAGAAAGATTGGCCAAGAACAAGATGGCATTCCTCACCTCTTCCACAAAGGAAGCCAACTGGGACAAGTTGAACCTTCAACCCTGGCAATAAGGTCCCATTCCCCATGACCTCTGTGGGTAACAGGCTAGTGTAAGGGCCAAACAGGCCATCTGGCCCTTGCAGCTCTTCTCTGCAAAAGAGGAGAAATGAAGTACACTTCCTGGGGACAGAATCCCTTTGCTAATCCCCCATCCTCTGGAAAGAGGTAGTTATATCACCCTCTGTCCTGGAAGGGCCAATCTTTGTGTGGTATACACAGGACTGTTGAGTTGGGGAAAAGATAAGGTGAAATCAAGAGCACGCATTAGCAATGAACCAATCAAAATATTTGTCTGCAGTCCTCTAGTATCATTTCAGCTACAATCCTGTGAGCACTGAATTCCAAACAAATTCCAAAGCATTGACTCACAGACTTGCTTATGAGAGACCATGTGTCAGATTTCAAAAGGCTTTACCATCCTTTTGATGTCTGCAGCCTTTTTTTATAAAAAAGCATAATCCAGAATTCCTGAAGGGTCCTTTTTGCCAAGGTGATGCACAGATGCTTCTTTTACTTCATTTTGACTTGTGATGCAGAGTAACAGTCTTGCCTTTCCTTGGTACCTAGGAAAATATTTTCTGTGGGAAAGAAAATAAATGTCCAGCCCTGATCTGTGATTTCTGATCCTATACTCTGCAAGAGGAAAAAGTCTACATAGTTGTAACTGTGATCCCCTGCTGAAGAAATGAAGCATGTGTGTATGATTGTGTGTGTATGAGTATGTGTATTTGTGTGCTTCCTGGAAGAATCAATAAAAGAGGGTGCAAAAGAAAACTTCTATTTTCAGCTTGGATTTATATTTATGGAAAGTTGAATTTAATCTTCAACTTTAATGTCAACAAAAAGCTAAGGAGGATCAGACCTGTTTGTACTTGGGTGGGGGACTGACTAGGAAATCCCACAGCTGTAGGCTAAACAGGAAAGTACCAAAAAAAAAAAAATCCTGAAAGAAGGCAGTGGTAAACCACTTCCATTCTGTTGCCAGTAAATCTTAACAGATGTGTCCACATAACCATCAGGAACCATCTAGAGATGTTGGCTGATCTTGAAAAAAAAAAGTTAAGTAGAATCATACCTGGTTCATACATGGGTGGAAGACCACCAGAAAATTTCAGGCATATCTCAGGCTAGTGAGGAAAAAAAAAAATCTGGAAGAAGGCAATGGCAAATCCCTTCAAAACTGTTGTCAAGAAAACTTCATGGATGTATTCATGAAGTCAGCAGGGAACCAGATTAATTCGAAGGAGCAGAATGGATAATGGAGTAGGATTCCTTATTACTGTGATATGTGGTCACCCTCAGAATTCCTTTTCAGAACTTTCCACTCAATTTAGGAATCCCTGGGTTTGGACATGGAATGTTTGACATCAGTGTCACACCAAAGTCTCATAATAGATTTTCTTGACAATGCATGTATAAAGGATTATCCAAATGCATTGTGATATAGTTGTATCATTACTTCATCTCCTTCCCCCCTCTCATTTTACTGATATGAAAATGCTGTCTTGTGTTTTGGCAACCACAAAGAAACTTCAAAAAAATCACATCAAGTTTTTTTTTTTTAAAAAAAATAGTAATAATTTACCAGTACATGCAGGCATGCATTTAGGGAGCTGGTGTGTGAATATGTATGTAAGTGGGAATGACTTGAAGGATGTATATATGCACTAAATGCAAACTCAGTAAATTACAAATCATGTGATATGGTTCAACCATCTGAAATCCATAGCTGATTTAACGAAATTCAGTTTTAATACAAAGGAACTGTTATGAATGTGTCTATGAAGGGTGGTGTGGTGGATTTCGGCTGTGTCGCTGGTTCTCAGGAAGGAGGGAGCACATTCCAAGGAGGTGAAGGAGATAAAAGGAGGGGCAGTCCAGGAAGCAATGGTGGGAAAAGGAAGAGGTTCAGGATAGCCCTGCCTAGAGCCTGCCTAGGTTATTTTCCCTTAGATTAGGTAGAATTGCTTTAGTCTGCCAAGATTCTGTCTGTACTAGGCTGACCATATGTACTGCTTTGAATGGGACAGTCCCGTTTTTTTAACATTTCCCAACCGTCCCATTGTTTTAATATAAATGTCAATTTTGTCCCGTTTTTTAAAAACAGAGCCGTTATTGGGAAGAGTGGGAAAAAATTGAAATTGAAATTGAAATTGAAAAGGAGGCTGACTTGGCAGTAGTTCTCAATCTGGCGGGAAACCTAGAGCGGAACCTCAGGAACAGCTGATCGGCGGTGAGCAAGCGGGAGAGTCACTGCCACCGATCAGTGCAGTGGAAGACAGTTGGAAAAGCGCGCCCAGCAGAAAAGAAGCCGATTGGCTCTCAGGCCAAAATGGTGGGAAAAAAATAAAATAAAAGGGTGCACCAGAGAGGAACAGGTTGTTGGGGACAACCGTTCACTAGACTCCTCCGTTCCTGTCCTTCTGCCCCAGCTTGCTGCCACCTTCAACTCTCCTGCACTTCTCCAGCCTGCTGCCACCTCCGTTTAACCCCGTCCCATTTTGCCATCCCAATGTCCCATTTTTGTCTCAAGGAAATATGGTCCGCCTAGTCTGTACAGCATTGTAAGCACTGGCACATTCAAGCATTCACACAATAACAGTCTAGAGTCCAAGATCCCTTTACTGTTTTAATGAAGCAAAAAGACCAGCACAAGAGCAAAGCTGCGAATGGAGAGTTCCCGTGCAAAACCTACATTTAAAACTATGTCCACATAATTACTTTTCTCCCCACTCCCCAATAAAGCATATCACCCCCCTTCCCAATCCAGGTGGCTCTCTGGTGTATCTCCTCTCTCTGGCCTTGATGTGTGAACACCATAAATCCCTAGCCATAATAATCCACTTCACATTCCAACCCAACACCCCCTCCCATCTGGTAACATGGAGTCTCTTCCTAGTGATAAGAGACCAAAGGAAGATGCTCCAATAAGGGGCTCTGGGAACCTTTTGATCGGAGGGATCTGACAAGCATTAGCAAATAAAGAACTGGAGTTTGAATGGACTGATTCTTGGTTGTTCTTGGGCTGGCCTGACAGGAACTGACAGTAAATTGTTCAACTGACTTGGGAGGTCATGTTCAATCTTATTCTGAATTTCTTCTCAAGACCAACATTCACAATTTGAGGGAATCCATGGAATCTATTTCCTGCTCTGGAAGTCAGAGTGGTTCTACTGTGATGAGAGGCCACTTCATTTTAAACCAATGCAAAATCATCAGAAACACTTCTGGACAGAGATAGCCTTACCAAAGTTATCCATACCTTGTAACAATGAGACCAGATCATACATTAACCAAATGATTTTTTAAAATAGAGAACTTGTCACACATAGACTCCACTTCAGATAGGAAGCAAGATAATTTGGCATACCTTGAGACTTCTGGAGAGGACATCTCAGGAAGTCTGAATTTGGTATACAGAAATGGAGAAAAGTTTCTGCCATTAAATTTAGAAAGCCCTCCCAGAGATTCTATACTGCAATCTGGACATAAAGCTTATTTGTTCAACCTTGCAAGTTTGTATCTCCTTTAAAAGAATATTAAACAGTTGTTTTAAGATAAATTAGTTTAGGCTACCTTTTCTTTTGGTCTTTTTGACCATGACTAATTTCTTGAGAAGAATCACAGAAGCCAAGGACACCAGGTCATACAGTACAGGTATATGCTGCTGTGGCAATATGTTAACATGGAAGATACTAGAAGTGACTGCATTATTCTTCCCTTTCTTCTTCTTTCTTTCTTTCTTTCTTTCTTTCTTTCTTTCTTTCTTTCTTTCTTTCTTTCTTTCTTTCTGTCTTTCTTTCTTTCTTTCTTTCTCTTCTTTTGTCACAAGTGGGTTCAGTCCTGGTACACCTGCTGTTGCCATAGTAACCTGAAGCTACTCATCAGATATGATGGTCGCTTCTGACTTCTTACTGTGATCTTCTCCTGCACTTTAAGAATCTAAGGATGGCTTCAAAAGCCAACTAACACTTGGAGCACTGGAAACAAATTGAGAAAAAATGAACAAACATGGGAGAAATGTACATCTTGATCCTTGCTGTGAAAAGACTAGGTCACCAAAGCTCAGATGGGCTTCATTCCAATAGCTTTTGCATTTGCAAGGCAGCAAAGGTCTTTGGTACTGAAGAAGAACAGGTGCCATTTAGATAGTTAAATAAATAAAGGAAAACTAATGCTAACATTATCACATCTATGAGAATAAATATTAATTTAAGGTAGCTTAAATATATTTTTCTCTTTTTCAAAATAAACACACTTAGGAAAAAGGAGAGCTACACAGAAAGGAACTCCTAGGTAGCCACTAACAAATGAGACCTGTTCTTTCTACCTTAAAAAAATAAAGTTTAACTCAAGCAATAGCAACATGTCAAAGATCAAGACGTTTAGTAAAGCAGATGTAACAGAGACAGATAGCTCTTACTTTCAGATATGGCACAAGAATATCCCCTAAAGCATTTCGTAAAATTGACTCCATGGTGAGAACATGGATAACACACGGCTTTCAGCTTTTGTTTCTCATTCTTCTTCTCCTTCTTAATTTTGTAAGCCGCCCAGAGTCACATATCTGAGATGGGAGGGTATATAAATTGAACAGATACAATAAAATAAAATAAAATAAATAACCTCTCCCATTGAATCCCATTTGGAGATGCAGAAGCAGGTTGTTGTTGTTGTTGTTGTTGTAATGGAATCTACCTTCCTAGGGAAGAGTCCGAAGTCAATTAGAAACTTTAGGCAATTACAAACTTTGTAATTTTCAGGCTAGATCCAGGACATAGAAGATGACACATTTTTCTTGGATGGGCAGAGCAACAGACCACAATCTCAGAGAGCCTGGCTTTCAGTTACCTTCTCCATTCTATAAAACTAGGTAGAGCACTCAAGAAAAAGAGCCTCAGAGGAAGAGGAGGAAAAAGTGACTGACTCTCAATATCCAAGCTGTACAAGATCGGAAAAAGTGGAGAGAGCTGGTCCATAGAGTTGCGGAGAACCTGACACAATTGAACAGACAGCATCACCATCATTAATATCCAAACAGAAGGCCCAAACAATGTCTCTCCGATGATCCTCTCTGCAGTCTACTGTGAAAATATGCTGAAACACAAGAATCCAGGCAAGCGGGGAGAAGATAACTAGTTTAGATAGGCTGACTAATTATTTTATTTAGAATTCTGTTTGTGATTGTTGCCTTCCCTAATTTTTTCCTATGTTTCCCTTTTCCCAATCAATCCCTTTGAATAGATTGAGAGCTTTGGCTTCATTGGCTTAATAAGGGAAATTGTCATTTAAAAATGCCCCTCCCCACCATGTAGGACTGAACAGTTGCACAATTACTGATTGTGTTTGAGGGCTGAGATAACAAATTCGTTAACTTTGTTCTTTTGAGTCATTGGGAAGAAACAGCCAAAGGACCTTCTTTCCAATTTTCCTAGAACTGGGTAGAGTCCTGGATGGAATGGGAAGAGATGAGGGTATATCACATATTTCATCCTGACCGGTGGCAGCTGATCACATCTTTTTCCAGTAAATCATTGGAGGAAGGGGTTCATTCAAAAACAAATTATCTCTCCCCCCCTGCTCCCAGTTTGCAATATCAAGATACTGTAGGTGGCTATGGGGCCAAAGTATCTGGCATTGATCAGGTAGAACTTTTTGTGTTTTATCAAAATATTTTAAGAAGAAAATCAAGACAACTGAAGTCAGAAGTAGGAATCCTCTGGGTCAAACCAGATTACTTCTGGAGCGTTCAGCTGGGCACATGTCAGATTTGTGCCACAGGACATTTCCTACTTAGCTGGATGAGCAATTCTCCTGTACATTGAGGAATAAGACACAGCCAAACAGCCAACTGCTGTTTTTTTGGCAGTAACCTCCATCTTCATTTCAGCAGGCTTATTAAGCTGTTAACCTGCTACCTGTTTGTTTTCACCCTTCAAATGTGTTGTTATTGCTCTCCTCCTCCTCCTCCTCCTCCTCCTCCTCCTCCTCCTCAGGTGTGGTTGAGCCTTTCCATGGTGAACTCAAATTTATGGCACACTCTCTAAAGTAGCAGATTTGCCTCCTTTGTTTTCCTCCAGATAAGTCCTCAGAAGATTTTTCTCATTTGCTTTCGGTGCACTGCCAGTTCAGCTGCTGTTTTCTTTGTTTCATTGTGGAATAATCCAGGTTGGTAGTTTAATTTTTAATATATTGTATGCTGCTTTTTCTCATCATGGTTATAGAACTTTTTCTAAAAAACATGATTTTTATCAGTTGAAAGTTTTATTGCATACAGTTATGTGCTTATAAACCAAGCTGATATTGTTTCAGTTCTGAGAAGCAACATAAAAATACCTTTTCAAAATTCTAGGCAACCTTTTTTCATTAAAAAAGTCCATTTAACAAAAACGGCAGGATTTCAAAAACTGCATCATTCTTTACTCATCTAATTAAATATCATGCTCTGTAGCTTGTCTTCCATTAACAACCCATTTCAATTTACACATGACCAAATACATTTAAACTTCTGCTTGATATGCCCTTTTGTGCTGTTTTCTTTCATGATTTACGGTTCTCTTCCTTTCTGTTTCAATTTCTGAATGAAAGTTAATATAATCCTTTATATTTGAGTGCATCAATCAGCACGAGAAGTTCCTTGAATCCATGGTAATAAGGAAGTACGTGTGGGAGAGGAATAGGTAGAGGGGCAGGTATCCCTTCCAAATATCAGCATATACATTGCACAGTAGCACTGAAGTCCTGCTGTCCAGTGAAGGAGATGGCAGAAGACTATGCTGGATTGAGGAAGGGCTGACCACAATGCCAACCCCTACTTTCCTCTGCAACAAAGCAGAAATGGATCTGTCCCCACTATAAGTGGGGAGAAGATGGGCTGAGAAATACCTGCTTTACTTCCAGTAACCGGCAGAAGAAGACCTGTGATCATTTCATGGGTTTGGAGAGCTGTTAGACAGGAGCCACTGTCCTCTGCTTCTGTTCCCATCTTCTCTGTTGCTATTCTGTGGGGGAAGTGTGTCTTTTGGGAACTGGGAACTGGGACAGTAACCATGACACCCTCCTTCTTTCCATATTCCTCCTGCTACCCATAGTTTGGCAAGAGAAGTGGGGCATCGGCTGTTCCACATTGATTCTCCTGCTGCCCCAAACTAGAATGGGTGCTGTGCCTCCAGGGGTGAATAGGGGCCAGGTGGGCCCCATTCCTAAACGTATCTCCAACCACTTGGCATTGCTAAAAAAACACCACATTTGAAATAGAGCAAGACATGAGAGATAAAAGCTGCCTCCAGAATGGATAAGAGACCAGTGGAGGATAATGACCTGTGTCACCCAGAACTGCTCAAGTTAGGAGTCTGGCTGTCAATGAAGTAAAAGCAAATATTGCTATTTCTCTCCCTCCGGAATCTCAGCAGCTGTCCAAAAGCTGTGATTGAGACAACCAATGGCTTTGAGTTCTCAAGAGTCACTCTGTTTTGAGGACAGACCTAGTAGCCTATTCAGTTTTGTAATATACCCTCTGGTCCTTTATGAAGGTATTTTATGCAAGTGAATGCTCCGTGATTTTTTTTTTTTTTTAATCCTGTTGTGGCAGCTACAGCATTACAGTTTGAAGCATGTTAGAGCATATATCAGAGTAAAAATTCACTGCAGGTTTTGAACTGAAAGGAGGGTGCATTTCAGATTCCTGTCCTACCTGGGATGAGGTGAAAGAGTCTCATCTCAGAGAACTTTTAACCGTCCGTGGCACATGGATGTTGTGCTGGTGCTAATCAGGTTTTGCCAGGGCTACTGATCTATCTTACACTTGATAATTCCGTGCAGATAACTGAATGGGCCTTTGCTTCCTTGTTTTCCAAGAATGCAGCAGCAT
This sequence comes from Candoia aspera, assembly GCF_035149785.1. Lineage (NCBI taxonomy): Eukaryota > Metazoa > Chordata > Lepidosauria > Squamata > Candoiidae > Candoia > Candoia aspera. The sequence goes on along the minus strand of NC_086158.1, from coordinate 95,953,905 downwards.
CACATTATGAAAGGGGCATTTCATGGGCAATCCCCACAGCTACACTTACATCAGGAGCAACAAGAAGCAGGTCACCTTCTGCATGCCCTCCCTTCTTTCTACACATCCAATTTGTTTCATCATGTTGGTAGAGGATGAACATCACCTTTAAAATTGCTCCCCTGTAGTTATTAAAATTGAAGTAGGTATCCCACTTAGGGAGCATACATATCATAACAGATTGCAGATAAAATTGAAGAGTGAAAGATAGCTTTGTAGATTTTTTTTTTTTAATGTAACTGTGGGATTTTTGAAGGCTTTCTATTTTATTCTGTTACTTGTGTTCAAAGGTGTGGGTCATTCTTTCAACCTACCTTGATTTTTGAAAGGCATTTTTACAAGAAAAATAATAAATTACTTCTCTTCTGTCCCCATAAACTCATTATAATTTGTATCTTCTCTCACGTTAGAAGACAACTGGCCACTGGGGCAAGGCACGCTTGGAAAAATAGCAGCAGCATCCATGGCTGACAGTGCCAAGTTTCCAGACCTTGGATTTGGTAACAAATGGTAGTAGACTCAGATGATGGATCTTCAGTAGAACATCAGCCACTTCTCCTGGTCAGTGAACACAGCCTCACTCCTATTTTCAGTCTCTGAAGATAAACCTTTGATATAACCTGTATCTCCCTAACCTTGCAGAATTCTGGCATTGCAAGTTCAGATTGGGGCTCTTTAGTAGTTCAGACAGCTCATCTAGAAAAGATGGATTTCAGTGCCTTATAGATCTTGGCTACTTATGTCATGCTTCTTTGGCTTTGGGATATTCGACAAATATTTTTTTCTGTCCTTCTAAAAGAGGAGACACCCATCCAGCAGGACCTTTTGAGGTTCTGCTTCTTGCTGTTCTGATCTAAAAGAGCTTTGCCTTTTTTGGCTGCTTTCTTCATTAGCAATCATTTCTTGACCTTTCCTGTCATGCCTGGTTTCTCCTGTGAGCTGCAATTTGCCACAGAATGACACTTATGCATAGATGGACCTGAATGGCTGCTCATCTTGCTGCAAAGCCTCCCAAATTGTTATTTCTTCATTGCTTCATTTTCTAGGTGCACCAGGCATCACAGAATTTTACAGTGGAGCCAGAGGCAGGGAAGAGACCATCACTTCATGGATGTTTCTTATGCATACTGTATTTTGTCATCCATATTTAAATGCAGGGTTGACAAATAACAAGGAATAGCTAGGGTCTCAAGTGACATTCCATGTGGACCTCAGATTTTCTCCAAAATTTGCATTAATATTATATTGTTTAAAATGTAGTGAAAGGACAATAGGAATGAATGCCTGGAAAATAACCATTTTCACTCTAATTAATTTCATTTAAATGGAAATGAAAATCAAATCAAGTTTAATTATTGGCCAGGCTCTGCTGACTTTTTGCAATCCATCCCCCACATGCCATTCAGAGTGAGATCTTCTGCCTGGAAAATATTGTATATCTCTGACTTCAAGGATCAATATGATTTCATTATGATAAATGTATATATGAAAAATGCATGTCAAGTATAGCCCCTAAGATCCAAAGTTTGTTTTTCTTGAGCTACAGGATAAAGATAGAGATCCTACATAATTAATCTGTAATTCTTCCAGAAAGAGGTGTGACTTCTCAGGCCAGATATCTTCTATACCACATGAGCCCTTCTGAGATCTGGAATCAATGCTGACATGAGAACCAGAGATGCAAATTTTTGAAGGGCTGCTTTTTATTATTATTATTTATTATTTATTCAATTTATATTTAATCTGATTAACTTTCAGTGAATCCTTCAACTGATGGAGATGAATAGAAGGAGCAAAGTGGCTTTATGGTGCTTCATAGTCGTTCAAACTGATTTGACAATTGGATGGCTTTTCTGCTGCTTCTGCAGGGATTAGAGACCACATTGCAGCTTCAATTCTAAATATAGAGAATATTGAGGGATGGCAGTTGAGGGGCATTGAGAAAAGTAGCCACCCAATTACTTTTGCTACCTGCTGAAGTCTCTCCTCATCAGCTGCTCCTCATTGCTACTTTTCTGGGGTAGCAAGACGAACATAACTGTGGACTTCATTCACTTTCTCGACTTTCAGAGAGAGCTTCCATTTTGCTCTCTGTTGTGCTGATGGAACATTTCGATGTTGGGTCTTGTCAATACATCTCAGTACTCTGAGTGTGGGCTCAAGGCTGACCAATTTAATATGTACTTTGGGGTCAGACCTTACTTTTAAATTACAGTCAATCAATCCAACATGCTAAAACAGGTAGCATGTTCCCCTTACCCTACACGGCTTTCTAAAGAGCCCTCTTTGAACATCTCTCTGAAAGTGAAGTAAAGAGGGGGTGGTCTAGATATTCAGGGCTAAGTTGTTTCAAAGATGTCAGGGCCATCACTGAGAAGGCTCAACCCCAGGGTTCTAAAGATGACATTCCATCAATGGTGGGATTCTCAGCAAGCCCTCTTTCCCAGATCTTACTGGATAGGCAGATTCTACTTGGAGAAGGCAGCCAAGATGTACAGGCCCTGAGCAATGTAGATGAGAACCAGCAGCTTGAGTTATACCCAGAAGCTAATTGACAGCAAATGCAGCTCCTGCACTAGCCATGGTGTGCCCATAACTACCCGGGCCACTGCATGTTGCACAAGCTGAAACTTGTAGGTGGTCTTCAAGGGCAGCCTCATGTACAGTGCATTTCAATAATCCAGATGTGAAGTAACAAAGGCATGGTGGCTATGCATAAATATAAAAGAACAGACTGATTTATTGTGGAAATAAAACAGAAGACATTTTAGAAGGGAATTATCCCTGCTGGTAAAAGGAGCAAGCAGTTACAGTTCTAGAAATGTGGATTACACACAAAACTAACTAAGGAACCCAAACTTGGTTTTTGATATTTTCTCCAGTCATGTTCCACTGATTTTTAATGAAAACACTTAGGTTTATTCAGTTAAAAAAGCTTAACAGATGTTTAATGGTCCAATCAAGTCATTAATTGCTACTTCCGGTTGAACAATGTTTTGTCAATCGGGCAGGTTTGGTGAAAACAGTTGATTATTTAAATGCTCTAATCATGCATATTTTAACATTTTGGGGAGCGAAAAAAAAAGGCTTGACAAATTATGCTTGCTGTGGAACATCAAAGGCCTATTTGAAACTGATGTGGTGAGCTTCTTTAGCTGTAAGTGAAAACTATAGCATTTATGTCATGTTCATCATTCCAATGTTACCGCTGCATCATAACGTTTCGCATGTCATTTTGCTGATGCGTGTTTCGTCTGGGAGAGGAGGAGGATTCCGTCTCATGGGATTGTTATATGTTGGCAGCTGGATTGGAATGTGTTTGGGTTATCTCGCGTGTTCAAGGTTCCTTTCCCAGGACATCAGCAGAAACGGTTACCAGCACCTGGGGGGGGGGGGAGTTTGCAACGGCCGGGCGAGGGGAGGGATTACGTTTGAGCCGAGGGTTTTTAGTTTGTATTTGGCGCGCTTTTGCTCATTCTCAGCTTTCTCTGTATTTGCATACTATTCTTTAATAAATCAGATATCATTAAGTTCCTGCTTGTGAGTCTGAGTCTATTAGGGTAGGCAATCCTTACAATTTACTAATGACTGTGGTGCTTTCAAAACACAACTGTAGCACTGGAGTTCCTCCATGTTAAGGATGTTATGTGCTTCTTTTCTTAGGACATGTTTGAGACAATTCCTTAGCTTCATTAAACATGCATCAAAAAAGAAAACAGAAGGGAATCCACATCTTTTTTTTTCATTCAGCTTCTTGTTCTGTGTCTTGTCTTATGCCCTATATTTTAGATTCATTCAAAGGTGTAGAATTGTCTCAGACTCAGTTCTATCCTGTTCTTCCACAGGTGTAATGCCTGCTCATCCAATCAGAACTAGTACTTCTCTCTCTCTCTCCCTCCCCCCCTCTCCCTCTCCCTCTCTTTCCCTCCCTCTCTCTCTCTCTGTAGTTTCTCCAAGTAAAGGGAAGGAGAAATATCTAAGTATTTCTCAGAGCGTGGAATCCATTTTAGTGATTGCAGTAAAATTTCGAGGAACTTCCCCATGAAATTATTCCTTGAGCTTTGTTTGAAATGGGGAAAACCAGGGATGCTGAAGTTTTGGCTTAAGTTTCACAGGCCAAAATATGCTTTGCAAAAGTAAAAACTTTTTAAGTGGGTGCTTTAAGAAGTTGTAGATGAATGCTACCCAAGCACCCCCATGGCTTCAAAGGACCTTTTTGGGTTTGATTCTGAAATGCCTTCATTCAGGCTACTGGAGGTTTGATGGTGCAGTAAAGTATAGGACATTCACATGGACCCTTTGACGTCCCATAGCTTAATCAGTGCAAAAGGGACATTTATACCCAGGAGAATTTCTTTGAAATAGCCCTTTGAACATTCTGAATACATTGTATTGTTTTCTGAGGCTACTGACTCACTCACTCAATAATGAGGATGGAGATGAGGATGAAATTGAGAGCACAGTCTTATTTAAGTAGGCATTAGAAGAGAGAGAGGGGGAACGATTTAAAATAAAAATAAATTAAAAAATTAGTAACAGATTTCTTCTCAAATTAGTCTTCAAATGGCATAATCTGGAGAGTCACCCATGGCATGAACAAGCATGTATTTCTTAGCATATGTCTGTTTGTAGCCAAGAATCATGCAAAGATGTTCATACTTGTGCAACTGGAAGAGAAGTCTGATGAGAAGGCAAATTGGGTGAGTTTGGGAGCATTTTTTAAAAACTGTGATTTTGATAGAACAATGGCTAAGTGAGCGTGGTGGTAACCTTCAGAACATGCTGGTGGCTTCACTCTTAAAGGCATAAAATCATAGCAGTTGCGTTAGAAGAGAATATCTGTAGTTCAGGGTTGAACGGTGGAGTCCTTGGTGCTCTCTGAGCTTGGTGGTTTGCTTGGAGATGTTTCATTACCCCGCTAGGTAACCCCATCAGTGCAAGTGAGTGTGGGGTTTGCTCCCTGTTTATCTACAGTAGCTTGCCCTGCCAGTGTTGGTTGCGGTGTGGTTTTCTCCTGGGCAGTTCCTTGATAAGGGTATTGTTTCCTGCTTGATTGTTTAGTAAGGTTTGATAAGGAGTTTACCCCTGCTTATATGGGTGTTGGTTACTGGAGAGGATGTCTTCTGGTCTTTTGTTTCCTTCTTAGCTTGTTTTTTTTATTGTCTTTTTTGAATGGTATGTAAATGTGGCTTGTCTCTATGTGTCTATTGATGTCTGATAGCAGTTTTAAAGGAAAGGAGGCACAATTAATTTATTCTTCCATTCTTGACATACGGTGTGTTGGGAAATCAGAGGAAAGGCTCCGATTAATATTCAGTCCCCTAGCCTTTGAAAGAGTTTACCAGGGAGTGATCGGTATGTAAATCTATAAGATCGAAAACATTAGTGTCCATAAAGGTACAGTGAGAAATGAAAAGAGAAATTATTGAGGAATGCTATGAAGGCATGCTTGGTTTCAAGGTCCTACTGTAAGCAGGGCACTTCCTTCAACAGGTGGCACTGCGGGTTAAACCGCTGAGCTGCTGAGCTTGCCGATCGGAAGGTCAGCGGTTTGAATCCACGTGACGGGGTGAGCTCCCGTTGCTAGTCCCAGCTCCTGCCAACCTAGCAGTTCGAAAACATGCAAATGTGAGTAGATTAATAGGTACCGCTTCGGCGGGCAGGTAATGGCATTCTGTTTAGTCATGCCGGCCACATGACCATGGAAGTGTCTACGGACAAACGCCGGCTCTTCAGCTTTGAAACAGAGATGAGCACCACCCCCTAGAGTTGGACACGACTGGACCTAATGTCAAGGGAAACCTTTACCTTTACCTTTACCTTTACAAGCAGATGTGACCAAGATTTACAGTTGGTTAATAAATGTATAATAATCATCATTTGTTTTTGTTATATTTGCAGAAAGAAAATTAGATTAAAAGCAACAATAATGAGCATGAACAGAAGCAAATGGCAGTGCTGCTGGTTATCAAAACCATGCTCCTGTTATTTTTCATCAAGGTAGGATCTCTTGTAGGGATGTGGTGGCGCTGCAGGTTAAACCACTGAGCTGCTGAGCTTGCTGATCGGAAGGTTGGCGGTTCGAATCCGCGTGATGGGGTGAGCTCCCGTTGCTAGTCCCAGCTCCTGCCAACCTAGCAGTTTGAAAACATGCAAATGTGAGTAGATTAATAGGCACCACTTCAGTGGGCAGGTAACGGCATTCCGTTTAGTCATGCCGGCCACATGACCACAGAGGAAGTGTCTACAGACAAACGCCGGCTCTTCAGCTTTGAAACGGAGATGGGCACCACCCCCTAGAGTCAGACACAACTGGACTTAATGTCAGGGGAAACCTTTACCTTTACCTTTACACTTCCTTCACAGAGGAAAGTGCACCTATGCTGAAGTTGTCTTCATATGCAAATATATTTACACTTAATTCATTTGGTTAAAAAGGTACGTAGATTATTGGAAACTGCTAGGAGTAGCCCATATCTTGTGCATAGGACTATGTGTTCCATGTGAAACACTGGAGCAAAAGCTAGCTTTTACATTGCCTCAGTTCTGCTCCTTATTTTTTTTTGGTAAGAACTTTATTTTTTCAAAGCATAGTTAAAATACAAAACATAGAATATAGAAAAGCTAGAGCATTGAACTAAAGAAAGAAGGGGAAAAAAACTATAAAAGTGCAAGCAGTTAGAAAATAGAAACAGAAGGTGACTTCCGACTTTCTCCAATACAGATATGAATACGTTTACAAATGTAATCTCTTACCATTAATTAAACCACGGAAACAATATTTCTATCAAAAAAGACCATTTAATCACTAAAACCCATAATCAAAACTTCATTTTTTTTCTAACAGATGCAAGTAATCTAAAAGTGGTTGCCAAGCAGAAATAAATCCAGAAATAATACTTTCTCTTATTAACACTGTTAACTTAGCCATTTGAGCCAAATCCATTAGTTTAATAATCTAATCTCCCACTGTAGGTATTTGTGTATCTTTCCAACATTGCATATATAAAAGTCTTGCTGCTGTAGGGTTTCCCTTGACATTAAGTCCAGTCATGTCCGACTCTAGGGGGCGGTGCTCATCTCTGTTTCAAAGCCGAAGAGCCGGCATTTGTCTGTAGACACTTCCGTGGTCATGTGGCCAGCATGACTACACGGCACGCCGTTACCTGCCTGCCGAAGCGGTGCCTATTAATCTACTCACATTTGCATGTTTTTGAACTGCTAGGTTGGCAGGAGCTGGGACTAGCAACAGGAGCTCACCCCGTCATGTGGATTTGAACCGCCGACCTTCCGATTGGCAAGCTCAGCAGCTCAGCGGTTTAACCCGCAGCGCCACCCTGTCCCACCTTGCTGCTGTAATCATATATAAAAGCAAAGTTCCATGTTGTTTCTCAAGTTCCTTCTCCATCAAGCCCAAGAGAAAACAGTTCTGATTTTTTTGTAAGTCCACTTGGAGGATCGTTTGAATAATAGCATATATTTGATCCCGATTTTTTTAGCCTTCTCACATGTCCACCAAAGATGATAAAAAGTCCTGCTCCTTATGCTGATGAAGTAAGGATTGATTATTTTGGATAAAGAACCAGATGATCTGGATTAGCCTACATGAGATATTCAATCAACAAAGCAAGCAGTTAACTGTCCCTTTTAACAAACAAACCGGACCTGTCTGAGGAACAATGTCCAGCTTGACCGATCATTGTTTGATAAATACTTACCTGTATGAAATGCATTTTCTTCTCTCTAACGTTGTTTTGGATAACATGGCAATTTAGGGTGTCATCTATTCACAGACAAGTGTTAGATAAAGTCACTTCTTCCTTCTTCTTCCCCATTCATTGAATACCTCTTAAGCCTTTCTCACTAAAGCCCCTAATTTTGCCAAAAAAAAAAAAAAATCCAAAGACATATTCTACAGTCTAATCTAGCTGTTAAAAAATATTTTTCTTCTTCCTCAAGTCTAGTCATTTTCTCCTTGTTTTACTAGCATCATGTATAATATAACTTTATTAAATGAATCCCTTTCTCCTTGTTAAAAATCTATAGGCTTTTGTGATCTCTCTCAGTAAGATCTACTGTAAAACAGACTGTAATACCTGAGGCTCTTAATCCTTCCTCATAAATTCAGCCTTTAGCTCCATTAGCCATGTTTATTCTTTCAGTATACTTACATTTTTTCCCCCAGCTCTGCCCAAAATACCTAAAAACTGTTTTTGTACAATTCACATATTTTATAAACTCTTCCATTAGCTGTATTTTTGCATAGACTTTTCAGGTTTTTTTTTTTTTTCCCCCGCAACTGCTACAGCCAAATACTTTGACTTTGAAAGCACTTCTGGTCCATGCCCTGAAGTGTTCTAAAGTAACTCAACAAGTAGATTAATTCATGTGTCATTGGTACATGTCACTGGAAAAGTTGTCTGGAATGTATAAAGATGCTTCAAATTTATGCTGGAAATGTAATCAGCGAGAAGGGACACTTTTATCATGCTTTGTGGACATGTAAAAAACTAGAAAAAAATGGACTCAAATACATATAATAATACAGAAGATTTTGGAGACTGATCTACAACTGAAACCAGAGACTTGTCTTCTGGATCTGATGGATAAACAGTTGGGGAAAAAAAAAATCACAGAGCTTTGTTCTTATATATGACAACTGCAGCAGGATTATTATATGCACAAAGGTGGAAAGATTCAACATTACCCTCAATGGAGTAATGGATGGTGAAGATGGTGGAACTGGCTGAGATGGCCAAGTTGACAGCTTCAATTAGAGATAAGACATCATCAAAGTTTAATGGTGATTGGAATCCCCTTATTGGTTTTTTGCATGAAACAAAAATGAAATTATGATCATGGACTTGGTGATTAGGGGGGAAAAATGATTATAGAAAAATATAAGCAATGATGTAACCATAGAATAAGAGCTTAATTTACATTTATACTTATAACTGCTCTAAAAGAAAATTGGAAGTCATTTCTTTATATTTCTTTTCTCTCTTTCTCTTTCTCTTTTTATTTTCTGCACTTTTAGCTCTGTTCTTTTCTTATTTCCCTTGTTTTGTTTCTCCTATTATAAATATTAGTTCTCGTTAGTTTTCTTTCTTTCTTTCTTTCTTTCTTTCTATATACAGTATGTATGTATGTGTATGTATATGTATGTATATGTTTGTGTGTGTGTGTGTGTGTGTGTGTATGAATGAAATGAAACATGAGTGGCTGCTAGACAGTAGCCCTAGTTACAACATTTTGAACTGAAGACATGAAAGAGTTAAGGATTACAAGGTTAGGATTTGGATTGTAAAACTCCAGATGACCAGTAGACAGAGCAGTTCTTTTATCTCTTTGTGTCTAGTGGTTGTCTGCATTTATGGCTACCCAGATTGTCCAGAATTTTACTGCCTGATTTAAACAATCTACAATTGATTGTCTAATCTGGGGCATGGATTGATTTGGGAGTAAATCAGTAGCCAGAAATTGGAATCTAAAGAGAAGAGTAATCAGGATACTAAGGGTTGGTGTCAAATTAGACTGAAAAGGAAATGCTATCCAAACCATTTCAAAAATGTATCCATAACATGTTGGACAGGCAAAATTACTTGCCCTTAGTTCCCACTAAAATCCATGGGATATAAATTCAGTTATAACACACTATAATGTGTTTTGTCTCCTATTCCTGCTTTTTGAATACTTAACACTTCCAACTCTTTCCAACATCACAATGCAGCAGCAACTGCTGTTGGCTTATGTCCTCCACATCTCTAATTTAAATTTAGTTTGGATCCATTCCAATGTCTCCATTGTGCAACAAGGGGTTCAGAGTGGCTATAAACTCTGTTTTGCAAATCAAGCTTTCCAAGTGCCTATCTAGATAACTTATCAAGATTTACTAGGAGCGGTGGAAGTTGTGAAAATGATAAAAACTTCTATGGGTCTATTTTGATGAGGTCATGACTGCATATCCTTTGATTAATTTGGAAGAAGAAGTAGAGGAAGAGGAAGGAAGAGGAGGAGGAGGAAGAAGAGGAGGAGGAGGAAGCAGCTCATGAATTCGCAAGCTCATTGTTGTACAAAGTTGTAGCAGATTTAGCAGGCTTTTCCCCCTGTCAGCAGTGGTTCCCATTCTCTGCAGAGCTTTCAGTGGCAATTTTTCCATAGCTCCAAATACATTTCAAAAATGTACACACTGTAGGAAAGACAAATACAATAAACTAATCTCCAGATACTTGCTACTGAGGGGATAGATGAAGCTGCCACGTTCAGTTTTACCCAGTTTCTTTTGTATGTGTGATTGTTTTAAATGTTAGATGGTTCAATCCCATTTTTTAAAAATCTAAAGTACTAGAACATTTGCTTCCAATTTTATTTCTTCATTGACTATTGACTTTACACCTCACCATACTGATGATTCCAAAGCACAAAGTGACTTATGCATCTTTCTCTTAGTATGTTCACTTTTTTTCCTCCAAGTGAGATAGACAAGAAAAAATGTTTGTTTACTTGAGTCATTCTCTCTCAATTCCAGTCTAAAATGATTTGTTCCATACCTCACAAACTAATGTGACTACCAGAGCTTAATTTCCCCTCAGAGTTTTTTCACCTTTTGCCAAGTTACGTTGAGCTTCTGAGGAGCTGAAGTGGACCAAACTCTGTGTTTGTGTATTTGTGTGTGTGTGTGTGTGTCTGTGCATGCAGTGTATATGCAGTGAACCAGAAGTAGATATATTTGCTGATTCCCATTCCCATTTTGTTTCAAATGAAACAAGATTCTTTAGCAAATCCCTCATCGTTCCTGACCAGGCAATTTATAGAGACATTTTAACTCCACGTTGCATCTTTATGTCTTTCAATTCTCTTGGCAATGCCTCACTTTGAAAGGGAGCTCAATCCATTCCTTAATCAGCTTGCTCCAAGTTGGCAAAATGAAAACTGGTGCTGTTCTGCAAAAAGCCACTGGAAAGAAGCCATTTCTCTGACAACCTGTCTCAGGAACGCATCTCCCCAGACCCAGTCTGGCTTCTCTGTCGCTTGCAAAACAGCCTCCCGCGGTGTTCTGAGTCATAGAATGATTGATTAATGCTGTCAAATGAAAAATGATGTTTGGGGCCTTCCTTCTTTCCTTTTGGAATTTATACCTTTTTTACTGCAATTGGTCGCAGCAGTTTTTTTTTTTTTTTTAACTATGCTGTTGTTGTTCAAAAAAACTAGAGGGAATACTGGGAAACCTATACTCCACAGCAAACACAGCAGCTAAATATTTCTTTTCTCCCCGACATCCCATTTTAACAATATAGATAATGCCATGTTAACTTCAACTCATCTGGATTCTTTGGATTTGATTGAATGTTGATATAATATCATCATTTTATAATGTAAATTGAAATGCAAATGGGTAGTTCTGAGGTTTGGGGTTTTTTAAAATATTTTTTATAGCTGTTTATTAACAGGATACAGACTTTCTCAAGTTGAACTGGATTCCGGTAAGTAAATAGATGCATCCATGCAGTTTTATTTGCGACAATGCAGATATGGTTTGCCACCGCCTTCTTCAAGGGTTGTTGCTGTTGTTTAAAATCTCCATCTAGCCTCCAACCTTGGGATTTCTAGTGTCCTCCTATCAAAGTTCTAAGCAGGTTAGATCCTGGTCTTTCAGGTCTTTCCATGGTGTATCCATCACCATTATAAATGGGTCCATCCACCTTTGTCCTCTCCTCTTTCCTTCCAGTTTATTTAGGACAGTAGAATAATAGCTGCAAAATGCTGTCAGGTGACACTGAAATTCTTTGGGAAGGATTTATGTTCTAGCCCAATGTCTCCCAATTTGGCCAACTTCCAGATGTATAGTCATTAACACACAGACACACACACACCAAAATTTTCACTAATGACTACACTGTCCTTTTGCAAGTAGCCTTATTCATCTAAACATTTTGAGGTAGGGTAGAGCCCTTATACTGTCCCACATTAATGTTTTACCATCAATAGTCTTGAAAGATGCCTTTCATAGTATCTCTGGGGAGATCATATCTGCCCCTAGTGTCTTGGAGGAGACTGAAGCTTTTGATCATGTCTTACTGAATTGCTCACTTTACTGAGATATTCACCCAATTCATATCACTCATTTTTTTAACTAATAGGCCAGGTATATCTTTTTATACCTGTTTTATACTTGCTTTTTTGTTGAAAGCTACATCTGACACTCTTAATCTGGCTGAATTTTGTACTTTTGTATGTTTGTCAAATGATACTTCAGGCATTGGGTTAGTGATAAGTTTGTCAAGCTCTGAATTTCATTTGGGCTTTCCCAACATGTTTGTATGCCAATGCTTCATTTTCTTTGTTGTTTTCTTATTCTGGACTAGTAAATGATTATAGTAAATATTTGATTAACTGACTATTAAAGGTAAAACAGATTTGCTCAAAGTCTATGGCAAAACATTTCCAGTTGTGGCTGAAATCAGTTAGGCTGACTTGTCTTCATTTCTTTTTGATTCCAAAGAAATTAGCAACTGTCTCCATGACGCAGAAGAAACCTTAGACTTTTTGGCTTCAGAAACCATTTCATGAAAGGATAACAATGAAACAGATTTGTTGACTGCAATTTTGAAGAATATGCATATCTCCCCCTAGGTACATGACGTTATTTTTTTTATTATTTCTTGCCTTTAATTGTCTCCTGTGGATGAAATCACTATACTAAAAATGAGTAGAAGACTCAAAAGTTTAAGGTCATCAAAAAATTGTGATGCTGTTAACTAAAGATAATGTTGACAGCCATATACTGCTTGTGACCTTAGTTCTGAGAACAAATCAGCTGGAGTAGAAACACTGTTATTATTTTTTTCAAAATAAACCATATTCAACTAGCAATTGGAGTCTTTTTACTGTTGGGTAGGAATGGAAATAAAGCAACAATTTCTTTTCCCTTGGAAATGGCTGCAGATAGAGGGAGAGGGAAGAGAAAGAGAGATGCACTTATGAATGATTGGTAATAAGGGGCTGTCATGTAAAAAGTTGATTTATTGCTCTAAAGAAGTCTGTTCAACTGAAGGATCAGTTAAAATGAAGTGATCTTAGTGAAAAGAGGCTGTATAATTTCAAAGGTAATTTTACATTTAGATCATTAGAAAGTACTCAGTGCAGGACTATCCTTGTATTTTATGTAGTTGCTACAGCTGTCCACGTGTGTTTTCTACTGGCAATGAAGCAACTGGCAGTGACTGCCAATGAGCTACTAAGACGGCTTCAAGATTTCATTTTGGACATATAATGTCCTGAACTATTTGTGAGGTGATTATGAAGATCATTTGAGGAGGTCCTGCTACATGGAATCATAGATCTGGAAGAAGCCATTGAGGCCTACCCCCTGCTTAGTGCAAGAACATAAATTAAAGCATCTCTGATGTGTGGGTTTTTTTTCCCCTGAGGTTCAATTAGAATTTACCTACTTTTAACCTGAATCCATTATTACATGCCCAGCACTCTGGAATGATGAAGGACACACCCTGACCTTCTTTATGACATCTGTTGTGGTATTTGAAGAGTGCTATTAAATTCCCCCATCTTCTTTTCTCAAGGCTACGCGTTAACAGCTCCTTCTATTTCTGCTCAGTCTCATTTACACCACAACTTACAGCTTGTCAACATGTGGTCATTTTTAAGTGGCCCTTCTATCCGGTGGCACGTGACTTCTGGAACACTCTTGAGATTCATGGAATACACACCTCCATGTCTTTTAGGTACCTTTTGAAGATGTACCTCTTTAGTCAGCTCTTCCCTGTTCATATAGTATATATGAGTGAATAGTGAGAATGCTCCCCCTTCCTTTCTACCCACTTTTCAATGAATATTTAGAGTGCCTGCTGCAGTTCTGTTCTATATGAGGTGTACAGTGCTTAGAGATGATTACACTTGAAATACTATGGCCACTTGTGATTTTTCAGTTGAGTCATGGAGTATTACTATTACAGGGTAATGTAAAAGAACGAGTAAACGAAAGCAGGATTGGGGATAGCAGTAACAAAATTCATTACAGATTTCTGTAACCTTCAAACACTAAAACAGACTCCATTAGGGCATGTGTGGAAGTAACAGAAGATGTATGCTCCCATCCATCATACTTGAGTAGAAAAGTTTATGAAAAGGAGTAAGCACTAAGGAGAGCTGTACAAATCTCAGAGTATCTTTGGGACAGTAAAAACAAACAAACGGACACTTATTGTCTGGATACTTTTAAATGAACTAGGGAATATTGTGCAGAAAAAGTTAAACTGGGACTGTCAGTAAGAAGACCGAAAAAGTCATGGAGAGAAATGGAAATGCTCTTGGAAAAAAGCAAATTTGTGGCTGAGAGACAGCATTCCTGAGGGTGGGAATCTAGCCCAAGCAAAGATGAGTGAAATAGGTGTATAACTTCAAGAAAAAAATATTTGTTTAATGAGCTACCTGATGTGTTTATGCCAAGCCAAAATAACATCCGGGGTAGAGTCTGATGGCAAAAGGTCTTGGTGTGGGTGTCTGGGATCAAAGGCAGAAGAAAGACCCTGAGATTAGCAGTCTCATAGCAAAGAGAAGGTGAGGTGAGAAACAAAGGCCACTGCCAAAATTCTGAGCTCTCTATCTATACCTTGCTGCCCCTCGGATCAGGAGGTTGTGAGGCACAGAAGAAACAGTGATGTTGAAAAGGTAAGTCCAATAAATGTCTTAAGTCACCCTCAACTGAGCTTGACTCCTGGTGATTATGCCCGCCCCACCCTAACCTACTTCGTTGGTGTTATTGTACATTAAGTAAATTTGGACGCCAAGTCCTTGCAGTCTTCTTGGCAATGTTTTCAGAAGTTGCTTACTAGTACTTTCTGCTTAGGACTGAGAGAGACAGAGACTGGCTCAAAAGCACCTAGCCAGTTTCTCTGCCTAAGGCAGGACTAGAATGTCCCAGCTTCTAATCCAGCTTTGATCACCGGCTTCCTTCCTTCTAACTAACTAAAGCTTAAATATGTTCTGCCCATATCTTTTTTTTCCTGCCACATCTCCATGTCATTGTCTTAACTTCATCCCAACCCACAAGGAAGGGACATCTGGATAACCTTGAGCTCTACTTGTGCTTTCTCTCTTATTTCAACAGCATCTAATGGTAGCCTCAGCATATGTAAAATGTGTTAGGCTTAGTCACTTTATTATCTTGGAAGGCAACCAAGTTATTTCTGCAACCTGTTTCCATTTTCTCCTTCAATAAATCAGGTTAAAGAAGACTCTAAGAATCTTGGGTTTTTTGGTCATAAGC
This sequence comes from Candoia aspera, assembly GCF_035149785.1. Classification (NCBI taxonomy): domain Eukaryota; kingdom Metazoa; phylum Chordata; class Lepidosauria; order Squamata; family Candoiidae; genus Candoia; species Candoia aspera. Next base: position 95,938,580 of record NC_086158.1, on the reverse strand, counting down.
AGTTGCTAAGGCTTGACAGTTGTGATGGAACCCATTTAGGGCAGTAGGGTAAACAGGAAGGTTTACATTCACCTATGTGGGACACCCACATCTGTTCCTCATGACCTTTTCCTTAAGGCATACACCTTACTCTGTTTAGTGATTCTGTGATGGAACAATTACCATGTCACTAAGAAAGCCATGTTCACATACTATGGCTATAACTATGTCTTGGGATCAGTGGGTAGCTGAGCCAAGAAATTATTTGGGGAGTCAAAGGCAATAACCACACCTAAGGAGTGTGGGCAATACAGTAGAAGTATACTTGCTTTAAGTTTTAAAGTACAGAAGGAGAGAAACATAAAGAGATATTACCCACCAGTCAGCTGCCAGAGTTTCATCAAAGCAGCCGACAACACCCCAACTGATCTAATGGAATGTAGATCTTCTCGATGGTCCATGCTGATGCCCCCTCCCCCCAATGTGCAGGTGTCTCTGACTGCCTTTTATATCACTTTGTGGTGACCATAAGTTTGTCTCTGGGCCAAGTGCCAACCATAAGTACCTAATCTGAGTTTGTCTGAGTCTTTACAGATGGGCTTGTTAAGATGGGCCTGGAGATTCATCTACATAGCATTGTGTCAGAGTTCCCCCCTGTCCCCTACATTAGGAGAAATCCAAGTACAAATAGATGTGGGAAATGCAGCAAATTACCTTTAACCTGTTCATGTGTGATGAAAAAAATGGCACTATGCCTCCTTGCACAATCTTCCACAATGCCAAAACAAAGAGCAGTTAAGTCTGTGGGTTTTTAAAAAGATGAACAGAGTCCTTTATTTGCAATGTGTGTGAATATCTTCTGTGTCACTGTCACCACAATACCCTTATCGCTAAAAGTATGGGCTGGAAATGACACAGTAGCTATAGATTAATCCCTCCACTATTATTTCTGAAACCATCTGTTAACCTAGCATCTTAGCTTTTCAGCTTACATTTCCAAGGTACAAAATTCTCCTGGCTGTTTTGAAGAGGAAATACATCTTTAGTCAGTCTTTCCTGATGTCTTTGAATGGTAGGTTAGAGAAATCTACTTCTAAAGGAAATTTGTTTAGATAAATTAATTAGCTGAGCAAATTCAAGTTTATTATGAGTGATGTATTCCTGGGCGACTATTACAGATGTTGACAAGACCAGATCTACTTGTGGATTATAGCAATGGATGCACTCTTGGGCTTACTTTGGCCCATGTTTCTTATTGATAAAGAAGCAACAGTAGTGTGAGGCCAATTTCGGCGAAAATGGAGAAGACCGAGACACAGAAAACTAATTATGCTACTTCTTCCCTTAAATTTATCATCTCCAAAATGGCTGTCGGTGGTACATAAAAGTCATCATGGGCATAACAAGCAGCCCAAAACTTTTTTTTCCCCACACAGTTCTTTTTCTTAGGATTATTTGAATAGACTGGAATCTATCAGAACGGTCATACAGTCCATCTTCCCTGAAGCTCTCAGGGAGAGAGAGATACAGATGTTACATTATGTTGTGTCCCCATGTAGGAAGATTTGCATGACTTTCTCTCTCCTGGACATAATATAGCAACTGTATATATCTCCCTTTGAGAGCTTCAGGGAAGTGGACTGTATATACTGTACATATCATTCTATAGATCCCTTCCAGCAACAAAGCATTCCTCTAAAACGCAGAGGTCCATGAGTTCAATTCCAGGCACTGTAGAGGGTTTGAACCCCATAGAATAAGAACTGGCTACCTATGTCTGATGATTCCCAATAAGAATAAAACTTGCCACATACTGCCTCCTGGTGGTCAACATAACTCAACAGAGTGGATCATTTATTAATACTGCTTTTTATGTGTGTGCTCTGGATGACAGTTTTTTAACAACATTTTGCATGAAGGCTGTGCAGCCCTTCAGATTTTGCCTTCCAAGGCAAAAAGGTGCTTCAGAGGTATTTTCAATTGTGCTGGTCTGCATTTCCTGAAAACAGCTGTATCTTTTACAAAGATTGCATCACCAGCTGCTTTAAGAATTGCAGACAGATGCTATGTGAGTGGTCTTGAGCTCTCTGAAAAACCCGTTTGCCTTGAAGTCGAACATGCCCTATCTTGCATCACAAATAAATCCACATCAAGACCCTATGAGTTTCCTCTCAAAATCGTTGGGTTTAAACCAAACTGCCAGTTGATCCACCATCTTTTTTTTTTTTTTTTTGCAGCTGTCTTGTTTGCATGTGATAAGATCATTAGGGGGTGATTAAGAGCTACATGATACTAATGATCAAATGAGAGCCAGGAAATGGGTGAAAAAGATTGACTATCACCTCTACTAGTGTGAATCTAACATTATTTTATAGCTGTGATACATTTACATTGTTAATATGTTTACTCACGGAAAATTGAATGACCAGCTGGGGCCTATTAATGATGCTTTGGTGAGCTATACAAATAAAACCTACTCAGCCATGTTGCTATTATCCTTTCTTCCTTTTTTTAAAAGCATAATCTGCATATATGACACATAAACAAACCAGTGAAGAAAGTGCCCTTATTTTCTGTGTTCCGTTTCCCTATGGATCCCCTTTGGGATTGCATGTTTGACACCTAATATGAGTTTGGACAGCAGAGGCCTTTAAATGAAAACTAGCATCTAAATTTTAGGGTGACCTATAGATCTTTTGAAGGAAGAAAATATCTGCTAGATGGATGAATCCCATTTTTTGCTACTTCTGTTATAGCCAAATGGTCTTTCAGCTCTTTCATGCATTTATTTGCCAACATCTGTATTTCCAGTTCCTATAAAATATCCCCCAGAGATTACAATGAAGGGAAAAATGCACATTGATAAATAAAGCATGATTTTTAGAAACAAGCTGGAGTATAAGAAAGAACAAGAACTTGTTCCTATAATGTGTTTAACTTGATCAGTGGAGGGAGAGCTAAAGCGTTGATTGACATGGCCAAATGTTTAGGGATTTAGCCTTATGCAAAACTAATTATTCATAGGTTTAAACCAGTTTCCTCTGGTTAGCCATGTCATAGAACTTTCAAACATCAGGATAGCTGTCAAGAGTCTTTTGGAGTGGGTGGCCATAATAAAGGTGATGATGATGATGATGATGATGATAACATTCTTCACCTCTCCTGAGTTTCAGCCAAAGTCCTAGAAAGACCCATTATAATGTATTTCTATGGCTGTTTTAATTTACACTGTTGTAGCAACTTGGAGAGGAAGTGAAGAATGGTGGGTAAGTTCTTTCCAAATTTCGCTGTGCTAATTTTTTGGGGAGGAGGGGTTGGGGTCTAGCTTGGGAAGTGAAACATAAGGCAGGGCAAAAATCATCTTTAAAACAATATTTTGAAAATGCTTATTGTAATAAAGTAACTCATCTACATATTTAAAATCTTAAATACAGGGACAGCAATCCCATTAGGTATATTGAATTAAGCTTAATGTGATCATAGGTCAATTCTATTTTAAGCTGAATTCAAATAAATTTAGTTTTTGTTCTGATCTACCTACTTCCTACTTCTTGGCTCTGGCATGGATCTTAAAAGCTGAGGAAATCACAAATGGTACCTTTAACTGATACCAGAATCAAATTTGCAACCAGTGTAGATTATGGAAATAACTTTTCTTGGGAGCCTTAGTCCAAATGCTGGCTGGGATACCAGGTGTTTGTAATAAAAATCACTACCCAGAGCCTACCAGCCAGGAATCCAACAGTTTCTGAGTTCCCGCTGTGGCACCCTCATATGCCCACTCAAATGTTTCTTCTCACCTGCCAAGCTCCCTTCCCTAAATACTGTTAAATTTTCTTTAATGAAAACAAGGAATGAGAAACACCCATACAGAAAACTAAAGCATCACCCTCAAGAATAATCTGTCCATCATCCAATGAACCTAGAATCCATGTAGATCCCAGAGGCATTCTTAGAAAGTATCACATATATTTTTGTAATTGTGCCCATAACAGACTCCAGAATTCGAAATGACCACTATAATAGTTCTTACAAGTTTACTAGCATAGATGTGTGAAGCTGGGTGTGGTGTACAGCATCACTTTATCTCTAACTGAACTTTTCTTGTATGAAAGGAGAATGGCCTTTTCAGAAGTAAATACTAAAAAATGCATGCATACTAAAAATCCACTCAGGATCCACTCTATTTTCTCGTGTTCCTCTTTCTTTTCTACTTTTCATGCTCTCTTTTCATGAATAATTCATTACATAACATCTTGGGAAAACTTGCAATGAATAATTCTAAATATTTTCCCAAGCTACAAAACCTTACAACAGCATTATGAAGTAGCCTCCCCATGTTGTGTTTACTCATCATGCTCACCTTAGTTACTAAATTAACTTGTTTTCTGAGTTTGCACAATACAATAAAACATAATTGGACCAAACTAGTTGGGGTCACACAAAACATTGAGTGTCAGGCAAGGTTAATCTCAACCCAGCTTAGCAAGCAGTATGAATGTGAAGCCTTTCCCTGACCTGACCTTCCAGAGAACCAGCCTTACTGTCTCTCAAACCTTCTGAATCCATTTTAAAATACTCCTGAAATTGATCTTGAAAGGATTGTTTTTTTTCAAGACCTAGCCGCACACCAGAATGTTATGAGCCTGGATTATGTTTGCAGGTTTATAGAGTTCACAGAGGACCATCACCTAATTAGCATTTGTTCTTTCTGGCCAATAGCTGAGTACTGGGAATTGTTGGCCAATTTGTGATTGATTGATGGATGGATGGATGGATGGATTGCTGGCCAATAACCAAACACTTTGGCCCACTCTCCTTAAGATCCATAGCTAACCACATATTCTATTTCCTTTTTCATAAATAATAATAACAAACAATGCATTTTTTATGCTCAACACTGTGGCAAATGTCCATTGACTTCAAAACTCCTAATGCTGGCATGCTAGCCATTCTGCATTTGGGCTTCTCTGTTTAGCGATGTGGGCATGCTGCAATGAGGAGATCTCAGGGGATGATGATGATGATGATGATGATGATGTATTAGATTTCTATGCCACTATATGTGTTTGTGTGTGTGTGCACATGTGTGTGCACATATGTATGGGTACACAGACACACATACTTTAGCACTATTTAGAATTTTCATCCACCATTCCATGGTCGTTTGCCTGGATATACATTTCTACCCACCAGGCTAACAGTGTGAACTCTACCAGAAAATTGGACAAACTAGACCTAGCAAGGAAGTCTTAGTACAAATAGTTAAAGAGTCAGCTGTTGCTTGAGCATCTAATCACTTGAAAACTACCTGCAGTTACGCAAGACCAGCAGGGTGAAATGTGACGGCAGTTCCACCATGATTCTACAAGTTGCCAGCATCAGCAGTGTGTTCCAGCATTTAAATGTGTTAATAGAGAAAACCTTTAGCTTTATCACAGTCCAGTTGCCGCAATGACTCACTCTGCATTCTCCTTTTTCTTAATGGAGAATTGAATAACAACCACAAAATGTTGCAGTACAAAATCATCTCCTTTAGCATTTCAATTAACCATGTTCTGTTCCGTGATGCTTCATTTTGTTATTCTTTCACCAAATGTTCTACCTCATCCCTACAATTACTCAACTTTGTACAGTACATTCAGCCCTTCCTTGATAGGTACAGGAGGGTCTCTCCTCAATAGGGTGTTTTCATCCACAGATTTCATTTTTCTACTATTGCAAATCTCAGGATTCCCCAAGCTTGCTGATGTTCTCCTGATGTGTTTGGGTATGTCACATATCTTGATTGCATAAAAAATAGTAAGGGACGTTGGAAGTATGGAGCAAGTGAGAACATTCATGGTTTGCTAGCTAGAATCATACCTTCTTCAGGACTCTTTATTACCCTGAGCATCTCTTTCTATCTCACTCCCAGCTCAAGACAGAAAACCAGTTCTTTTTATTTGTCCCTCAGCAACTTTAGTTCTCATTCGAGTGCTTATGCTGTTTGAAGTGGGAGGGAGGAGATCAGCAGATTGTTCTGTTCTTCCCAACCAGTTGTTGTGTCTGCTGAGCTCTTAGTTTTCTGAGTTCAGAAGAAAAGTATCAGTAGACTTGCAGATTCAAAAGTCTGTACAAGTCCTTTTTTTTAAAAAGAAAACACAGAGACACACATCACTAGAAAATCAAGTTATCAGGTAAATCACATAAGTTAATCTTTTATTTCATGAGAACATTCATTTATCCTTTAGTCTAGGAAATCTAGACTACACTGAAGATTTTGAGCAAGCAATTTGTCAAAAAGCTAGAGAAGGAGAAAGAGAAGATTAGCTACATTTTTATATAAAAGACTGGATCCTATGATCCTCAGGGAAACGTACCAGGGAAGAGGAGTTTGGGTCAAGTTTTCTTTTTGCCCATAGAGAGTTAGAGATTAAGATCAACCCTGGAAACGTCAGCTGCAGTTGCAATTCTGTTGCAAGCAGGGACATGCACAGGTATGAGGTACAAGCAAAAATAGTAAATTGCAGCTGCCATCTTGACTTTTTTGACACTCCCCACCCTCATGGATCCCCCATTATCAATGTTTCAATATTACTTATGGCTGAAGAAGCATGCTTGGGACTGAAATCAGAAAGGAATTTCTGATCCATTCTGATCCATTCTGACCCATTCCTTGATACCTCATTAGAGCAACCAGTGGCTGTGGAGAAAGTCAATGTTCTTCAGTTGGTATATTTATCTCTCTTCCACATCTCCATTTACATGTCTGGCACAAACCTTTGTTCGGTTCTCCTTAAATAATATCATTCACCAGAAAATGCATTATAAGGATCAAATTATGAATACCTCCCAAATGCCCATTTCTATTTTCTTCTTTCTCTGCCTACAGTTATATTTCTCAGTGCAACCCATTCACCTCTTACCACTGGATTTTCCCTCTGTTTTACCAAAAAGTGATTTATCAAAGGGGTGACATCCACTAGTAAACCATTTGGGTGATGCTAGTAGTCTCATTTAAAGCAGCATCCCAGTTTGATTTCCGGGCAATCTTCCCTCTAACTGAGAGAAACAGCATGCTGGTTTTTCCAAGTACTGAAATGAGGGACTTTTTTTTTCTCCTGAAGTAGATGAATAAAACCTTGGCATTTTGTGGAAGAAAAGGAATCAACAGCATGGACCATTTTATGCTTCTTTCTAAGTTAGTCTCACTTAGGTGTCTACGTTAGTTTTGTTTTTGTTTTTTGTTTTCCCTTCCCAGAATTGGGAGCTTTTTAAAACACCTTTCATTTGAAGTCCAAAGTTCAAATCTAGAGAATCACATTTCACTTCAGGAACATTTTAAACATCAAAAATGAATCCAGTAGATAGCAGAATGTTAAACATACACTTATGAACATACACATGTAGCCACATATTAATGAATTTCATAAGCCGTAGATTTTTAACCATACACTAATTGTAATTTTTTTGGTTTTTTACTGGAGTTTTTAATAGATCCAACAAATGAAACAGTCTGTAGTTCTTCCCACCTAGGCCTGACTTTACCTGGGAGGCAGCTGAGAAACAGACAGGAACTTCTTGCCAGCTTTATTTTCTTTCATCATAAACCCAGCAGTTCAGGGCTATGAATTGGAAGCTGAGACCGATTGGAAGGTTCAGGGGCTACTGTAACACAGAACAAAGAATCAAGATTTAAAATGAAGTCTTAAATAGTGTTAATGCATGCCTTCACTGGATATGGAATATATTAGAAATGCATTTTGTCCGAATTTTGTCTGCATTTATGATGTCCGTCTCTCTGGAGTTAGAATGTCTGAGCTTGCCAAGATCTGTACTTATTTTCCCTAGAATGATATGATATGGTTTATAACTATGAAAAATAAGTAGAATAGTTTCTGTATTAAATATAATGGATAGCTTGTCTGGAAAACTTTAAAGCATTCATAAAAGCAACTTAGAAAATAATTGCAAAAAGAACTAGTGCTGAAATGGTAGCTTTAAAAGGCCTGTGAAAAGCAATATATTTTGAACCTCCTTCTGAACTGAAGTATGGAGAGGCTTGCTTAACTCCAGTTTATTTTGTAATACAGGCCCCGTTCAAGAGAAAGTTGGATTGGTTGTTGATGTCAAACATAGCCATGGCAGCTCCAGTGTTGCAACAGGGTGTCAACTTGATACATCTGCCACAGCCAAAACAATCTGAAAAGCAAGCAGGAATCTGTGGGCATGGAGGTATAACAGGAAAGTCACATTCAACATATGCCTGAAGGCAGACAAATGTGAAGAGAGAATAGAGATGGTTCCAGATCATGGATGGAACACCAGCAGAAGAAAGGGAAAAGCCTTAACTTGTACCCAAGCAACAGTTTGGATTCAGTTTGCACAAAGTAGCCAAGTACAGATAGTGGCTAATGGGCATAACACTTATAGAAGAGAAAATAAAATAAAAAAGGAGACTGGCAAGGGCAGTACCAGCACTTGGAGAAATGATATTTGAAGAGATACAGTGTATATATGAGATGATTGATTATGTACCATCAAGTCAGTGTTGACCCTTGGTAACCCCAGAAATAGATTTTCTCCAGGAGGACCTGTCTCCAGCATGGTTCTTCAGTTCTTCTAATGGTGTACCCATCTCTGTTGTAATCAAGTCCATCCACCTTCCTTTCCCAGCATTATGGACTTCTCCAGAGAGCTAGGTCTTCGTATAATGTGTCTGAAGAATGATAATTCAAGGCTGGTCATTTGTGCCTTGAGTGAAAAGGCTGGGTTGAACTGTTTGATGATCCATTTGATTGTTTTCTTGGCTAATAGGTATCAAAGAAAAAGCAGAAATGTTTTCTCTGGACTTGGCAGTGTCCTACTTATTACGAGAGTTGGTTCTCAGGCTAATAAAGCAACAGTAAGATAAACCAGCTGCAGTTTTCCCTTTTATCAGTGAAGAGCTCCAGTGTTGCAACAGGGTTGCATAAAGCTTCATGTGTAAGCTTCATGGGTACTGAGATATATTGGTTCTTAATGGAAAGTTAGCTCAGCTGCTGGAACGGTTGGAACCCCATCCTTTCATCTCAGTAAATCTAGCTAAAAGAGAACTCTGTGGGTATCACACTTGAGAAGAATCAATTCAGTTCAGGCAACCAAAAGAAGACATGATGATTAAATGGGGTCTCTGGGGTAGCTCAATACGACATTTATACATGTTAGTAAAACATCATCAGCATTTTAATGTATCTGCTTCTCAAGCGTTTGCAAATCTTGGATGTATTTCATGAATATAGATGCAAACAAAACAAAACAAAAATAGTTTCCAAGTTTCCCATCCTAAGGTGAAACATAATTGAAATGGTGTGTTTATTTAAGACTTTGCTGAGTTAGAACTTAATAGCTTTGGAATGAGCAAGCATTGCTTTGTCTACCACTGCTGAAATGTTATCTTAGCAAGATACTGAGGTAGACCAATTCTTCATGTATAACCTACTTATTATATATTCCATCTTTGTCGTAAAACTTTGAGCATTCCAAAAGCCTTCAGAAATACTCTTAGCAGATGCAGACTGTAATTTCTCTGGGGGATTGCTGAAATAGCACAATTGTGTGGCAGATCTGTTCTCCCTACAGTATGAACTTGACTTTCCAAATAAGCACCCTTTACTGCATTCAAGGCCAAACAATTTGACGATTCTTTTTTTTTTTTTAAGGTAGGGTAGTCTACATAAACTTAACTTTTAAGCAATCAGGCATTTATGCAAGGGTCTAGTTCAGAGTATATCTTATCAGTATTGTGCAGAGTCCATGCTGTTCCCATGCATACTTTTTAAATTGAATGAATGAACTGGGCAGATTTTTCAGAAAAAAATGAGGCTATTGTAAGGCTCAGCCAAATGACACTTGCTAAAGGCTAATGAGATCTGTGAGACAAGCCAATTGTTCATCATTAACCTGAACTAATGATTCATTTTTTATTAGGACTGCACACTTTAATTTGTTTAATCAGTAGATTAATCAACCAGGGTCCTAGTTGATTAATTGTCAGGACTGAGACTTAATGGCAACACTATTTTATTTTGTAAGAGACATGCAGGTCCTTTAGCATTGTTTGAAAGATATAAAAATATTAAATTTAAATACTGAAAAGGGCTTTCTTTTTAATGTATGTAACTTCTGTTGCCTATTTTGTAATAGTCTTTCCAATTGCTCAGAAAAGTATATAGTTGTCCCAAGCACAGATATATAATTTAACTGGCTAAAAGGCAAATGAATTTCAACCACTGAATAGCCTCAGTGATTAATTTAGCTTATCTTACTTAATATCTTGGCTTATCTGAATATATCAACTATTAAAAGACACCCTTCAAACTTACAGTGTGTCCTGATTTAATAGAAATTTAATTGTTTTTATAGCTCTTTCTACATGTGGTGCCCAATGTATCATGTCCATGTTGAAAGAGGATCACATATAAAACAGAGTGCAGAAAGGCCCTTTGTGATTAATAAAATACACTTTGAGTTACTTAAGTTACCTCTGGGGGGTAGGAGAAAATAATTATGAACAGTTTTTAAATAGTTATTAATATTAGATAATAGCAGAATGGAAATAGGGTCAGAGTATGTTTCTCCATAGTTCATCTATTTCAAGGTACCATCTTGACTAACTTTTTGGTTAGAAAGAGTGCCTCTACTATACTAGTTTAGAAGGAGATCCTTCTAAGCCAAGTGGTGAGATCAACAATCATAGTTCCCTCTCATAGCCAAGCTCTCCTGATATTATTGATGGATTATTGAAGAGACCAAGGAGGTGGTGACTCTGAAGCCTGGTGATATAAAAGAAATCATGGATGTCATTGGGAGCAAAGAAACATGATCTGTGTTATGGCAAGGATGGACAATAATGACTGGAGTCTGTTGGCTCATATCATTCCTTGCTCACACATTGTACAAAGCATATAATGAAGAAAAATGCACTCACTAGGGTGTGCCACTGAGAGAGTATTAAAGAAAGACAACAATAGAGAAAGCTGGATATAAAATTCCATGTAAATCCTTTCCATATACAAAGGGAAAGTAGCATATAAATGTCAACATATGTGAATAAGTCTGAAATATAATGAATGCAGATTTTGCAACAAAATTGAAATAATTTAATAAAACATGAAGATATTTTAGTGCAATATGGACTCAGTTTAGGATGATTAATTCATTGCTACCCATTCCAATAATATTTAATTAGTCTGTTAATCAATTAAAATAATTTTTAACCATCTTCATCCCACTGATTTTGAGGTGATGTAGAACAGAAGTCAAAGGATTCAAAACAGGTCATGAGATTGTAAAATAAAATATCCTCCAAAGAATAAGCATTTCAGCATTTCAAGAAAGAAATGCTGAAAGAAATGAGTTAGGTGTACATATACTCCCATATTTTATTTTATTTTTTAAAGCATGTGATTTATGGATACAGGTAATTATTTGAGTTCTGACACAATCCTTAACTAAGGAACATTGACTGATTGTTCTGCCGCTTCTTGATTCCAAACTAAGATCTTATTTAACAAGATTTATGAAGCTGTACGTTACTCAATTTTCAAGAAGTTCTACGTGGTATATTGAAGTCCCCTGAAGGCAATAATCCAGTGAATACTATAGATGATCAGGGGTTTGAATACATATACAGTATTCCTTCTAAATAGACTTTTCCACTATTTCAAAATTAACTATAAATTATACACAAGTATGTAATGGTATTAGGATAGGCTAGCTGCAGAAATTAATTTTATCCTCTGTTTTGGTGAAAGTGTTGCTTTCCATGGACCTCTATAGTACAAGGCAAAAGATTTATACAGTAAGAAGAGAACCTCTCGAAAAATAGTTCAGTTCTGTGTCATTCAGTTCCCAACCTCCAGAAATATAGATTCATTTCTCCTACACAGTGGAAAAAGTGTTATCCATTTAGTGCCTATTGGTATATTGTATATCCTTTAGCATTTTATGTTTTATACTGAGGTTATTGTTAGTTATAGTTATTTTGGACATGCTTATTCTTTTTACAATGCTAGTCTATGATCATAATACACTTTAACTAACTTGCTGTATATATAACAGAAACTACTTTTATGCAGAAGGAAACTCAGTGACAAGCAAAGAAAGAGCAATGTGAGTTTTAATGTTCAGAGGTACAGTAAAATGGGGGGATATATTACATTGTCAACATTCAGCTGTGATAATCAAGTCTAACCATTCAAATGTCAAAAAAACTCAAGCTTTTTACTGTATATTAATTTGATATTAATATAAAGATAATTAATATTAATTTGATATTAAGATAGATAGATATAGATATAGATATAGAACAAATCTATATCTATGCACAAAAGAAGGACAGAATGTAATGGGATAAAAGACCACAAAGGGTTATTTAGATCATTATCTATAAAGCAAAATTAAAGTTCTAATTCTCAGCCAACTTTTACTTGTTTCTAGACTGCCAAATAATTCCTGGATCTCCAAATCCTGGATTCCTAGGGAATTGGGACACTGTTTTGCAGTCCTGAACCATCCAGGAAGAGATGCCACACTTTTTCCATCAGAGAAAAAGTACAGGAAGGACAGATGAAGCTCATCTTTCTCTTTGTCAAAGCTCATCCCAGAGAGGGAAACTTCCTGCTCCTGATTTGCTCGGTAGCAGATTTGTTCTTCGGCTTTTATTTTTCATGGGGCTGGATTGTCTCTGTCCACTACATAGATTGACAGGTTAGATCTGAGTGAGAGATCAAATTTAGGGATTCCTTTAACCCTTTCATGTCTGCATCTTTGGGGATGAGATTTCTCCCCCGCTATAGTTCCTGTAACTCCAACACCTTGACAGGTGCAGGATAGCACCAACCAGAACTACACAGATATAAGAGATAGTCTCAAAGGAGATGTGTAAGAAAGTGAGGCAAGCAGGCAAAGTCACGTTCCCGCTATATCCTCTGCTTATATAGGAGGATCATCTTCAAGGCCACTGAAAGGTGAAATGCTGTTGAAGTTGGGCCCTCCATCCTTCAAGCCATTGAATAGATACATCTATATAGCTTTCTTCTTCTTTTTTTTAGTGTTGCAGTTTCCCAGACAGAAGGTTGGGAAGGAAAAAAAAAAGTCTATTGCCTATTTTAATATTCTCTGATTGAGCTCCAGTACTCCATCGCAGTAAAAGTGCAGTAATGATCAAGGCACATGATAATATTAGCAGAATTAATGATCACCTGGGGTTAATTGCCCACGGCAAAAACCTCCAGCCATCAATTGCTCCTGCTGGCCATTAATTCCCAAGAAATGGTCTGGGTATCCATAGGTAGTATGCAACCGAAAGGCAAAGTTTCTCTCTTTGATTTGCCTTTTCGCCAAATGAAAGCACTCCAGTTTTGTCATGTAATCACTTCTACACTGATTCCCTGAGGGGAAAAAAAAAAGAAACAATACAGCCATCAGAATTAAACCAGCCTATTTAATCACTGCATCCAGATTAGCTATTGTTATAAATATTGCATTTCAGTACCTAATGCATTATGATCAGCCTGTAGAAGAATTTGTGTGTCTTTAATATCTCCACACCAGCATTAAAAGGTCTTTGCTTGGTTTCATAAATCTTGTTTTCTAGGGTGATTTTACAGCACCTAGAACTTCACTTTGCTGCATTTATACTTCCTGCCTTTGTCTGAAGCTTTAAAATTGAGAAGGGGAAAAACATCCTGCAGCTTTTCTTTTTACGTCAAATAACATGAATGAAAGATGACTTTCCCAGAAACGGTGTGCTCCAGCTTATTTGTCATGTCTTGGCTACTTATAAAGTGCAGGTCCATTTCATCACCTTTGGATTTAATGGACCTCATTGCACATACAGCAGGGTGACCCTTCTACCATTTTCTGGGAATATAGTAATGAAATCAAAGCCTACTCAGGATGAAATCTGAGACTCAGAAACCCTTATATGTGTGCTTCAGCATGCCATGGTTTCAAGGGGAGGCTGAATATCAGGAACTCTCCTTCTGGAGGAAATAGATTCTCCTGATCATTTTATTTATTTATGTATTTATATTTCAAATTTCTATCACCGCCCATCTCTCCTGAAAAGGGGGCTTTTTTTATTTTTATTTTTGTTTTTGTTTTAGTTTTTTTATTTTGCCACCCCAATACAACTTTTGGTACAGCTGCCAGATGGTGCCAAACAGACTTTGCTGCTTCGGAGAGCAGCTGAATTTTAACCAGGTAAGTCTGACCCAAGTCAACACTTGTATCCCTTTGATGCCTCATGCCTGCATTTGGATTTTAAGCCCACTGTAAAATAATGATATGCTTGAATTATCTTGTCTTAGAAATGCAGCAAAGCTTCTGAATATTGGGGTAATCATTGTCACCTGCATGTAGAATAGAGACATTTGTTTTCCATTAGGAAACGGAGAGGCCCACTTTTCTCCAATTTTAGCACTAGACTTGTCTTCTTCTTCAGATTGCCTTGGCGGTATAGAAGAGACTGGCACTATGCCAAGTGGAGAGGACTTATTAAAAGTGATCCCTTGCTGGGAAAACCTGCATGCTTTCTGGTGCCTTCTCATTGTGCTATTGCTCTCCAAAGCTCCAGGGCAGCGTCAGTGCTTTTTGTGAAATCAGTACCCAGTAGAACAAATTTACACCCTCTTTTCAATCCAATTTGTATCATGCGTAGAAACTCACACAGCTCGCCCTAAAGAAATGGACTAATTTTCTTGATCCTGCAGTGAAGACTTAAGAAGAAAGAATGGGGTCATATAGAAAAGGACAGTAATCTATCTCTAAGGCCTATGATAGAAAGATCCTTGCCCTTTGATTCCAGCCATTTCATTTTATTCGATTCGATTCCATTTCATTTTGATTTCATTGCAGCCATTTCATAATTAAAAGCTGGGCAGCTGCGACATGGCAGAGCACGGTGTCCAATTCTGATGTTGATGAAAAGATTGCAGATTTGAGAGGGTCTTCCTATCTAAAACCATTGGGACTTGTTTTTAATATGCTAAAAGTAAGGAAAGAGTAGCCAAGGACTGAAGGACAATTAGCCAAGAAAGGAAAGAGAAACTTTATTCTTGCCAAATACTATAACCTCATCTACAGTAATTTCAGCTTAAAGTGCCCTTAGCTGCTTTGTTACCTGCTCAGATATTAAGGAAAAAATCATTCAATATTATCTCAAACAAGAAAAAGTCAGTGGCAGACACCAAAGGATTTTCCTGCAGACTTTACCCTTGTTACTTGACCTTAATCATATGGAGAGAAATGTTGATACAGTAGACTCTCAGTTAACCGGCACCCATGGGGATTGGTAGGTAAAGGTAAAGGTAAAGGTTTCCCTTGACGTAAAGTCCAGTCGTGTCCGACTCTAGGGGGCGGTGCTCATCTCCGTTTCAAAGCCTTGGAGCCGGCGTTGTCCATAGGACACTTCCGGGTCATGTGGCCAGCATGACTCACGGAACGCCGTTACCTTCCCGCCGAAGCGGTACCAATTAATCTACTCACATTTGCATGTTTTCGAACTGCTTGGTGTGCAGGAGCTGGGACTAGCAACGGGAGCTCACCCCGCCCCACGGTTTCGAACCACCGACCTTCCGATCAACAGCTCAGCGGTTTAACCCGCAGCGCCACCGCGTCCATGGGGATTGGTAGATACCGGATAAATGTAGTTTCTGGTTGCTTGAGAGCTACTATTAAACCCTAATGCCCACTAGATGGCAGCAGAGACATACAGATTTTTTTTGCTGGTTGCTTGAGAGTGCTGTTTTTTTTCTGGTTCAATTTTTGTGCCTGGTGCTTGAGTTCCAGTTAACTGAGAGTCTACTGTATATTTGTTTAAATAGAATCCCTCCCCTCCCCTCCTTCCCTCCCTTCCTTTTGTTGATTTTTGTTTTTACGTTTATGTTTACTCTTGGTAACCACTGTAGGTTTTTACTCTTCATTAGCATTGTTTTAATGGTTTTACATGTTATTTGCCCCCCAGAGTCACATTTGTGAGATTGGTGGCAATATAAATTGAATATAAATAAATATAAATGTAATATAAATTTAAAAAAAAATAAAAAGAAATACCCCCTGTATTCCTGTGCGCACCTGAGCCACTGCTTCAAAATCCAGGGAAGAGAAAGACATGATGGAGATTTGTACTGGCATTCACTTGCATTAAAATACCACTCTCTTGTTATCAGGGACCTTTTAGTCACCTGAAGATTTAATCTTGTAGTGAATGCAATACAGTTTCCTTGCAGGTGACCTGTCTCAATCAGAATAGGTTACAACTGTGTAGAACTTGAAGAACAGAAGGTGAACAGGGATCAGGATCATTATGCCCAAATTCGTTCTTTCACCCAGTAACCCTTGCACTTTCTATGTAATACCCGAAGAAGTCCAATATTAGTATAAGGATGGATGGATGAACCTATAAGCTGAAACATTAAGAAGACCTTGGCTTGGTAAATTGAGTGAGCAGGCTATTAGCTGACTTTATTCATAAATACTGTGTAAGGATTTTGTTCTTCTTTTTCTGGTTCAGCCTGAAATTGCAGGTAGTACCAGAAAATATGTTTGTTTCTTCTCATGCCAATGTTAATGATTGATAAGATCCTTCACAATAGAATCTGATTGGAATAAATTGGAGTTTCTCACAATTCAGATACTTGTTTGAGAACCAGTGACTGGATTTGTGGATTTCATGAAGCTGTATTGGTGGGAATGATATATGAACCCAACCACGATGGCTTGTAAGCCATAGTTTACGCCAAGGGTGGGCAACTCAATGACCTTCAGGCTATATGAGTCCTCTGACTGTCCCTTTTTTGCTGCCTCTGGAGGTACCAGATTTGCAAGGCAAGCCATCTTCCACACCTCATAAGAATGCAAACCAACTTCTGTGAAATGTTTAGGGAGACTTTAATATTTTATATAAACGTTTGTATATCTATTTTATATTTATTTATTGGCCTATTTATATTGCAATTTACATGTTTTTAATTCTGATTTTATTGTAAACTGCCCAGGGTCCCCTTTTTGGGAGAGATGGGCGGTGATAGAAATTTGAAAAATAAATAAATAAAATAAATAAACTTTCTTACTGCTGTCAAAAAGTGCAGACATCTCCCTTGTCATTGAGGAGCATTGTATCATGAAAGGGTACCACTTACTACCATGCCATTTACTTATAAGTTCTTAGATTTATACTCCAGCTTTCCTCCAGGAGGTCAGTGCAGTAGACATAGTATTCTGCCCCCAGTGCTGCTCACAACCATGCTTGGAGATAGGGCAAAAGAGAGGGTGCCTGACATAAAGACACCCCATGAGCTGGTATGGCAGAGGATAGGTTTGAACCTGACTCTTCTGCTCCCAGTCCAATGCCTTCACCATTACACCATACAGAACACTCTTAAAGTAACTTTGATGGTTCATTACATCATTTGACATGTCAGCATGTGTTAATACGTAATAGCAAAAATTGTTTTGCTGGTATTTATGCCTTTTAATCCCATAAAATTGATCTTGTTTGTTTTATGCTTCTGCTAGTCTGATTCCTCTTCTGTATTTATGATATAATTTGCATTATTCTAATAGACGAATTGATAGCCACCATGGTTGGTCCTCGGTGAGAAATAGCAGAGTATGCATTTTTATTAAAATGTCTGAATTAATAAACAAATACATATATTATGCTCTCTGTGCAGGTCTGGCATTTTGTGTTGCATTAGTCTAAAACTGTGGGAAAAAAAGAAAAGAATCTTGATGCAGTCATTCTGAAGTAATCATGCTGAGATTGCTCCCCTCCCCAAAGCCTCAGTGAATCAAAGCAACCATAATGTGCAGAAAATGTATGTGTTCCAGTTTTGTAATTAAATTTGCACACTGGAATTCATATACCATGGAAATAGGGTAACACTGTATACAGCTGGATCTGAGTCTTCCTCTCAAGGGCTGTGTAGAGGGCAGAGGAAATGCCACCTTTTTTGTGGCAGTCATTAAGCGAATCACTGTGGGTGTTAAGTGAACCACGTGGTCATTAAGCAAATCATGTGGTTCCCCATTGATTTTGCTTGCCAGAAGCCAGCTGAATGTCGGAAATGGCAATCGTGTGACCATGGGACACTGCAGCAGTCATAAATGTGAACTGGTTGCCAAGTGCCCAAACAATGATCACCATGACCGTGTGGACACTGTGATGGTCATAACTGTGAGGATGGCCATAAGTCATTTTTCAGCACCATTGTAAGTATGAACCATCACTAAATGAATGGTTGTTAAGTGAGGACTACCTGTACTTTAGTTTTAAAATAAAAGTAGTAATAACCTACCTGGCATTGATTTCCTAGTTGATCTACCTTGAAGGGCCAGCAGCTTGTTCATTCACTCCTGAAGGCCCCTATGCATATGTGTTATTGGTTCAGACATTAGACTAGGACAGGGGAGACCCAGGTTCAAGTCTACCCTCAAGTACAGCTGGAACTGAAGAGACCTCTCTGTCTCTGAAGTAGGGAGTTAAGAATGCTTCACCTGAAGCATTTAGCCACATTTGGGGGAAAAGAAAAACAAAAACAAAAATGACTTCCGAGCATTGTTTTCAGCAGGAGGCAAAGCTAACATTCTTCTCTGTAAAAAGTCTCCTGTTTTATGCAGAATTATTCCTGGGGAGGGAGTAGGGAATCAAATTAGCAGTTTGCAGCATGCATTCCATGGTGGTATCTTGATAGTTCTGCAGGTTATTATCCTTTACATCCATTTTACACACAGGCAACTGAGGCTGGGTTAAAAACAACTTTCTGAAAGCCATCCCACAGTTGCATGGGAATGAATAATGGCCACTAGGTTCTCAGCCTCCAGTTGCCAGCTTTGACACCCTTTCATATAATAATAAATGTATTTCCCTTCCCTTTCGAACAACTTTGCATTTTCAGACAG
Organism: Candoia aspera; assembly: GCF_035149785.1. Taxonomy (NCBI): domain Eukaryota; kingdom Metazoa; phylum Chordata; class Lepidosauria; order Squamata; family Candoiidae; genus Candoia; species Candoia aspera. The sequence continues at coordinate 95,919,671 of NC_086158.1, read as the reverse complement.
AAGCAGAAACATTGTCATAAAGAACTCGGCTCAAGTTCATTATTCATGCTTTAATCTTTCAGTTTACATTTCACTGTTACTTTCAGTCACAGCAACTAAAAGGGTTGTCCCATATAGGTAAGCATAATATCAATATCCTCCTGCTGTTATAGTATTACGGTGGGTTGCAAAACTTACGAACTCAAGCCCAGCAAAAGAATCTCAAAGAATAGGAGCAAGTGGACAATTTATGGGATGCTTTCATCAAAACTCTTACTGTGCCCCGATCTGTGCTGAATAGTAATGCTGCCAGCCAGGGAGATTTTTCTGAATGAGAAACACTTTGTACTATATACGTAAGATTAAATGCCCACTGTAGAACTGCCAAAGACAAATAAATGCCTATATATAGAAGGGTGAAGACATTAATCAGGGTTTTGTACACAGCAGCAGGTGTGAGCAACCTTTGGGAGTGAAGGCTGTGCTTTTCATTTTGGTGCGATGGGGGTACGAAAGGGCAGGCGGTTATGCCAAGGGAGAGTGTTCATGCCAAACACAGGGATGGGGAGGGGATTTTTTCCCCCTCTCCCCTTAGAGTTGGTTTCTCCCCCTTTGCCTTTTAAATAATGGCAAGCTACACATTTGTAGGTGGGCAGGTGTGAGTGTATCGCATAACAGCAGTAGAAGACTGTGCCAATTTTTGGCAACCAAGATTGGAGGAGGCACCTGGATTGGAAGAAGGAGAAGGAGAAGGAGAAGGAGAAGGAGAAGGAGAAGGAGAAGGAGAAGGAGAAGGAGAAGGAGAAGGAGAAGAATCCTGCAACCATGGGTTGTCCACCTTTGCTTCATGCTTCATGCTACACGATACACATGTATCGAATCCACGTGACAGGGTGAGCTCCCGTTGCTAGTCCTGGCTCCTGCCAACCTAGCAGTTCGAAAACATGCAAATGTGAGTCAATTAACAGGAACCGCTTCGGCAGGCAGGTAACGGCATTCTGTTCAGTCATGCCGGCCACATGACCACGGAGGAAGTGTCTACAGACAAACTCCGGCTCTTCGGCTTTGAAACGGAGATGAGCATCTCCCCCTAGAATCAGACACAACTGGACTTAATGTCAAGGGAAACCTTTTCCTTTACCTTACACATCTGTAGGTGGGCAGGTGTGAGCATATAGGATAACAGAAGACTGTGCCAATTTTTGGCAACCAAGATTGGAGGAGGCACCTGGATTGGAATAATAATAATAATAATAATAATCCTGCAACCATGGGTTGTCCACCTTTGCTTCATGCTTCATGCTTCATGCTACACGATACAACACTACTTTTGTCCCAAAATTTATATAGACCCAAACCAAAGCTAACAAAACCATCTGGCTTCTCCAGCATGGCCTCCAAGCATGACTAGAGCCTGGTTACACAACTCATGCCTGCTCAAGGGCCACACCAGGCTTTACTTATCATGTTACGGGTCACATATCCAAAAGGCCCTATTTGATGAGGTTCAGTGAGACTGGAGATACTTCGCCTCTTAGGATTTTCCCCAAATCTCCCCAAATGCTAACAAATGCAGGGTAATTTTCTTTTTTTTGCCTCATCTACTTTAGGGGCTGCAAAAAAAGGAGAAGGAGAAGGAAAGAAAGAAAAAGAAGAAGGAAACGGAAAAAAGAAAAAGGAGAAAAAGGAGAAGGAGAAGGAAAGAAAGAAAAAGAAGAAGGAAAAGGAAAAAAGAAAAAAAGAAAAAAAGAAAAAAAGAAAAAGAAGAAAAAGAAAAAGCAAGGGGGGTCGGCTTGAATGGGAAATGATCAGTAAAAGTTTAAAAAAAAAAAAAATCCGAAAGGAGGACAATGGCAAACTCCTCCTGTACTGTTGCCAAGAAAACTACCTGGGCGCCAAGAGTCAAACTCAACTGAAAGAAGACAAGAATTGGCCTTTCTTCCATACATGCAGGAGGGGTTCCTGATTTTTCCAGAAGTCAAGATTTGTTACATCAGCCAGTCATTATACTTCCACAATTTTATGTTATAGAACATGCACAGTTGATTATTCATAGCCAGAATATTAATCTGAATCCTCCCATAGGTTATCTCCATCTAATTTTTTTAAATGGCTTAATAAATGCCATGCCTCTTAAGAAGAATGAATCCTATTAATCTCCATGTACCTTTTACCCTGGTGATTGTTCAACTCCTCCATAGTTAAAAATGCAACTGAGGAAAGGGTAATTTCCTGGCAATGTGTACATAAACAACATTTATCACAATAAAACCGATATACGTGGTTAGTTGTTGGAGCTCCTGTTTTCATGCCCGAGGGAAAATGGCTTGATCTGTCTCAAAAATGCCCCAAGGTGTGGCTACTGCTGGTATAAATAGTCATTTGTTTTGTGAGATGGGTGGCTATATAAACTTGACAAATAAACAAATAAATTATCATTTAAACTCCATTGTGTTGTGATTGGTGCAGATTGGTCACTGAAAAGTTTGAAGATAAGTCATCTTGCCTTCAGGTCTGGAGTTGCACATGGGCCCAATGACTGGTCTGAAAGACACCAGGCTCTTATTTCATCAAAGCTGACTAGGTATAATACTCTTTTACAAGTTGCTCAGGGTCTCCAAATGGGGGCAGATTGCAAAATCTGTAAAACCAACCAACCAATCAAGCAAGATATAAATAAATAAGAGATGAGAAAAGACAAACTAGGATGTCAGATGGGATTCCGTAGCCCTTCTGTTTCTTTCCAATGTTTTCATTACATACAACGGTGCCTAAACCTAAGCAAAGAGGAAGACAGAGCCATCTGGTTGCCTTATGGAGGAACAACTTCCTCCTCCTCCTCCTCCTCCTCCTCTACCTCTGCACCCCATAAGAATGTTTCAATACCATTTACTTACATCATCTTTGTACTAATGGACTTTGTGCCACTGTGTGCAAATATCTGACACACATAATATGAAATCTGTCATCATTGTGACAACAATTTTCTATCTCACGTGCCTAGATACACCTTTTAGTTCCAGTCCCAATGTTTCCCAACTGTAACCCTTCTTTGGAACAAGGAGAAGGAAGCTGCTTTAAATGAAATGGGGCAGAGGCTGGAGATGATGGCTGGGATGCTATAGGATGACTTTTTAAAGGGCTTGGTAGAGAAAAGGGTTTTGCTTCAGACAGTAACATGCATTGCTCTGGGACTAGATTGATATCATAACATAGGATTGGATTACATGTTGATATAGTATAGGATGTTGTGTAAATATGCATTTAGTTTTTTTTTTTTTTTTTTTTAAGGAGCAGTAAAGTTTCTGTTGAGTTGGGATTGACTCCTGGTATCCTTATGGAATATCCATGCAGTTTTCTTCATATCAGCAGAGAAGTAGGTCTACAATGCCTTTTTTCTGGAAGTTGTTTTGACTTCCCAGTCAAACATATAGCCATAGAATTTTCTGGTGGTCTTCCATCCAAGTAGCAACCAAGCCCAACCAGTCATCAAGCCCAGGTAAAAGTCAACACGGTACAGCCACCTGTTGAGACTGTATGCAGATCAAATCCAATTTAGTGAGGACATTAAATCAATTTTTAAAAATGAGCCAATTCACTCTGGATATTCATATTGATTTGGAAATTGGACCTGATTTTATTCGGATGTTCAGATTATAGGTTGGACTGATTTAACTGATTTTTGCAGGTGTTTTTTTGTGTGTTTGTTTGTTTGTTTGTTTTGTATTATTTTTTGGATTTTTAAATTTGTAAGCTGCCCAGAGACATAGTAGACATTGTGTGTGCAAAGAACACTAATTGTATTCATAATGTTTACCATTGCAATTGCTGTCAGCCCTATAACTTCACAATCACACATATTTTACAACACTTAAAGTGACACCTGGATATTTTCCTAATCGTTTCAAAGCTGTGGTGGCTGGTCTCGAAATTTGTGCAATGTTTTGCCTAATTAAAAACAAACACCAAATACGTTTTGAACTTTCGTTTCAAGCAAAACTTGCTTACAATTATCTAAAACTGTAAGTACTACCAATTTGATTTCAGCAACTTGTACATATGAATAAAGACCCATGTATGTTTACATCAAATTAGAATATCTCATATTGTATTTTAAATCCAAATTTCCAAGACCAGAGTTTGCACAGGCTGAAAAATTCTTATTGCATTTCTTCTAATACATCCATCTATATTAACTTCTCCTAGGAATTGCAGTTTTGTATGTATTTTCCGAAAATAATCCCCTTTGCCTTAGTTTTTAAATACTCTCTTCCTTAATAAATTCATTCTTGAGTTGCAATTTGCATCACAATATTTGCCAGTTAAACTGTATTCAAGGTTTCATATCTGTTTGTGAAATTCACATGGGTAAACTTGCTTTATGTGAATCAAACAAATTTCTCTTCCATCTCTACTTCTGGGTAGATATTTGTAAGGCTTGCTGTTACTGGCACTAACCACAAAACAAGACACTGAAGCCATTACAAGTTCTGTTCCTTCCTGTTTAATAATTATGGAACACAACTCCTAGGCGTCACAAGTTGCTGACAAAGCAAATGCAATCAGGATGTAAGAGTCATCACAACTGAAATGATCATCCATCACTTTTGTTAGCACAGGTTTTAAAATTGTGTATCTTACTGGAACTAAGTTGGAAGTTTGCAACACTGAAATCACAAACAGGGATCAAAGAACAAAGACAGTATGGATGACAAAGTCAGTGAAGAATAAATTAAGAGACTGAACTATGCCAATGAAAATGAGAGTTTCAAAATGGCAAAATTTGACATGATTGCTAAAGATTAGGTAGGCCTGTGCAAATGGGCATAATTTTTCCTGGCGCTCAAAATGAAGCATTAGATGTGATGTGCTCTGTCTCATGCTTCCTAACCTGAGCTCAGCAGTGAGTCACAGATCTCCTGATATGTCACAGTTTCATGCTGCTCCTCCACTTGGCTTGGCAGAAAATCCTCTGACATGGCTCAGCGAGATTAGAATATTTACTGCAGGCAAGAATGAAGCCACACACAATGGCTGATTTCCTACTATGCATGCAAAGATGTAGAAGATGTCAACATTCTTAGAGGCTGAACCTTACAACTTCTTCTTCCTACCCCTGTGTATTAGTGGATACTTGATGTGGCACTTGGTATTCAGACTGAGTAGTAATTACATGGCTAGGTAGCAGTCATCTCTAACTTGGAAAGCACTAGTTCCCTCCTCACCTCCTTAACACTTACTCCCAACTTTGAGGAGCATTGTTATCAAGCCTCACCCAGGTGGGTAAGATCAAGGAATCAAGAACTACTTAGATTTCAGTCAGATATCTGCAGTACTAGTCTGGGATGAATGCAGAATCCTGGAATTGTCCACCTTCATTTATAGTCAGATAATTGAGGATGTGACTTTTTAAATCCCCTCCCCATCCTCATTCTTCTCCTTCCAAAGTTGTTTGCCATATGGCTCAGTTGCCATTTATGAGACAGGCTGTCAATGGACCACCTTCTATTTCTTCACTGTTTATGTCTAGTCTCCCTTCCATTCCTTTCCCAGACAATATTTTTTTCATCCTAGTATTTTCCTTCAAGGTTCAGGGTCTGCTTTTTGGATCAGCCAAATATTGATCCATTAGTTGTGGCAGGATTTGACTGACTGACTTATCGCCCAAACCTGACATCATGGGCTGAGAAAGAGGGACTGGCCCAAAGTCACCCAGCTGGCTTTTATGCCTAAGGTGGGACTAGAATTCTCAGTCTCCTGGTTTCTAGCCCGTTGCTTTAACCAATGGACCAAACTGGCTCTCTCCTTTCCCAGACATTGGTGGAGCTAATCTGTCTTGACCAGCTGGTCCATTTCAAGGCAAGCAGCTTCTGTATGAACAGAAGTCCACAGAAAAGCCCCCAAAATAGCAGAAGCAAAGCAGTGCAACGGCTCCAGTCTGGTAAGCAGAAGTGCCAGGCTGTTTCCACAGATCTGCTCTGATGGAGTGATTTGAGAGAATACTTTCAAATCAGATCCTTACTAAAGCTCTGTATAGCCCTACAGGAGCTGAAAGGGACAATTCCATCTCTGTTTATGGTATACACACATCATTTATGGAAAAGAAAATAAAGGTTTATGATACCATTTGGGCAGATTATTAACATTTGTGTAAAAATGTTAACTTTCTGAATTCTTTGTTAGAGAATCTTTGCAGGGCACTAATATTAATGCATTTCAAGGGGATAAAGATTGTACAGTACATTCATATTCTTAGCCTCTCACAGTCCACGTGGACCAGGATTTCCAATTCTTGGTCCTTGTGGATGGAGGCAGTTGTGGGACTATTATAAGGAACATCATCATCACGATACAAGAAATCTCTGTGATACTATGATGCCAGTACAGGGTTTTCCCCATGCCAAATTTAGTGAGAACACTTCCCAAGATTCCAGTTTAGCATTATTGCCAGAGTGATTCCTTTTCTGGGTTTAAGAAACCTGTGCATGAATAAGATTCAGTTGTTTTGCTCCTTGATTGATTTAGCTGCACAGGAGCTGAACCCTTCTGAAAAATTCTGCATCCATCCAACCCTTTGGCTTCTGGCAAAACCTTTCAGAAACTTTTGTTGCTGCTGTTATGTGGTTTTCTTGAGGAAGCACCCCTAATTCCATTTTAAATGTTGATTAAACTTGATGTAAACTCCAGTTCAGGCAAGGGAAATATATCCATTTATGTGCATTTTCTACAGCGAGCAGTGAAGCAATTGATGGTAATATGGAACACAAATGGGCAGAATGTAATGTGCAGGAGAAATGTGCATGATTCATTATTTTCTCTAAGTTTCCACACTGTCCTGTGAAATGCATGGCTCATCTTTGTCACTGTATTAGGAGACAGAAATGCTGCAGTTCTTCACAGTCAAAGCAGCTGCCATAAGATCCCTCTACAGCTGCTCAGACAGCTAGTCAACTAGTGAAGCATATTCAAATCTCATAGCTTCTACACCAAAACACAGCTCTGCCCATTGCATTAGCCAGGATACTGAGCAAGGAACTTAGGCTGTGTGTGCAGATGTATGTTGACACATTACAGAGGCCATTTGTTTAAATAAGAATTTTTTGAGATAGAAAAACTGACATAACTTGAATGTTTTGCCATAGCAGAATGGGAAGGTAAATTAGAGAAGAACAGAAAGTAGCAGAGAGTTGCTGATTGTTTTCTGTAGATATTTCTGCTTCCTATTTCCTGCTATCTGTCAAAGACCGCCTACCAGTCAGTGCTGGATGTATCAAATCTAGACACAGAGACTCTAAACGGGAAGATGGAAAAACACAAATGCAGAAGGTGGATCTCAACAAGCTGACCAAACAAGAGAAATGGACAAGCTCCTAGGTTTTTAATGAAGGTTGGCCAATCCAGAGCCCGTAGACTATCTATCATTGCAGAAGTTGACGTTGAGCCTGAAATGTACTTGCTAGACTCAGTTGCCCTTCAAATATCCTAGGACTCCTTGGCTCAGATTGTGCAGTGCAAAAGGTTTACTCTGTATCCTTAGCCAGTTGGATAAAAAAGAAATAGGCTTCCAAAAAATCAAAAATAAAAACCGGGAGAAGAACATGTTGTGAAAGTGTGGTGAGTGGATGCAACATTGGTATATTAACCTTGCTCAAAAGATAGTCTGCTGTTCACTGCATTATTAGCAAAGGAGGTGAAATACATCTGGGCCAAAAGTTTATCCAAAATTACACTATTTGTACTTTTCAACCTGACACAAGAACTGGAAGACACTTGCGTGTTGAAATGTACAGTTTTCAATAAAAAATGCACACAAAAGCATGACCCAAAATGGGCATAACAGAGAAAAGAACAAATTGAGAGAAGTTCAATGTCTCCAGAAAACTTTCCATAGATATTCTTTGTCTTGTTTGGTTGTCTCCCAGTTGGCCTTTCTTGCTTGAGAACATTTTGAAGTTTCTCAGTCTCTCATCATCTTCTAATCCAACTCCTCCATGTGTCCCCTTGATATTTGGTTTTTCAGTGCATGCAGGCATTGATTACAGGGGACAAGAGGGTTTATGATGAGGGAGGTTCACCCATCCAAGCTCCAACTCTTCACAGTCATGTGAGAAGTATGGAGGACTTGAAATAGAGTCAGATTAGAATGCTGTACAAGCAGCATCCCCCCCCCCCAAAGATATGGGTCATTAGTATAGTAGCTGCTCAACAGTTTCAAGTTCTGACCTCAGACTGTCTGCTCCCAAAACATGGCACAGGAAGCTTTCAGTGGACTGGACTTATGGTGCTATTACCCCAAATCCTAGTCACTCTACATTGTTTCTTTTTCCTAGAGCCCTTGCCTGTTGCAAATTTCTTAATTTCATCTCCTGACTTGCAAAGAACAACAGGGCTGGCATCTGGGAACAACGTCTCACCTAAATAGGTAGGTAAAACAGGATATAAAAAAGAGATCTGATGGAATTTTTCTCAGCACAATTCAAAATGTTAGTGCTGTCAAAATGTTATTGCTGTATCCAAACAGGGTTTTTTTTTTTAATGTTTCAGTTTTTAGAGTAACATAGATATAGGTCTTCTTGTTTGTTCTATGAGCTTGTATTTCATGCAAGTTCTCACACAAATACCTATGGGCTTCCTGCTTTATCAGAAGCAGCTCAATAGACATAGTCAAAAAAGCAGAGGAGACATTTCATTATATAGTTGTGTTGGTACCAAGAATAATGGACAGAGCTACCTGCATAGGGACACAAGCCAGGTGGGCAGCTGAATACAGAAGAAGAGATCAATAAAGCAAGGCTGGGTAAGCAGAAATAGAAGACAAGCCAATTGACATTTGTAGTCAAATATGCAGACAGACAACTAATAGGTACTTATATCTAGTAATCTCCCTATTCACATGAAGTCTATCTCCTAAAATGAGATGTTCCATTTTATTTTGTTCCTTATTACTCCATTGCTAAATATGCCATAGTTCTAATTGTTTCAATTTAATGTAATCCAAGGAGTATTACTTTTTGTTGTTTTGTTTATATGGGTTTAATGAAGATGGTGACCATAATTCTGCTCTTTCTTTAAGTGGGGATTTGGGGGCAGAGAAGTCCCTTTGGAATTCTAGGGGGGAAAAACGACAACACGCTTTCCTAAACAGATTTAATGGCAATTAACTAAAGCCATAATTCCAAACTTTACTTCCACTAAGCATGAAGTGTAAAAAGAGATTAAACAGAAAACATGACAAAGCAGAACCATATACAAAAATCCATTATCCAATAACAGATTATGAGTTTATTATATTGAAAATCTGTCCATTTCATTACCCTGTAGTTTTGTTCTCCCAGGCTGCTCAGTTCTTCTGTTTGTGAAAGTTTGTGTGTGTGTGTGTGTGTGTGCTTTTTAGATGTTTCCGTTATTGTAAGTTTTACCTTGATTTTATTCTGTAATTGTTTTTAATTTGTGCATGTTTATGGGGAAGTGAAAGGGTTGATGTTATTCATTTTTAATGCTTTGCTGTGAATGTGTGAGTGTGTGCTTATGTATATATTTTGCCTTTGAGTCAGTGTTGACTCCTGGCAACTGCCTGGACTAGTCCCTGCAGTTTTCTTGGCAAGATTCTAGAAGTGGTTCACCATTGCCACCATCTGCCTAGGGCTGAAATAGAGGGACTGGCCCGAGGTCACCCAACTGGTTTCATGCCTATGGTGGGATTAGAACTCATGGTCTCCTGGCTTCTAGCCTTAACCACTACACAAGACTGGCTCTCTATATGTTTAATAGGTCAGTGAAAACCAAACATGTTCCAGTTCAAATAATCAATTGGGAAAATGGATCCAATTCAATAATCCAAATTGTTTTTTAAGAATGATCCAGTTTAGAGCAATGAATAAGACTGAGCTGACTTGATCAGAATTCTTTTTTTTCCCCCCAGACTGAGAGAGGCCATTTCCATGCACCTGCTGAAAGCTAAGAATCCTCCAGATGGAATCAAAGAAATCCAATTCAATTTCACTTTCCAGTGTGATTCAAAAAGTCAATTCAATAGAACTGCTTTGGGGCTAGATCTCCAAATAAATTATCTGCATAGCCCTAACTTTTAAGCAGAATATGTGCTACCTATACTGCTCTGGTTATATGGTATTACAGGAATCAAATAAAGAAATGTAGCCATACAACCATAATTTGAATATCCATCCATCCATATCAACAACCTCAGATACGCGGACGATACCACCCTAATGGCAGAAAGTGAAGCAGACATAAAGAGCCTCTTGATGAGGGTGAAAGAGGAGAGTGCAAAAGCTGGATTGAAACTCAACATTAAAAAAAACTAAGATCATGGCATCTGGTTCCATCACTTCCTGGCAAATAGAAGGGGAAGAAATGGAAGCAGTGACAGATTTTATTTTCTTGGGCTCCAGGATCACTGCAGACAGTGACTGCAGCCATGAAATTAAAAGATGCTTGCTCCTTGGGAGGAAAGCTATGGCAAATCTAGACAGCATATTAAAAAGCAGAGACATCACCTTGCTGACAAAGGTCCATATAATCAAAGCTATGGTTTTCCCAGTAGTGTTGTATGGCTGTGAGAGTTGGACCAAAGGGAAGGCTGAGCGCCGAAGAATTGATGCTTTCAAACTGTGGTGCTGGAGAAGAATCTTAAGAGTACCTTGGACTGCAAGGAGGTCAATCAGTCAATCCTACAGGAAATCAACCCTGACTGCTCACTGGAAGGACAGATACTGAAGCTGAAGCTCAAATACTTTGGACACCTAATGCAAAGAGAGGACTCACTGGAAAAGACCCTGATGCTGGGAAAGACTGAAGGAAAAAGGAGGAAGGGACAGCAGAGGAGGAGATGGCTAGATAGCATCACCAATGCGATGAACATGAATTTGAGTAAATTCTGGGAGACAGGGGAGGACAGTAAGGCCTGGGATGCTCTGGTCCATGGGCTTACAAACAGTCGGACACGACTTAACGACTGAACAACAAAAACCATCCATCCATCCTAAATAAGGGCATACCTAGGCTAGAAAAACTGAATAGTTTAAAAAAGTAGTTGAACTTGTCTAAGATCAAGTATAGTTATTATCGTTTTCCCCAAGGGCTGAGACTTGTAGCTTCAATGGAGTGCTGAGATTTCTCTTAGCAGCTCCCAGGTCATGAATCTGGAACTCAGCTTGAAGGATTCCTTAGGGAGAAGGAAAACCTATTAGCCCTATTTAATGCTGTTGCCACTGAGAGCAAGAACTGATCTCATCATTAGTAACTCAGAAAGCATGGCATTGCCTCTTAGCATTCAGAGAACATGAATCTGGTCAAATGATGGTAGGCAGGCAATAGAATAAATAGGAAGGAGGCCGAGAAGATTCAAAGAAGATCTACATTAGCAACCAAGCTTAACACATGATATGGCAGTAATAAGGAATGTGTGACATTTCTTATTCCTTCTGGCTAGACAGATTCTTGGTGTCACTCTGAATTTTTTTAAGCAAGAGGAATAGCAGAATTACCAGCTCACAGCAGGATTAAAGGCCATTTCCCCCACAGTGATTCTGAATGAAGCAGATGTCCACATTATGAAGGATCACTGAACACAGGCTGGTCCATCACAGCCAGAGAGTCTGTCAGGATGAACTTCTGAAGTGATTTATCCCCACGTACTGTGTTTGCTCAGCACCAAACTTGAAAAGGAGTATGTTGCATGGAGAAAATTAGAGCTAAGGAATGGATTAACCAAACTGTATTGAGAAAGTTGGCTCACCCCACTCAGAATTTCATCCCTTATGATCCCCACGATATGCAAGGTGAACATGAAGAAGGGCACCTCAGCCCTACCCTGACCTATTTTAATCCACCCTAATCTTTGAGACTTTATTATTGAAAATATACAGGTCCCTATCTAGGTTTTTCTCCTGCACTCAATATTTTAAAGTTGTCAAATTAAAAAAAAAAAAAAAAGAACTGTGCAAATGTCCATGCGGATGTGTATGTGTGTGTACACACTACAAGTTTCTCTCTTCCTTGCCTTTGAAAAATAGCCTGAGTTTATTTCCAACATGGAGATAAGCATATACAATATTAGCTACATAGCCAGTATCTGAAAGATGAAGAGCTCAGAAGAAAGAAAGAAGACAGAGGAAGGAAAGAAGGAAAGAAAGAGGAAGGAAGGAAGGAAGGAAGGAAGGAAGGAAGGAAGGAAGGAAGGAAGGAAGGAAGGAAGGAAGGAAGGAAGGAAGGAAGGAAGGAGGGAGGGAAGGAGGGCGGGCGGGCGGGCGGGCGGTGCTAATATGTATCCAGAGACACAGTTGAGTACCCTGCCTTCAAACTGAGATTGTAATGATGAAATCTTTGGAAGTGTAAATGCATACATTGCACACTCAGATTACTTACATCTCAAATACTTTTCCTCCCACTGATGAGGACACTTTTGAAGATGAAACCGAATCTTCATTCTTTGCTATCTTTGACAGGCTGTTAATTTTCCCAACAAACAACCATGGAAGAACATTGTCATTCTTCCTCCTTCCTTCTTGAATGGGATCAAACGTTGGGATGACAGTTTAAGCCCTCAGTAGTGTGAGCAATTAGGAGGGTTTGGTTTATGATATTGAAATTGTCTCTCTTCCTAGACTTTGCCTTTGCCGGGCTCGGATGCGCAGAAGTTGGAGTGGAAGTCATGCTGTGAATTATGGAGAAACAGAATTATGTGTTGGCAAGAATAATAATAGGAGTTTAAGAAGGAGGAGCTCACTTTTCTCTCCTCTCTTGGTCACCTCCTTTGTCTTCTTGGTTAGAAATACTATCATGACTAATAAAAGAAGGAATTCTTCTAAAGGCTGCTTCCCATTTCCCATAAGTCACCAAGATTTATTTTCTGGGGAAGGGCCTTTCTTTATGAGTTTCCTACTGTTTTTCTTGCCTTTGTTCAACTCAGTTGAGTAAAGCTACCAACTCATTATATTTGAGGATGGGTTTTTAAAACTTCGTTTAACCAGGATTTTAAAGGTGTTCATGGTGCTGTTTCTATGGTGTAGATGCTATACAGAAAATGTATTGAAGGTGGATGTGGGGAAAGGAAATAGTGCCAAGGAAGAGGAGGATCACATATGATGGTATCAGGAAAGCTAAGTCTTAGAACAGGGTTTCTCAACCAGGGTTCCATGAGTGGCTAGTGGTTCCCTGGGAGATCATGATTTATTTTAAAATTCTGGCAACTTCACATTAAAGAGCTAAGTTTCATTCTTTATTTCTAGTTTAAGAACACTGTTAATGCATCTAGACAGGCCTACCCATGAAATGAATATAATAATTCTGTAACTTCTGCCTATCTTTGAGCCTGAAAGTGCAGGGGTTCCCCGAGGCCTGAAAAATATTTCAAGGGTTCCTCCAGGGTCAAAAGGCTGGCTTAGAATGAGCTGAGGTTGGTAAAAACTGCTACAGTAAAACCAAGAAAAAGGACTTTGTTCCATTTGTTCTTCAGGAAAGAGTCAATATACTAACTCCTTCATCAAGACAGCAAAATGCTAACAGGTAACAAAAACAAACTAATTAACCCAGAGCTCCTTAAATCTTGCATTTACTCAGACTTCTTGGCAAAGACAGTAGCATGCTTTTGTGCAGGGAAAAAATCTTGCCAGATTAATCTCATCACATGATAGAGTTAGGTAACTTCCTTTAGTAGATTATGGGGATGTTAAAGACTTGATATATTTTGATTTCAGCAAAGCGCTTGGTAAAATACTGTAGGAGAATATGATTAGCAGGTAATTGTGTTTCACTTTTTGGCAAAGATCAAGTGCAGTATGACATGACAATTAAATGAATTTAGAGCTGGCTTAAAAGCCAGAGTTCATCTGTGGTTCCTTCTCACACTGCAGTGAGGTATCACAAGATCCATCCCTGACATTCTAACATTTTAAATTAATGCCTTATACTGTTGCTAATTTCTCCAATTTCCCATTTCCCTCTTAGTGAAATTAATTGGAAGAACCTATTTTTGTGAAATGTCTCAAAAGAAATGCAATGACTTTCTATTCCTCAGCAAGTATTCAAACCCTTTATATTCTGTTGCTACCACTTCTATTACAGGTCCTTCCACACTAGCAGACAGGAAGGTATATTTTCCCTCTGCCTCCTCCCCTGGGCCAGCACACAGGGTCCTATGCAAGAAGACATTCCCAGTATACCAAGACATTTCACAAACTTGAGCACTTTCCTGGTGTGTCAACTGCAATGCCCAACATACTCAATAATGGCCCAAGTGGATGAGTTATCCTTGGAGCTGAAGTCCATACACCCTAGAAAACATCCAGGTTGGGGATCTCTCCTAATGCTTACCCTGGCAAAGGTTGAACAAATTTCAGTGGATGTTGGATATTTTATTTGTTTGTTTGTTTGTTTGTTTTATTCTGTCCTTTCTCTCCCTCCCACTGTGGAGGTGTAGATGTGTTTAATTTTCCTTCCTCTTTTCCAGTTCACAACAATATTGTGAAGAAGGCTAAAGAGATAATTACTGAACCAAGGTCATACAACAACTGCCCATAATTGGTCTCCATATTCCACATATAAATATACCACAGTACTGTATTTGTTCTGACTCTTTCATTAACTATCTAAGCCTGTAAAATGAAGCAAGCTCTTAAATTAAATGGTGACTGATTGAATGAATAAATGAATACCAGTTCTGTTCTTATGTGCAAACATAAAATGAATCTGAGTATCTATCTGCACTTAAAACTAATCTCAGAAGTCTTTGCAGTAGTGAAATAGTGTACAAAGATCTTGTGGCACGGGAAAAAATGGTGTCTCACATTTGGAATTCATGTAATAACATTTTAAATACTGATTTTCAAAAGACTGAAAAATAGAAGCAGTGTAGTATATTTTCAGAACCTCAGCACTGTTGGTTTAATCCAACTTGAACCTTTTTTGGTCCACCTCTTAAATATAATAATTAACATGTTAACCTTTGTAATGGTAGAATTGTATACACTCAACAATTTGGTCTGCTAAGGATGAGATAATATATATGCAAGGAGTTAAATTTTATCTGATTTATTGTATAAATCAAAGAGACTCTTTCCTTTGGAAATATATTTTTTCCTTAGGAAATAAAATGCCCAAAGAGGTAAGCTGAATCTGAACAAAAAATGTAGGCATTCTCAAAAACAAACAAAATAATAATAATAATAATAATAATAATAATAATAATAATAATAATAATAATAATGGGGAGTGAGTGGGAACCCAATTAATTGCTTCAGAGTATTTAACACATATACTGTATTATATTTAGTAAAGGTAAAGGTTTCCCTTGACATTAAGTCCAGTCATGTCTGACTCTAGGGGGCGGTGCTCATCTCTGTTTCAAAGCCGAAGAGCCGGCGTTTGTCCGTAGACACTTCCGTGGTCATGTGGTCGGCATGACTACATGGAACACCATATTATATTTAGCTTCATTATATTTTAAACAAAGAGAACTATGGTCTTGAACAATTGTCCTCAAACACTAAATGTTTTGGGAAATGTTTGTGTCATGGAAAGGGAAGACATCTTCCCCTTTTAGTCTAAAAAGACATCTTTTTAGTGTCATAATAGAAACTAGACTTGCTATTCACACTTCATTCAGCTTAACACAACTTGTGACCTGGTGGCACTGAATGCAACACATGAGTCAAGTATTGTGACTGGTGGCATATTTGGCAAACCATTTCTCCTGGTGACAAAATCAGAAGGTTCAGTAAGTCCTGGTGCATCCCTGAACTATAATTTCCATCTGCTCTTAGCTAGTGTAGCCATAGGGAGAGTTGCAGGGAGTTGTGGTTGATGTACATTGGAAAGGAACCATCAGGATGGTGCAGAGCCTACATATTGGGCTGGAGAGATCCAAGTTCTAGTCTGTCTTCAGATAGAGGGGCTTACTTGGGGACTTGGGACAATGGCAGTCTTCTAACTCATCACTGGGATGGGAAAAATTAAGGGTATCAGGGGTCGTAAGGTATCCCCAGTATTTTATGCCCCCAGGCATAATCTTGAGTTCCCAGAGGAAAGATAGGATATGTAATTAATTAATATGGGAGGGAGGGAAGGAAAAATTGAATATACTGGTGAGGCTACTATTCTGAACTTTGAACTGTACATCTGGAACAAGATCTAAACAAGAATATCAGCTCAGCTTCTGAAAGCAGTCTGAGAACAAAATAGAACTTTGTGTAGTCAGCCCCAGCTCATAGGAATATCAGGGTGATTTTTCACCTCAGTCTGATCTACAGCAAATGGTGTGACTTTCTGCACCTCATATTCCAGCAAAAACCTCTTCAGTGTCCTCACAAACTTAACCTCCCTGGCCTACAGTTGACAATGTTGAAAATATTCCTGGCAAATGGCTGAGTCTGGCTTGTTCAACTGGCTTGTTCAGCTTTTAATACTAATGCTAAGCAGTCCAGTATAATTTTACAAAGTTTGAAGCCAGTTTACAATAGTTAGAGATCCACAAATTCATACGCTTAATGTCTAACATAGCTATTTTGCCTCACTTTCAAGACATGCACATATAGTTTCATTTCTCACTGATCTACCTCATTAGGTAAATTGAAATGAACTGTAGAATATTGATTCTTCTCCCTTGCCCTGTAAAAGCATTACATGAAAGACATATGGCACGGAAATTAAAGAAAAAGTGCTCCTATTAGAAAGTCCTAAATCCAGGGTTTTACATACTGTACAGTTTCATTCCATCAGTTTGCTTTTTGTGAATGAAAAACAACAATAACAACAAATCTTTCAACAACCTAACATTTCCATTCCCTGTCATTCTCAGTGTTCCTTAATGTATGAATCTTCCCCTAAATTATGTAGGCAACTTTTCCTAAAATACAGTAAACCTTTTTTTTTTTTTTCTTATTCCTATTGAAATTTCCCCAATCCCTTCTGTGGTTGGTTTATAATCAGTCTTGTACAGAATTTGTACTGTATATTAAAAACAAAAACATAAACCAGAAGGAAAATTGTTTGGTATATCAAAATGACAAATGAGAGAAGGAATAAGAGGAGGAGGAATGCAAAGATAGTTGAGGATGCAATGGAAATATTAGGTCTCTGACTGGAAGAAGACTGTCATTTGGGTTGTAAAGGATTTTTTTCTCTAAGCAAGTTCATTTCATTCCATGTGCATCCATTCCTTCAGCCCCACAATTAGCGCGCCTATTTCTCCACCACATCTACTGGCTCCACGGTAGCCCCTCTCGCTTAATTTCGGACCGTGGCGCACAGTTTACTTCCCAATTTTGGAAATCATTTTTAAAATTGATTGGCACTAAACAGGGTTTTTAGTTTGCATTTGGCACGCTTTCATCATTCTCAGCTTTCTTTGCGATCCTGCATACTATTCTTCAATAAATCAGATATCTTTGAAAGCCTGCTTATGAGTCTGATATCCATTAGAATAGGCAATCCTTACAGTGGAAGAATTAGATATATGGGTAAGCTTTCAGAAGTTTACTGGTTCTGACTCCAGTTTTTTTTCCCTGACTTCAGTTTGGGGATGTCCTTGACAATGACTCTGAAGCTGTGAAACTGCTAAATGTTCAGACCAGTAAAAAACAGTACAGCAGAGGGACATTGTTATTGTAGAGTTTGCACTGGTGGCCAGTTGGCCTCTTGGCCCAATGCAAGGTGATGATTGTTGATAATAAAGTCTTTCATGGCTTGGGGCTTCACTACATCCAGGACAGTCTACATTATGGAGAGTCTGTTTGTTTGTTTGTTTGTTTTATTTTTATCCCACCTTTATTATTTTTATAAATAACTCAAGGCGGCGAACATACCTAATACTCCTTCCTCCTCTTATTTTCTCCACAAAAAACAACCCTGGGAGGTGAGCTGGGCTGAGAGAGAGGGACTGGCCCAAGGTCACCCATTCATCTTTCATGCCTAAGGCAGTACTAGAACTCACCATCTCCTGGTTTCTAGCCCAGCACCTTAACCGCTATCCAATGTGCACTGGTCAAGTGGCCACACTGAATGTTCCCCTTCCCTGGGATGGCATGGAAGGTTGTTCTTGATTGCAGTCTTCATGCTCTGAAGCAGCTTCCCACTCACCCCCACCAGCATCACAGGCCATTTCTTGTTACCACTCTGAAAGGCCACAAGGACTGCTCTCCTGCAGAGTCTTCAAGGCTGGGAATGCTACACAAAGGGAGGCAAGCAGATTCAGCATAATGGTTTGTCCAGCTGACTGAAATGATGCACTTTATAATGTTTTATGGTATGGTTTTAATATTTTATGGAGGTGAGTCACCTTATGACAGCAGATGCAGCAAAACAAAACAAATGTTTTCATTTGTTTTTGGAAAAAAATAAAATTGGAGTTTGTTTATACTGTTCTTCAAATCAACAGTGTCTATTTTTAACCTGGCTAATTGACAGTGAGACTCATGCTTAAAAGGTTTAACCAGAACATCCAGCAAGATGCCTTTAATATCAAGAGATTGAAGCACTTCTGTTAGAGAGCAGATGAATAAAAGGTGCTGGTTTGGTCTATTCTGGTGATAATTTAGAATTTGCTGCAACTATGCACCCATAGAAAACAACTATGGGGAAAACAGCTTCCTTCCACATCTTTTCACCTGAAACAGCATTGCTGCTAAATCTCAAAAATAAGTGAAAGAGACATGCCATTGCTTTTTTTTTTTTTGCACATGTGCAGAGGTGTAGATATGAGTAATTTAAAAATGGCCCATTGATCAATGTCAGGATTGGGTAGTACAGTGCAGAAAAATACTTGTTCATTTTTTTTCCTACTACTTCTCATTCAATACGAAAGAGCATTTCTCTTGTTTTGTTTTGTCTTTTCAAAAAAGAAAAAGAAAAGGGCTTCTGTGAATTCTCATGGATGGATTATGTTGCTTTTGCACTTAGATTTGAAATGATAAAGCATGTGTGGACATAACCTGCCTTTTGCAACCATCCCTCCCACCCTCTACCCCCATGGATGACCAACATTTCCACACTTCAGTATACTCCCTTTTCGAAATTTGCATCTCAAAAATTACCCCGGGGGGGGGGGGAATGAACAAGTATTTTTCTGCACTGTACTACCAGATCCTGACATTGATCGATGGGCCATTTTTAAATTACTCATATCTACACCTCTGCACATGTGAAGAAAAAACAAAAAACAATGGCATGTCTCTTTCACTTATTTTTGAGATTTAGCAGCAATGCTGTTTCAGGTGAAAAGATGTGGAAGGAAGCCAGGGCTGCAACTAGGGTCTGTGTCACCCGGGGCAAACATGGATTCTTGCCCATTTTGGTCCCCCCCCCCCCGCACTCATTTTGGCACCCCACCAGCACAGCACCCAGGGTACATGCCCCGGTCCCCCCCCCTCTAGTTGCGGCCCTGAAGGAAGCTGTATGTGTTTCTGCTTCATCTCATGCAGAGGTGAGAATGGGATCCAGCAGCAGTTGTGTGAAAGGGATCTGCTTAATCCTGGTGAAAGATTCAACTGCTTTAAAGAGTTTTCAAAGGGAGAGAATTTCAGAGAATTCTCATGGATGGAATATGCTTGCACATAATTTAGTTTTGAAGTTGGCAAAGTATAAACAAACACAAAAGATACTGTGTTTCCATTACCATATATTCAAAATCTGAAGTGGTGCACAGACTACACACACACACACAAACACATACACACCACCCCTATACACTGTATCCATTAGATTTGAAATAAGTAATAAGTAGTATATAATGTGTGTATATATATGTGTATATCTATCATCTCTCTATCCTATCTATCTCTCTATCTCTCCATCCTATCAATCCTATCCATCCATCTATCCATCCATCCATCCATCCATCTATACATCTATACATACATCCATCCATCCATCCATCTATATCCATCCATCTACATCCATCCATCTATCCATCTATCCATCTATCCATCCATCTATCCATCCATCCATCCATCCATCCATCCATCCTAAATCAATCCATGCAGTTTGATAGTCTCTTCAAATGCTTTGGCATTTCCAGCTAACACTTTTGAACTGTTACATGATCTGCCCAGCATTTCTTGGGGCATTTTCTGGTCTTGTAAGGTCAGCTTATATACAGCTGAGGATTGTTGTTGTTCAGCACTGATCTGTTTGTGATGCAATATGGCCAGCCTATTACCATCTCCATAAAGCTACCATCTTCATTATGGTACATCCATCTGCCTGTTGGTGGATCCATACTTTTCTTTTCTGCTCATGTTGTGCTATGGTAAGCATTTTCTTTTTCATGCTCCTTTCTGTAGCATTCATCTTCGCTACTGCTTTTGTCTTTAATGTCCATATTTTTCAACCATATGTCAGCACAGGTAATATACACTGATTAAGCAATTTCCTCTTTAAGCAGGTTCATATGTTGGTTTTGAATACATTGTTCAAATATTCATCCATAGGTTCTAAACTAGAACCTAGTTTAGCCCGGTTCAAAATTTCTCCTATGATATCACTCTCCTCTTTTGGCCAAGGTTGATCTTCTCCAGATCATGATTTTCCATTTTTACTGGCAAAGGCTGTTGAACATGACTTGTATCTTCTGCAAGTTCATTTACAAGCTTCATAACTTGCTGATGGGATTTAATTATATTACTCATTTTTTAAAGTCTTCAGCCATGTCATCACCAAAACAGAGGTATTCATGATTGACTCATCCCTACTGTAGACCAGTTTAGTCTTCTAAATATATCTTCTGCTCTTCTTGAGAATAGGTTTGGTGAAGTCAGATAATCTTGTCAAACTCCTTTTCTTTTCATGTTTGTGGATGGCAGCTCTGGCATTCCTGTATGTTGATTTCAAAAGGCCGATGTAGTTTCTTTAATACTTTGCCTCTGTGGATCTTTGAATAGCATTCAATTTAACAGAGTAAAAGCCTTTTTCAAAGGCTAGTCAAAGTGATAGCTGTTATTCACAAGTTTTAATCATTTGCTGAACTATTTCTATATAATCTCTGAGGATGAACCCACTCCTGAAACCAGTTTGTTCTCTCGGTTGGACAAAGTTCAAAATTGTTTCAATAATTTATGTGAGAAGCTTATACAGAACCGAAAGAAGGCTTATAAGTCTGTGTTTTTTGTTTTTTGTTTTAATATCTTCTTGGTCATCCGTCTTATGTATGATGATGATTTTGTCATTTTCCCATGATGGAGGGATGATTCTTTGTTGAAAGGGCAGATAAATGTTTTTACCAATGTTTTGTGTCTTTAGCTGCCACATAGTTTGAGAATTTCTCCAGTGATCCTGTCCTGTCCAACTGTTGTGCTATATTTAAGGCTGTGGCTAACAACTTCTACTTCTGTTGGAATTATGTCAGGGTTGTCAGCTTTCAGATGGTTGGATCTGTCCATTTGTTCTACACTATCAGTGTATAATTTAAAATAAAAGCCTTTGACACCTTCTACAACTTCTTGCTGTTTGTTGTGATTGAGCTGTCTGATATGTTGACCTTGAAGAGTTGTTTCTGTCTAGCTGTTAGTTCCTGTTTTGTCTTCTTCAGCCATTTTTTCCCCTCTTCAGAGATTCTCTACATGAGGGGACACTTGTACCCTTCAATATCATCTTTCAATTGTTTTCAAATGATCTCATTCAACTCAGAATATTCCTCAATTGTTCTGGTTGATTGTTCATGTCCTCAGTGTCATTGTTTCTGCATCATTTCTTTAGTCTTTTCTGACAGTGTGCTTTTGACTGTGTTTCTGGGTACCACCAATTTCATCGGCTGTTGTTGATAACACAGCTTCAGTTATTCAGCAGGTGGCTTCAGATAAGTTATCATTGTTCAGTTTATGGGGGCACTGAGAGAATTTGATAATTTCAGCTGGAATGCATCTTTTTGGACTCTTGAATATTTGATAGTTGATACAAGCTGCTGCATTTTGCAGAAATTCTCTCCTGTTTGATATTGATTTTTAATGTCTAGATAGTAGTCAACACTGCCAATGTTAAATCAATGGAGAATTGAGCATTCCATAAACATGGATTAATCATTGGACAAAATGTCACCTATTTCACAGATATTGTCATTGGGGCTTTTCAAGCATGTTTTCAAGCTATACTTTTCTTGACTTAGGAATTCATGATGGAAAGACATTATTTTTCTGCAAGGTCATTAGTTTTGGTCCATGCGGGTCTCTGTTGTGAAATCCAAAATTTCCTACGATTGTGTCGTATTGTTGTTTTTCTCCTCCCTTGTGTTCATTTCACCCTTAATGATGCTGAAGTGGTGATATTTGTGGCTCAATAGACGCATAACCAGTTCATAAAATTCTTTGCTTTCTTCATTGCTGTGAGTGCTTGTTAAAAGCTGTAGCACTAAAATAATTTACCACCTACGTAGGCAACTCAGTCTGAACTGGTTTGCCACCAATTGGTCTACCACTGCTTGATCCCTACCAACATAGCAGGTGACTACATGTGATTTTGAGCACACCGTCATCATTTCACATAGTGCACTAATTTCAGCTGGCCCAATTGTCCCCACTTGAAATGTTCCAGCTCGTGCATTAGTTCTTCCAGTTTGGATTCATCCCAAAGAGATCTAACATTTAACATTCCTACATTTAAAGGCTGAAGGCAGCCTGATTAAACCCTGAAATTTTTATCACTTTCTGCCTTCAAACTAATCTTTCCATTGCCATAAGAAGTGGTTATCTGGTCTTGATGGAATTAGGGCCATACTTTTCAGTTGTGAGTCATTAAAGGTTATGGACGTCACAATTCCCATGCTAGTCCTATGTGGGTAGGTAAATTCTACCAGTGCTCCATGGCTCATAATTTAGCATGCTAATGTATGGTTTCTTTTGAGTTACCCCAATGGCTCTAATAACAGTAAACTACTCTCTGACATGGGAGATTTTTTCCTTCTGCCCCTGGAAAGTGTGATGTTCAACTCTGGTGAGCCAGGTGGCAGACAGATAGAGGGAGAAATAGGGAGATAGATATTTGCCATCCACAGCTGATTTGCTGATGCCAAATTGACAATGTCTGAAGTGATGTCATTATGCAAGTGCCGCCATTACGTACTTCCTTCCTGGCATCTTAAACCGTATCCAAGGACAAAATATGGGCCATCTGTGTGATGACATTTTGTCATTCACCCTTGACCCCCCCATTCATATATATATATATATATATATATATATATATATATATATATATACACACACATACACATACACACACACACACACACACACACACATACACACATACATATTGTGTGACTGTGTGTGAGAGAGAAGGAATGCACAGATTAAATTACATAGCTAAATACACTTTACAGAAAATTATTTGTAAAAAATGCTAACACCTAGAAATATCGAACTGTGCACACAAATATACATGAAAATACATATGAATATGAATAGTTGGGCAAAGGATGTTCTGCCATATTTTAACAGCCTCAGAACCAAACTGAACCTGTGGTCAGTCTGCAGAATTTACTTCATCCATAGTAAGAATGCACAAAATCACCTCAACTGTACCAAATATTCCTTGCATTATTTTGCATACAGCTCCTGTATGTAATATATATTTTTTAATGCTGCTTTTGTTCAGAATTTAAATGAAAATAGTTTCAACTAGCACCAGCTTACCGCATGGGCTTATCATAGTGTGAACATGGCAGATTTAGGAGTCAATGATTATTAAGATTACAGCTGCCATGCAGTATAAATCCTGCTCTTTTGCTCAAATGCTACAAATATCCTTTTCAACAGCATCAGAAAAAGATGCAGTGCAGCAAATTTTGATTTATGGAAGGAAGGAGGTATCCAGACTGCAACTGCGCACATGAGAGAAAATGCCATTTGGCAATAAGTGTGCAGTGCTGGGGTGGGATTGTGTTCAGATCCCTGGCCAAGCTCTGTGTCTGTGTGTCTGTGTTTGTGTGTGTGTGTGCGTGTCCCTGTGTGCGCATGTGTGTCTGTCTTTGAAAGAATTAGAGAGAGAGTGAATGGATACATGAATGAACGAGATGGAGATAGCTGTGAAACCCTCATAATTGTTACATCTGTGTACTTCAGACCTTTCAGAAATACAATGGATTGGAAAGAGATTTTGATTTTTTTTTCCAGAAAGAAACTAGTGAATTTTTATGTGCTGCATTTCAGTTGGCTAAAACTGCTTTGAGACCAATTTTGGTGGCTTGAAAGCAAGAGAGAGCATGATGGATTTTTTTTTAAAGTCTAGTTGTGAAATGAAAGAAGGAATCAAGATGTTATTGAAACACAAGTGTGTCCACAGACACAAAGACACACAAATAACTTCAGTCATTTTCTTATTGTCATTCTGATCCACAGATGGCAAGTTTATGCTTGCTTATTCATTTTTGTTTGGCTATGACAGGAAAGAAAATAAGCTTTGTACTTTCATTTGGTTGTCTTTGTACTTTAATTAAAACAGGGTTTTCTCTAGAAAGGATCCATTGCTGACTTCTTTAAAAATAAAATTTTATAACTGCAATTTCTAACCCTTTCATGGGTTCAGAAAGGTGGCTACACATATATCTCAAAAACTATTGTCTGGAAATGATTAGGTATGGCAACAGTCATGAAGGGTCCAGAAACAGAATATCAGAAAGTGAGAAGGGAAGGGAAGGGAAGGGAAGGGATAAGCATCAGCAGTGGAGGTAAAGAAGGAAATGACAATCTGAGTATTGCCACCTAATGAGACAAACTCCACTCCTCCTGTAGGTGCCCATGCATAAGGGGCAGAACTTGATCCCAATGTCGCAACACTCATTTCATCATTCTGACAAAGCCATCCATTTCTGCACATCCCTTTGTCTATGTCTGTGATTTGCCATTGCCTTCTTCCAGGATGCCTTCTTTTAAGTTTATTTATTTGTATTCTTTCTTTATCTAGCCAACAACTCTGATTTTCATTCAATGTATTGTTTTATAGGGACTGGGTAATGGAGCAACCTTTTGGACTAGCTGAAACTACTAGTAGGGCCTCTTTGAAGACTCCTTAAGATGTGTTGGCAATAGAAAGCAACAAAGTCTCAATGAATTACTGATCTAATGCATAGCATTTGGTTGGATTAATCTGGACAAGGATTCCTAGGTTTCTCTAAAAAGATAGCATACCAAGACTGAGACAGGAGACATTTTCTTTAACTTGGTTCCATGAAGATCAGGATAGTAATAATGAAGTTATAGGTAATAGTTCTCCCTACTTACTATGTCTTAAAATATTTCATTGTACCTTGTTTCTTTATTTATTATGTACAGGCAGTTGGTGCCTTGTCTTCTGCTGGATTTGACCATATTTTTAGGCCTATCGGACGTTGGGACCCTTACCTGCAATTGTAGAGATATAGATTACTATTGGACCTTGACAACCAATGCATCTTTAGCCAGGCTATTTCTCAAGGGGGTGGGGGGTGGGGGTGGAAACTAAAAGGCAAAACAACAACAGCAACAATAACAACAACAAATATTTTCACTTAAAACAATTGCATTATGCATGGTATAGCTGGAGCATTTTACATCTTACAAATCATGGCATACTTCTGAATTGTCCTCCAATCAGCCAAAGTTCTTTGTTAAAATATTTAAAAGTATGGCAGTAAAACAGAAGTCCTCTCCAGAGTATTTATGTCTGTTCCTAACTCAGTTAAACTCTCACTGCAAGGCAGTTGCAGTATGTTGATGGGAGTGGTGAGAACTTTATTGATAAGCATTTGTATTTTTCTGCCCCAGACCAGGGTTCTGTGGCACCCTCGGGTTCCGTGAGAGGTCCCTAGGGGTTCCCTGGAAGATCAGGATTTAATTTAAGCAATTATTTCAAATTCACATTAAAGAGGTAAGTTTCATTCTTTTTTTTTTTTTTATTCTTTATTTTTAACTTGAGAACACTGTTAATGTGTATATATATAGGCTTACACAGGAAACAAATATAATGATTTTGTAATGTTTGGCCTTCAGGGGTTCCTCCAGGGTCAAAAAATTGAGAAAGGCTGCCCTAGATAATGTCAATTACTTTTTGTTTCAATGGGGACATTCCAGTGACATATGGTCATTTTGTTGTTAAATTGGTTTGTTGTTAAATTTCTATGCTTGTAACATTTGGTTCCGTTTGTTTTTCTAAATGACTTGACTTGATTGGCACTTCCAGGCTTAAGAGGCAACTTTTGCATTTCTGCCAATCTTATCATGCAGACTTTGGGTCAAAAATAACATAAGAAAGGGTATATAACTCCCGGTATGAATGCTGTATGCTTGTTTGTTTGTTGTAGGTGTAATTGTTTTTAATCTTTTCCCCCTTGTTTTCCACTCTCACTGCATGCACATTTACATTAACTTTATCTCATTTGTTCCAATTTTACTAATATAATTGAAATGCACACAAAAATGCATATTTGGGATACAAATTATTCCCAAGTACTGTTTCAGAAGATTTCTATATATATATATATTTATATTTATATTTATATTTATATATATATATTATTATTATGATGATTATGATTATTATTATGATTATTATTATTATTACAGTGTTTGGATTTGTCAAAGCTGTCCAACTCAGATGGATACATTCCTTATGGGAAAAAAAGGCAAAAATATTGCACACTTTTATATTTTAAAGAAGGCATAAGTGGATACAAAGATGGTAAATGGACTTACGAATAACATATGTAAAATTGTCATGGATTGATCATTCACTCCTCTTGACAGCTAAGCAAAATTCCACAGTCCTGCTTATTCAAGTTTCTTTTCAAATTTGGGAATTCTAATGTATGACAGACAGTATGTGTGTTTGTACATATTACACATTTTTTTCTCCTCTCCAGTCAGGCTTATAATAATTTATGCCAGGTAGAAGAAGCTGTCACTGTTAAGAATTAAGCCCACATTTTCATTGGCATGTTAATAATTAACACCTGTTCAACTCCGTCACTGCTTCCATTAATTGTAGCTCAGTTTAAGTTCTCACTTTAACTATTAGTAATCATCTACCTCATGGCTTTTCCAGGTAGAATCCCACTGTAATTAGCAGAACCAAAAACATGCTTTATGAGCCCTCCCCCTTCCTTTTTTTTTTCCTTTTTCTTTTTATCATGGCTGCATTTTACTACTTCTGTCTGCTTCAGTGGAACCTGAGAGCCATCAAGCACACCTTTCTTTCATGATATCATAGCAGTCCTCCAAAACATGATTGGATGTCACAGGAAAGAGGGTGACAATTAATTCTCCATACTGCCTAGGGGTAGGACAAGAACCAATGGGTGGAAACTTTATAGAGACAAATCCAAACTCAAAATACTAAGAAATTTCCTGACCATGAGAGGTATTAAAGAGTGGAACAGCCTACCTCCTGGGGTCATGGGGGCTCTATAAAATATCTTATGAGCTACAAAATCAGAATCAGGCCACCTGTCCGTGGCTTTCATTGTCAGATGCAGCAAGTAACCTGGCATATGATATCTTTGGTGCTAGAACCTTGGATGAACAGACCAGATATGACTTTTCCTTTTGTCCTTTCAAGAGCAAATAGAGCTCCCCATTAAAAAAATAGAAAAAGCTCTCCAGTAGGAAGACCACCATTTTTTTTTCCTGGCAAGACTTCTGTGCCTTTAATAGCTACACAGCAAGAAAATCTGTAGACAAACATGTTCTAACCACTTCATCAGTAGGCTTGGAAAAGCTTTGCTGTATTTGTGGTTAGCAGGTAAGTTGGGGCTACAAACTCTCAAGCGGACCCAAGCTCAATGGAAAGCTCATCACTCAGAGAAAAAAGCAGGCGCAAGGAACTCCCTTCATTCCACACTCCTGGAATGAGCCCTCATAAAAGCTTTGTGCTTTAGGAACTGGGGCACAGCAAAATATATCACAGCTATGTCGTAACTCACATACCACACTATTCCCTCTCAGGGTGAGCAACACTGTGCAAAGTGCAGAAAACCAGTAGTCAGCAAAAGGAATGAAAGGCAGGAGATCAGAGAAAAAGAAGAGAAATCTAACAATCCAGTTCATACCTCCTCCATTTCTGTACTTCTCCATGCCTTTCTATCCTTGCAAAGCACCCTGCCTCTATTACATCCATACACTGATTCATGCACTGCCTTTTCTTCTTAAAGTTTCTCACCTCTTGTTTTCTGGAGAATCTCATCTTATTAGCTAACCATGACTTTCTCAGTCTTCTTCCCCTTCAACCCATTTACTCTTCCTTCATATAGTTCCTTTGCGATTTGATCTTTATTCCTTCTCTCTCTGTATAGCCAAACCACCTCTTTCGTACTGGTCACTTACTTTGTTTTCAGTCCACATTCTTTCAGAGTTAAAAAAAAGATATCCTACTTGCTTTAGCTTTTCACCATCTATCTATCTATCTATCTATCTATCTATCTATCTATCTATCTATCTATCTATCTTGCAATTTTTTATCTTCCCCATCAGTTCTGGTCATATTGATTGTCAGATCCATACTTTTCAGAGTTAAAAAAAAGATAACCTACATTATACAGTCTGTCTAACATTCACTGCAAATCATTTGGGGTCTCAGCATACAAAACTACACCTTCGTGCCATAAGTAACACATCTCTAATATTGCCATAAGCATAACTTTATTTTTAAAAATATTAAACAGCTGAGAGGATATGGCACATCCTTGTCTTACTCCCTGCTCAGAGCGAAGCTTCTCTTTTATTCCCACACATCACAAGCTACTTATATCTTACTTGGCATCAATCTTTTGACTCCATATTCCCACAAAGCATTCCATAATTCAAATCTATTAACTTTTTCTTATGCTTTCTCTAAAACAGCAAAAGTACAAAAAAAACTTTACTTCCCTCATATCTCTCTGTGACCTGATGAATAACAAGAATCTGGTCTGAACACTTCTACCCAGAATAATGTTATATTTACTTTACAGGTTTTGCTCACTGCTACCCATGTACTTTCTTAATCAGTCTTCTTATCTCTCTCAGACACACTTAAGAAACCAACCTCTCTATACTTTTTGCACTGAAATTTATTATCCCTTTCTATGTGTAACGGAGCCATAACGACATTCTTACAGTCATCCAGTCAAATGCAATCTTTGTAAACACATTAAGTAAGCCCTCCGTAAGCAAACCACATTCAAATTTCATTTTTCTCTAGCTACATCATTTATGGACTTACCGTTGTTTTAACATTCTCAAAGCACTGGTGGCTTTCTTGTCATGGACAAAGTAAAAACTACCTTGGACGCCAACATATCTGTGACAGCAACTAGGAGGTCCATGAGTTGAATCATCAGTCAAGAAGTTCATCCTTCAGGCTGGAGATTCTGCCCTTGCATTGGCTGGAATTTTATGATGGCTGTTTCTTATAAAAGTTTTCATACCAAACTCTTTCAGAATTTGAACAGACTCGATCAGTTTAAGACTGTTGCCAGAAATGCTCTGATATGGTACAAGTACGTTCCATATCTACCTACAGATGTTGCAGAGATGATGTGCCTCCTGAGGTATGGTAAATCCATGTGCTATGTGGTGTCATGGCTAGAGCGTCATAAGCATTATTATTTAAAAATGATGCTGGAATCTGTCTTGTTTCAGAACTTGGCTGGTAGCTGATTCGCTATGATATGCAGTTGCTTTGCTCACTAACAGAACTGAATTATCATTTGGATCTGGACTGTCACTCCCAATAATTCCTCTTTTCATATTTATTGCACCACCACCAGTTGATTTGGTCCACAATAATTAGAACTGTTTCTCTAGGCTGTGACCCATTAGATCTGAAATAATTCCCTTATAATCTCTCTGTAATTTAGAGAACAAACAATAGAGACTTGCCTACAATGATAAGTTAATTATGACCATGTATCATAATTAAACTAACTATAGTTGCCATAGAGGAAAAGTCTATACATAGTGTTATTTGTGCCCAGTGACTTAAAGTGTTAAAGAGAATTCAGTAGTATTTGTTACACATGATCTTCTATTTAGAGAATTCATGTTCTACTCTTAATTAAATGGTAAGTCTCTTGACAATTATCTATTCTTGATGGAAGCTATTGGAATGCTGAATTCCATCTTCTTGTCTCTTATTTTTACTCACACAATATTTTATTCAATTAAATAACAGGTAGATACAGAAACAAGAAACAAGCTAGGTGACAACAGAGAGATGCAGAAAACCTTAAAACTTTGGTGCCATCTAGGCATCTGGATTTCTGCAGCCCAGACACTGCAACACTACATGTCTGAATGGTGCTGAATCCATTCATTTTCTTTAAAAAGGATTTTCCTATCACTGTCCCCCCCACAAAAAAAAGAAGAAAAAAAAATAGAGCCAAGAGCTTGTAGCATGTTGATTTCATTAAAATGAACTGTCATCCTTCTAGATAGAGGCCCAATCTTGTTTGAAAAGTCACATCAATCCTCTCTGTGATCTATTAGTTCAGCCTTGGGCATTTTGCCAGCCTACAGCTGTTTCTGTTTCTTAAGGATCTATTCTACTCCATGCTCGATTTTGTTCTGAATGTCTGCCTAAACTCCAGGGAATTTGTTTTTCTGAGTTGTACTTCTCTTTTTCTTCTGGGAAACCCTGAGAAAATATTTCATCTAATTTTTATTAAGTCACACCCTCCCTCCCTCCCACCCCAATAAAAGACCTGTTCTAATCTTTGGGATTTTTCTGTAGATATCCTAATTAATCTCTTACTCCAAACATGTCAAAATTCCAACTTCTAGTGTCTTTCTGGGGATTTATGTGTTTTTTTCCTTGCTGTTTTTTTGAGGTAATCGTTCCTGACTCTCTTTACTCAATTTAATATTGCTCTATCAATTTAATATATCTGCATATATTATCTTCTATTTCTTAATCCACTTTCAGCAGCCTCACTAGAGAAATCTTAGCACTATTAAAAATATCAACTGTTTTTGCTGTCCTATCATTTTGTTGCAAATATATGATGGTTTGCAAAATACTATATTTGCTCAGAATCATTTTCCTTCTTCAAATCATTGCATAGGAATGGTATCTGGTGAGGTCAACACCCTCAGAAAGATAAATTTGTATCTGTAGAGGGACCAAGGGTTTGACTTAGTATAACACAACTTTCAAATGTCTTGAATATGCAGTGTCATCCTTTTACCTGGTCCACCAATTAATTTTTAAATGTGGAACTTTATTTTACAGGCAACTAATTTTAATCAGTAGTCATTAATTTAATTAATATAACAGTATGTTTTTGTCCTGTTCCTGCCCTTTTATAGACTGTGACTTCTTCCTGGGATACACACACATGCACAGACACATGTATGCATTATTAATGTGTCACATGCATATTTTTGTTGGAGGGGGGTGGCTGAGACCCACACAGCCTTGGAAAATCTACAGTTCTGGATACTGCAACTTATCAGGGTATATATTCCTGCCTACTTTTTATGTGCTGCAATGCTGTCTGCTCCCTGACTGAAATAAATATGAAATTAAATCAAACCAGCACATATAACAGAATGATACTCTCTAGGGTTTTATAAAATGCCTGGTAAGGAGTATTAATCTATTTATGTATCAGCTGATATATCCAGTATCATTCTGTGCACTTGGCCTATTAAGAATCATTGTATACTGATTTTAACTTGCAAAATTGGATTTTTTTCCCCCTAGTTTTACCTGATATTGTTTCTATAATGCATCTCTTTTTTTACAGGTTTTCTGTTGTTCTTAAATTGAAAATTCCTCTTTTGAGTCTAATTTATCAATGTGATTATTGATATGGATGTGTATTTGTGTTAAATGCCCCTCCCTCCCTCCCTTCCTTCCTTCCTGTGTTTTTTTGTGCAAGACCTCATTGCAAATCAATAAAACTTTGCAGGAAAAAAAACACCCTTATAATCACATTAAAATTGCAGTGTTCTTTCAGTATTCAAAAATTCACTGGTAAAACATGGTGGTTTATAGATTTGAAAACAATCATATCATTCAGAAAAAAAGAAATAAGTTATTCCACTAGCCCAATAGCTATGGAACTCAAAACCGATCAGGAAAAAAGAAATCATACATGCATATACACACACACAAATTCACACACATAGTTTCCTTATCATTGGTGTATAAATAGTGTCATTATACAGTTTGGAGTTTTGACCAAAGACATTGTATGTGTGTCTGTCTGTGTGTGTGTGTGTGTATGTGAAAACTGACTGACTGCAGATGGATCTTTGTGATGAAACTCCATCCCTTTGTATGCCTGTTGAATATACATACAAAAGGGCACATCTGGCATCACCACATTTTGTCCAATTTTGACCCCTTCTGAGGACAATGATATGCCTTTGATGCCACTGGACTTAAAAATACATCTGCTCTTTTGTTCCTGTTGAAGTAGCAAATGTCTGCATTGCTTCCTGCCTTCATTCCTTTCTTCCTGATTCAAGTGACTTCTAAGGATTCCATGATAAGGTGGTATTATGGGTTTCTTCATCTTCGTAGTATTGGTTAAAGAAAGCACAGGCCATATAATCAGCATGGCTAGATTTCTACAGAAAGGCAGGTGAATATCAGGTAATATTAAGTTTTAGGATGCTGTAATTAATGAATGAGTTTTTACCCAGTGTTTCCATCAAATTGGATCAAGGTTGATATTTTCTTCATTGGTCTGTTTGGGGCAATGAGACAACATTTAGGAGTGACCTTTGGTGCCAGTAATACAGTAAGTACAAATTAAATGCAAAGATGCTATAATTTATCTTAGGACTGCAATACAAAGGAAGAAAATAATAAAGAACCTGGAAGGAAATTTTAACTAATCCTTTTATTATTATCAAATCCAAAAAAAAAAAAAAAGTCACCAACAGCAGAATGAAATCCATAATGCATGTTCACCTCAGAATAAAACAAAGAGAGAAAATCCAAACAGGACAAATTAAATTTGTATTATATTGCTTCATTATGCAGAAACAAACAAAAAATAAAGCCTTAAAAACTCAGCCATAGATTATGCTATGCACACAATGAACATGAACATTTAACTTTTTTTTTAATATTATTCTTTTTATTATTTAAGGCTCCTGTCATCTTCCAGTATAGTGCTCTAAAAACAGTGGGGAAGAGACAAGTATAAATCCAAATCAAACATTACAATATTGGAATCTGAAAATGGCATAATAAAACTTCCTTAAAATCATCTCAAATCCTTTAAATAAGGCTGGTGAATACTTAATATAGCATGCTAAGATTTATGAACGGCTGTTCTCTATTTGCCCCTTTCTGGTTTCTACAACCCAATCAGTTGTCTAAGGGGTTTATTTATTTACATGACAGAGTTGTATCCCACCTTTCTTCCAGGACTTCAAGGTGCATTCATGGCATGCCTCTCCTATGATTTTTCCCACTGCGACAACCCTATGAGATAGGTTGGACTGAAAGAGAAATCTGGTCCAGTCACCCAGTGACCTTTCATGGATAATGATGGACTAGAACCTGGGTCTCCCTGGTCCTACACCAATACCTTCACCATCACACTATACTGGTTGGTGGGTCATATGAAAGAATACATTTAGTTGAACTTTTCCATATTTTATCAATTAAAAAAAACCTGAGAAAAACAGATGTTATTATAAAGGCTTTTTGTAATATGGACTGATAATCATACTGAATTATGTACTGGTTCAGACTGAATCATCAAACAAATCAACCTACAGTTCTCACCCAAGCCACAAATGATCAAGCTCGAATTATCATATTTTGAACACATAATACCTTTCGAGAAGCCTCTAATGCTGGGAAATGTGGAAGAAAAGAGAAGAGGATGACCAGAAGCAAGGTGGGTGGACTCAGTTACAGTGGTAAGGGGTGCATCATTGGAAGACCTGAAAGACCAGGTTAGGGACAGACCTGGACAAAATCTGTTTATGTGGTCATTAAGAGCTGACAAAGACTTGATGGCACATCAATCAGTCAGTTGGTCAATCAATACTCTGTGTAGTGGGCTGCTTGTCAGACAAGAGCAGAAGACCAGGCTCCTGCATTTATACTAGGCTGGGCCAAAAAAGATTCTTTATGTTCCTTGCAGACCACGATAACTCATATTTCTTAATAAAGCTCTTTCCCAGAGTTCAGTTCAAATTTACTCCAAACTTGACAGATTTACAGTTCATGAGTTCTAAGTTTGATCTCCTGTATTGGGCCAGGATTAAGCCATGTGTGAAAGAGGCACTCTTTATAAATACAAGGGCTGTGCAACACTTCAGTTCCAAAAAGGAGCTTCATAGCACAGAGGAACATGAACATAGGCTCTATTTACAGCTCTTTAAAGCAGCCATGTCCTTTCCTCAGTTTCACCCATTTCCCCTCTGCAGAGCTGTAGACAGGAGTTCTGTAGGCCACCTTACGTGCTCCAAAGAACCTTTTGGGGACTGAGTCCAAAGCATTGCATTTATTGATTGATTCATGTTATTTCATTACATTTATAAGGCTGGGTGGCATACAATAAAATGAATAATAAAAAACCCAAATAAAAAGTCCTAAATTTTAATTAGGAAACAGCAAGTAACATGATTCCCCCACCCATCTTTGAAATAAAGCAAGAACTGAATTATTTTACCTTGACCTTTTTCTAAATACCGAACATAGTATATTCGATAAAAAATTATCAAATATACTATGCCAATGAACAAGGTCATTATTTTACCTTGACCTTGTTCATTGGCATAGTATATTTGATAAAATTTTCTAACCCCTCTGTTTCTCTACTTTTTTTTTTTTTCAGTTCTTCCATCAAATAAGTATCAGGTAACATTTATTCATTTTAACGTTTATTCATTTTAACATTTATTACTTTTATATCCTGCCTTTTTGCTTGGAGCACATGACACATAGATACATGCACAAATACACACACACTCACAGAGAGAGAGAGAGACATTGCATGCTGCTCCACAGAAGAAAGACATCAAAAAGCAGAATGGAAATGCTTCAAAATCAGAATGGAAACTAAATTACCTTAAAATAAGTCATTCTCCCTGTAACGGTAAGAAAATTGAGGAAAAAGTTTGATTCAGAAATGACAACACCATATTTGGTTTTAGCTCTCTTGAGTTCCTTGATTGGGCTGTTGTTTGCTGCTTGGTTGACTGACTGAGTTAATTGTTCCTTGATTAGGGTGTATTGTGCTGTTGGGTTGTTCATCTGGTGTTAATCCTAGTGTTGATTTTTGCATATCTGGGTGTTGATTGCTGGCAAGGGAGTAAGAGAGCAAGGCCCTCTCCCTCTTTGCACTGAAGATGTTGCCTAGTCTGGCAATGAAACGTCTGCAAGAAAACAAGGCTCAGAGAGCACCAAGGACTCCACATTTTCTGTGTGTTTTATGCCATCTGGTGGTCATCTGGTTTTTTGCAGTCCAGATCTGCTAACCTTAGTTTACCTGGGTCATGAGCCAGATTACTGTGTTGTAGGAACACATAAACACATAGGATAGGATCACTTTGACATAGAAGAGCCCCAGATTTTCTTAGGGCCAAGTTGCTCTACTTCCTCAGTCCTCCAAGAAAAGAGATTGTTCTGTTTA
Source organism: Candoia aspera (assembly GCF_035149785.1). Taxonomy (NCBI): domain Eukaryota; kingdom Metazoa; phylum Chordata; class Lepidosauria; order Squamata; family Candoiidae; genus Candoia; species Candoia aspera. Next base: position 95,884,132 of record NC_086158.1, on the reverse strand, counting down.
GCACTGGGAAAACTAGACTCTCCATTACAATACACCGTCCCAGACTCCAAGCAACCATGTGACAAATCTCACTAAGCTTGACTGGTTGTAGGAACTCACCAAGCCACACGCTTCTTGTCAGGCCAGTTTTGATAGCCCTTAACAAAGAACAGTGATCCACATGGTACTTGAGTATATAGCCCTATGGTGTGGTGTCCTGCCTTGATTTCTGGGAGATAACAGTAGTGATTGTGTCTGATAAGTGCCAGGAAGAGGCACTAAAAGACTTACATGGATTCCTCCCACTTCTTTTTCTCCCATCCCTGTGTTGCCTTCTGCTTCCGTCTGCTTCTGTTCTCATTAAATGCCACCTTTTTGTCTTAGGTTTTTCTTGTCATTAGCTCATTGGGGAGGTGGCCAAAATGAAGGCGGTGGGGGAGAGTGGACAGCTTTTTGAGTGCTTCACCCAGCAGCTTATCTTTGGTCCAGTCTTCTGCAGGGGGAAGGATGCTAACTAAACAAATTGTGTGAGATTGCAGGAAGATAGGAAAGCAGATAAAGTTAGTTGGATTAGTATGTTTTTGTGTGTCTCAGAGCTTTGAAACACTACCGATTGTTGCTTGGTTAGCCAATGGAGGTTGTGAAATCATGAAGGCTTGCCAATACTCTTGGGATATCTGGCACTTCCTGAAGAAACTGAGAGAGGACCATACTGCTAAATTAGCAGTTTTTGATCTAGGTAGTGTGCGTAAGATCCCGGTAAGTAGTTTAGTGGGTGACTGGACTAAGAGCATTGGGTTGACCCTGCCAGAATGCTGCTAATGATTGAGACTGAAAATGGACAATGGAAGAAAGCAGCTCATGCAGCAGTTATCTGTTGCAACTGAAATATTGCGAACTTTTTCTTTAATAATTTTCAGTAGATTAATAAATGTCTGGATAAGGTTTCTTAAGATAGATTGATGAAAACCACAACAGATTCATGGAAGTCATTTCTGATTCTATTACTCTGTGCATGGAAGCTTGCTTTGCATTGTTGTTGTTGTTGTTGTAGTTGTAGTTGTAGTTGTAGCTGTTATTATTATTCCAAAACTGGGAATGGAACTGTATCTGTATAATTGCATTTCTGCACAGAGTGTATTCATCCCATATGAAAGAAAGTACAGGAATCTGCTTCCTTTGATCTTCATTTCTTCACATAATCAATGCTGTGTGTGTTGTGAGGACGCTACAAAGTCCGTCTTATGCAATACTACTTCCTCCTCCTCCTTCTCTTCCTCCATTTTAAAAAGAGAAAGATGGAAATCAAGTTAGCCTGATAAATGTCAGAATTGGGTCTGTTTATATGAAACTGGATTGAGAAGGATTTGAACTTGAAATTCAGAAAAGAGAAGCCAAGCAAGCTGGCTTGCAGTAACCTGAGACTTCAAAGTTTTAGCTCTGGAATCATGGAACAAGATGCTGATCTGATTCTGGGAAGGTGATTTGAAGATGTGAACAAAATCCCACTATGTTTAAAGCAGCGGCCTCTTTTCCTGGGGTCGTGTGGCAGCTGCAGAGGACATCCATGCCATCCTGTGGAAAGGCATCACTACTAAAGAATTGCAGAGAGGAGCTATGCTCTCATGTGCCCCTGCTCTTAGAAGCACCTCTGAAGGCCTGCCCAGTCCTGATGTGAAGCTGTTTCCTTGCCTACCTAACAGAAAAGTGGAAAATGGGAGCTTTCATTTATACCTTTATACAGAAATAAAAGCAGCCCGGTGGGAAAATGGGGAATGTTAGCTCATTTGGTACACATTTCTCAGTAAGAGTTTCATTCAGCCCAACATAGATAAAATGACTCAAGGATGATTGTGGCTCCGTGAGTGGCAAAGAAGAAAAGAATGGCACTAATTAGAATACTGGAGCCCAATTATTGTTTCCATTGCTAGCAAATTATTACGCACACTAATTTCATTATAAGCCCAGGAAGACAAGCTACATATCAGAAGGAATGTGCTTTATTTCTTTTGATCAGCATGTTGTTCCATGATTCCAAAGCTAAATCTTTGTTTGAAATCTCAACTTGCAAGCCAACTTGCTTGGCTTCTCTTTTTACCCCCCAGAGAAACACAGAAGATAATTTACTTTCTTCTTCAAATACCTCTAAGCCCCAGAGGAGACACACTCATCCTGAACAACACGAACATCTATTCTTTCCAATGTTCTCACCAGAAAACCACATCAGTTACTGGATTAAAAGTTCTTCTAAGATGACAGCATATGCTTTCCAGATAAGCTTTGTCAAAAAGAGCCATTCCCAGTTACTAAGTTAAGTAATTGCAGTCTTGTTATAAACAAACAAGAGATTTTCAGAACAGGCTAAATACAGAAAGGTTTAGCTATGATTTTTGCCACGATTTAGTAGCTACCAATTGCTTAATCTACCATGCATATCTTGAATCTGCATTTAAAGTAATGTAGTTCTGTTAAATGCCATGGAAAGAAATGTGCCATCTTGTTTGGGTTGAATCTCCCACCAGAAGCAGCACTTTAATATTATGCGGCGGGGTGGATTGTCTGTCTGGTTTCTCCACATTGAGCATTATTTTATTCACCTTGGTCATGTCCTGCCTTACTTGTTTTCCTCTCCCTAAACTAAGTAGTACCAGATCTAACCCATCTCCTTGATTTGTGCAGATCCCCTTTACTATTCTAAAGTAACCTCTTTGTCAAGAAAGAGTCACAGTATTCCAAATGTAATGACATAGGGATTCAACTGATTTATTATTACTGTATATTGATTGTTTTCATTCCCTTTTCTAACAATGGAATTTATCTTTCTTACAAACAATGCACACTGATATTTGTACTAAGCTATTCATCAGCCCTTTTTTTTTCCTGGTCAATCATAGCGAGTTCACACCCCACATGTAAAAATGTAAAATTAGAATTTATTTACTTTCTGAGACTTTGCTTTGTCACTGGGAAGAAAATAGACATTATTTTCTTATTGGTCTTTTTCTACTAAATGTATTTATGGAATTTAGGAGCAGCAGTGGCCTATCCAAATTACTAAACCTTCAGCTTAGGTCACGTTGTAAAGAGACTGAAAGAGATAACATTTATCTGCCCTACCAATTACGTATCTGCACATGAACAACATTTTGTCTTGATTTATACTCTTGAAAAATGGTGGATCTGGGTGTGTGCTGCATATGTTTTAAAAGGAGCGATTTCAAATGTGCATTAATGAGCTTAAATTAGTATACGACATCAAGCTTTTCTTCAAAGCTGGGTTTAATGCCTTTGCCTCAGTAGTTCACATGTGACACTTTGCTATGGATTGTCAAACTTTGCTGGTGTTGATTCTCATCCTTTATGTGTTGTGACATTCTTCCTTTTAAAATTATAGCTGAAGAAGCCTCATTTATCCTTTGTTACTGCATGTCCCAGGTTGGTCTCATGGATTTTATGTTAATTTTCTTTTACCAGATTTTGTTTTTAAACATTACATGTAACGTTGCAAAGTTTTGCACAGTTGCTGTCAGGACCTGCAAACCAGTGAGTAAAAGTGTCCATTTGGGTTTCTTTAATATTTAAGTGTTATTTTATTTCTATTGATTTCTGATCTTTGGTTTTAATCAATTGATTAACTCATCAAGTGTTGAGTCAAGGATGAACATTAGATGTGCAAAGATTGTCCCAGTTTCATGTTCCAGGCCATAATTCCCCAAAAGTCACCAAAAGGAGAGTTGTACAAATCTTCAAAAGGCGGATGTGGGTTTAGTCATTTAAATTTACTTTCCCTCGGTGGCAGAGACAGTTCTGAAAAAGTGAATTCAGCACTATTTAGCTTTGCCTAAGCAAGCTTGACAATCATGATCTTTGCCTCAGCTTGGCAGCTTGAAAATATGGTAAGCCTAGGTTTGTGGTTAAGGCAGATTTGTGTGTTCCTTTGGGGAGCTTCTATGCAGTTGAATCCCCCACATATTAATCCCCTTTGCAGAGTAAACCTGGAGCTCATCAGACTTAAACAGATCAGCCTTTGTCACAAGGGATCCCTTTCTTCAATATTTTAGGCCCTTCCAGCATCTACTTCTGCAATTAGAAAGCTCCTGTGGCTGGTCTGAAGAGTTTTCCACAGTTTTGTGCATGTGTGGAGTGATTTATGAACAAGTTTGGATTCACTGTGTTGTTTTGATAAGAGACTTGGCAAATTTATCAAGCAGGATTCAAAGTCACACAGTTGAGAAGCTTAGTGAGAGAGTACCTTGGGCATAAATAGTACCATATTAGGTAGTTATGCAAATTCTGATGATAATAAAAGAATGTGTTACATGACAGGATGGGTATGAATTATTTATTTTAGGAGCTGAACTTGTCAGGGTTATTTCAAAATAAGAGGCTGACAGGATTGGAAGTCAAAGGAGAAGAAAGGGATGGGGGGAAAGAAACAAATAATTGGTCATGCATACCTCAACTTTCTTGGAAGATTTTTTTTTCCATTTTGAGGGAGCAAATTCTGATTTTAGTCCATATGTACAGTATGTTATAAAGGAATCACTCTGCTGGAATGAGAGAAATCAGTTTTGAAGTCCAATCAAGAGATGCATCACTTGGAGGCACAGCTGTGAGCAGACAATGTCCATCTGCACTTTCACGGCATTTGGATGTACTTTCTCATTCACAGTTGCTTCTGTTCTTTTTTCTTTTCACTTAAACCCTTGGATCCAAAATGTGTGTCAAATTCACAAAAATATTAAACTGTGATCAGGACATCTAGTCCTCCCATTAACTTTACCTCTCACCTGGAAAAAAAAAAGTAGAGAAATTGTTTTAAAAAAGAAAGCCCAACCACAATCTCCAGAAAAGTTTGTTGAATCTATATTTCCTGTGTTTGACAAGTAGCAAACACAATCTTGAGAAATTATCACCCCTGGTTAATATACAGGGATACTTTTTAAGTTTTGGAGATGAAGAACAGTGTAATTCATAATAAATTGGGTGGTTCCTCCCTGTCCCCAGCTGAAAACAGTGGATCTGAAAGGGCTTTATTGTGGTTTATTTTCTTCCCATTAAGCCAGAATATAAGTCTGTGCTACAGTATGTATTTATTTATGAATATGACCTTTTCTGCCAAACATATTTGTGCTTCCAAGATTTTTCTTTCTTTCACTGATCATCTGTTGACCAAACCCATTGTCTATTTTGGTCTCACCTATTTTTTCTCATGGCCATGCGGATGCCTCCAGATCTATTACCCAACCCTGCCCCCTAGAATGATGCAGTGTTTTGGATTCCATTTGAAAATGATGCTTTGGAACACATGAAAGGATGAAGGAAGCACCTGGCTGCAATCTGAATGCCATAGGGTCCTGAGAAAAGCCACAGTGTGTCTGTGCTATGTTCATGCTCCTGATATAGTTTTTTTGGAAGTGGATCTGAAGAGCTTCACTACTTCCTACTGCAGCTTGTTATTGTCCAGTTGCTTCCATGTCTTCATAACCAATAGATGTCTTTTTTCCAGGATTGTCTGTGAATGACTGTTTCTTTGAGTTCCTGGAAGTTCATGCTTGTGTCATCAGTGACATCAGCTTCTCTTCTGTTGGCCTCTTTTTCAATTGCCTCTCCCTGCCCCCACCAGACATTATAGTCTTCTCCAGTGACTCATGCCTTTATATTACGTGTCCAAAATATTCAAGCTTTATCTTCATTATTAGTAGTTCCAGACAGTAATCTGGTTTAACTTCATCTCGTATTATACAGTCGGTTTTTCTTGCAGTCTGAACAATTTTCTTCAGCACCACAATTCAATAGCATCATTTTTTTCCCTTTGGTCCAGCCTTCACAGCCATATGTTACAGTTTGGGAAACCAGGGCCTTGACAATGCATACCTTACTATCAGAATGATGTCTCTGTGTTTTAATATTTCATCTAGATCTGTCACAGTCTTTCTCCCAAGCAGCTCACATTTCTTTATTTCATGGCTTCAGTCACCATCCTTGTGTATTTTTTGAGCCCAGGAAGATAAAAGTCTTACAGATTAGAAATAAGAACTTATGTCCCTTTCAACTCAAACAGTTTTTTTTAGAACTGACTTAACAGCAAGTGGTCCACAATGAATGTAGTGTTAAGGATACTTTCAACATAGAGTTAAGGATATTATGTCCAATGAGTTCCAAATGTAATTTGTCACTGTCATTACTATCTCCAGTCCTGGGTCTGTTCCCATCATTCACCACCCTGGCTGCTATAAGTTTGTGCTATTTATTGTAATCTTGTGACAGTCTGCTTCACACATTTGAACCCCTGGGTGATTCCTGTTTATGTCTTGACAACTTAACCTTCCAAATGGTCTAATCCCAGCCTTTATTTTCATTGACTCTAATATATTTCTGCAGTTTCTCTAGACAGGCAATTTCCCAGACAAAAGAGCTCTTCCTGAACAAGACGCTGCTGCAGAACTTCCAAGAACTTCCTAGTATTTACTGTGGAAATGGGAAACACTCTATTAATATATTAAGGGAAGCTGCCGCAGTTTCAGAAACGAAATAGAAAGAACAGGGGGGCAAAGAGGACAGAATCACTGATGACTTCTGCCAAGCCATTTGCAAAGGTAACGTGGAAGATAGAAGGCAGGATTCAAATTAGGGATCCCTTAATGAAGCCCATAAACCTGACTTCCCATTCTCCATTTCCATGCTAGCCAAAGCATATCAGAATAAAAGGCTGTAAAATGACGCAAGAACAATATGACATAGCTGTGCCACAGAAAGAGCTTGCACAGAGCTCTTGGCTAATTAATCAGGCAGCACTTAAAAAAAACAAAACACATCCATCCTGGCTAACTGCTTCTTCCCATGTTGACTCTTAGGGACCTTCTTAGTCCTGGGCCTTCTGTCCCTGCTCTGCTGCTCATAAGATGAGTACTGCCATGGTGGACCATCCGGAGACCATCTTTCCATCTTGATTAGCTCTTGGTTTCCACTGCTGCTGTAGCTATGAATGGCTACACATATGCTGACCCTTGTGTTGCCTCAGTGTCTCAGAGATCACCTACCAGAACCCACGATCGAAGAATTGTTAAGTCATTTGACTGTGTTCTGTGCCATTGAAGCAACACGTGTCACACTCCAGATGGGAGGGGGAGAGATGCTGAGGGTGAGAAAGAGTTATGCTTTGTCTAATGGTGGTGTCCAAGGTCATACAAGGCAGAGATGGGTAGAGTTGGAATGCTGAACTATTGAGGGAAAGGGTGTTCTGACCTTTCTGCGTGCTTTTTATTAGGTAGTCTGTGTGATAATTTTTTTAGTCGCGGCTTTTGGCTTTAATCTGCACACACCATCAATAAATCTGAAATCGGCATTTTACCTGGATGCATGAGTCAGAACCTTATTGAGTCAACTGGGTCAGAACTTTACATCGCTGACTTGTTGCCAAGGAATTTATAGCTAGCCAACACTGTGGTTGTTGGCTGGGTATGAAAACCAAAATAAGTGATTAGTGACCTGAGAAAAGGTTAGAGAACACCCATTTCACCTGGGTTATGAATGTTGAAAGGGATGGGTAACCATCTACTAAATAGTCCACAAATTGTGGGGTGGATTAGTTGACCTGGGAGAATGAGTTTAGCCCTATAAAAATGGGATCCATTGGGGACATCTAAACTCCTCTACCTGGTTGGGACAGGCCTAAAATTCTCATGTGTCATGTTCATCGTTCCAATGTTCTGAATACATCGTAACGTTTCGCATGTCACTTTCCTGATCCGTGTTTGCTGGGTGGAGATTTCCAGCCGTGCCAGGCTGTAATCTCCTTACTGTAACTGTGGAATGTATGTTTGGGTTATGGAATGTGTTCAAGGTTACTTTCTCAGGCGGATGTGGGCAACGGTTGCTAACACCTGGGAGGGGGTGGTTGCTAAGCGTGAGCGAGGGCAGAACCGGGTTTGAAGCGAGGGTTTTTAGTTTGTATTTGGCACGCTTTTGCTCATTCTCAGCTTTCTTTGTATTTGCATACTATTCTTTCAATAAATCAGTTATCCTTAAGCACCTGCTTGTGAGACTGAGTTTGTCAGAATAGGCAACCATTACATCATGGCTCCCTCCTCTTTACCATTCCCCAGTGAAGCAAGTTTGTGACAAGGATCATTGTAGAGAAATAATGGGTGTAGCATACAGACATATGTGTGTGCGCCCATGTATAAAAACTATGAGCAGCTGGATAGCAAAGTGGTTAGAGTGCCACCCTTTGACACAGGAGACAGGGGTTCAAATCCTGGCTGGTACCTACCTTACCAGTAGAGGTCCTTGAGCAAAGACCCCCTAATGCTTCACCTGCCCTTCACCTGCCTTCACCTGTTGGGGATCCAGGACAATCTGACAATAAGTGGGCTACTGGAAGAAACCATACATGGATGAGACAAGAGACAAGATACACTCACAGACACACAAACACAAAAGTATAGCAAGAATGCACAGTTTCATGCACCTTTCTTCTGACTTCATGTCACTCCTGGTTTGTTCTTTTTTGCTCTACAGCAAATTCAGCAAAGTTTCACCCATAGATAGTATCCTATGATTTGCTTAGAACTGCTTGCCTGAATCCTCAAAAATAAGCCAGGATTATGGTGGCCTAGGGAAACTATAAATCAGGTTGGTTTGTCTGTCTTTGCAACAATCTTGATTCACCCAGGTACATGTTTTGGTCAAAATGGTCTCAACCTCTGTCATTAGGCAGAAATGAAAAGTGCAGACCAAGCGCAGATATTGTGAGCTGTCTGCAATGAAATTAATGGAGCTAGTGAGCTACCAGTTGGAGAATCTTTGCTTCTAGGATTAGCCTGGCTGCAAATCTCTTTGATTTCATTCCCCGGTGTTGTTGAAGTTCTTTGAAAATCCATTTTCCCTGTTCGGTTTTTCCCCCATCAGCTCCCCATGTTATAAACACTGCTTTCTTAAAGGTCACCTGTGGCTTTGTCAGTGTGGGGGCTGAGCCTCAAGACCCCTGAAAGGGGAAACAAACATGAGAGTTTAGAATGCATGTTCATATTGGTGCTTGCTTACTCAGGGCTGGTTTTAGCAGGTAAATGGGAATTGCTAAATGGTATTTGTATAAGAGACCTCCGTGTGCAGATTTGACAAGGAGGTCAGCTGTCTCCAAAGACTGCTTCCTGTAAGGCCTGTGCAAATAGTTTCCTGGCTATGCTGGTTAAATGTCCAGAAACATCTCAGGAGGGTGTAAAAGTAGCCATGCTGAGCCTTCAAGCAGCTGTGGTAATTGTATTTAAAAATCAGACCCGAAGAATGAAGTCCCTGTTAAAAGGTCTGCATTCTCTTCACATGCATGAGCATCAAGTGTGCATGCCTCAGGGTGGAGCTATGCATTGCAGTCATGCCCTTCACATCTCTCTAGACATGAATGCTAGACTTTCTTTCTCAAAATGTGCAGGCTGATCAGACCGAAAGTTGTAATTATAGTTAGATCTTTATTACAGTCCACGACCAGAATTCTGCAAAATAATTAGATCATTTCTGTTTCAAGGAAAGCAAAATAGAAGCATAACATTATAACTAGATCATTGAAGCAATCAAGGTGTGTCGTGTTCTACTAGCAGTATAACTTTTTGCCACATCCAAGGAAACAGAATTGTTCTGGTCTGACAAGAGAAGCAATATATAAAATGAATCAGAACTGTCTAGGTCCTTCACCAAATAGGCAGTTATGAGATGAGCCCTTGTGTCCTTATAAAAGTTGTGATATAACAGGACATGGGGTATAGGTTTAATGGTTCCTGTTCCACAAGGGCAGAATTTTAGCTCATAAGGACCTTGTTTACATTTGCCTTCAACAACAACTATTGGGAGGGCATTAAAATGAGCTGATGTCAGTGCTCTTTGGAGTTGAGGGATGGATACTGATTTAAAGATCTTGCCAGACTGTAAAAAAGGGCTTCACTACTCAGAAAGACATTCCTGTGTAACACAGTTTGGTCCAGTTGGCCTTCCAAGTATCTAATGCATTGCTTGCGTATGGTAAGCCCTACAGCTCTACAGTATTTCTATGCACTTGAGTAGGAGTATTGTTCTCTTTGGTCCTCTTTGCCCTGTGTGAGCTTCTAAGAATGGAGGGGTGGAATGCATTGTCAGAAGGATGTAGCATCCATGGCTCTTGTGCTTATGGTCCTCTGAAGAGGGCTTTGATGACTTATAGCAAGTTCTATCAGCTTAATTCTTTCTCCCCAACTCCCTTATCTTAGAAAATTCATCTGTCTCTAGCTATGGTGTGTGCCTACAAAGTTTGGGGAACTGTAACCTAACAGTTTACAGAAAGCTTTGATAATTTAAGTATAATAATAATCGCCCTGACTTTCAAAAGTTGTCAAGTTGACTATATGTGAATTATATGGATATTTGCAAGCAAAACACAAATATTTGTGTCTTCCTGTGGTGGTTGTTTTGGCTTGGCATGGAAGTGGCTTGCTATTGTTCTCTTATTTGACTTCCTAGGTTTGACTTCCCAGACCATCCCCCGTCCAGTTGCTAAACTTGGCCAACTCTGCTTAACTTACTTCGACCATCCATGGTCAGTGAGTAGCTGCCACCTTGTAGAATGATGATTACAATTTGTTATTTGGACAAATAAATGAACACAGATGAAAAGAAAGGCCATAGAAGCATTCATTTTTCACAGAGATAATTTCAACAATCATGTGATATGTAGCATTTATTTCTCCAGCTTCATGGCTGAAAGCCCAAGTTTGGTTTGCTAATCATATTATTAAATGACATATGAATCACTGACTTGTGTAGTAGTCTTTGAGAAGACAGTTACTTTACTACATTTCAATTTCATGAACTCTATTCAATTTGCAGCCTCGGTCCAAAAGTCTGTCTACTTTTTAGCATATTACTATTTTTTGAAAAAGAAAAATCTCTGTTGTTTGAATACATTAGCATATCAGTAGTACAAGGTTATTATGGTATGAAACAGAGGAAAGCAATTTAGCATAAGATTGTTTTAAAAACAAAGCAAACAAAATTCTACAGGAAGGAAAAAAGCTATGAGAAATTTGCCCAGATTTGTACCTAAAGAGAGAGAGAGACTCAGAAACTTTACAGTTACACCTTTTCTGTACTTCAGGTTTCAGTGATGCACTGCAATGAAACTAGCTTTTTTGGGGGGACCTTAACAAGCATACACCTTGAAGCACTTCCATGCTGAGATGATGATGATGGTGGTGGTGGTGGTGGTGGTGATAATGATGGTGGTGGTGGTGGTGGTGATGATGATGATAGCTATATAAAATTTGCCTAAAGGAAAAGTAGTATAATTCATTTAACAAGAAGTGCTTTTTTTATTAATGAAGTTTTTTACAAAGTAAGCACAATAGAAATTTAACGAAAAAAGAAAGTAAAGAAAAGTAAAAGAGAAGTGATAAGTAAATAGGATGGAAATGAAAGAAAAAAGATGAAGATGGAGATGGAAGAGGAGGAGGGGGGGGAAGATATAAAGAAATGGCTTCTGTTCTTTATAGCAGTTATAACTGCATTTATATTTTATCCTCTTTCTCTAAGATTGCATCATGGCTTCCTTCTTTCCATATTCTACCCTTTCTAATCGTCAAACCCATAAATCACAAGTTCATTTTTTTATGTTTTCAGCAAGAAGTCCATAAAGGGTTTCCAGTCACTAACAAATGCAGTTATTGTCTGTTCCCTGGTCAAACAAGTCAATTTTGCCATCTCTGCAAATTCTCTTATCTTTACCATCCTGTAATGATTGCCCTAGCCCCAAATACTCAGACTCACAAGAGGATGCTGAATGAAATCTGATTTATTAAAGTACTAGAGACAAATACAGAGAAAGCTGAGAATGAGCAAAAGCGCGCCAAATACAAACTTAAATCCTTGCTTCAAACGTATCCCGCCTCCCTCGTAACAGCCCCGCCCGGCACAGGTGCTAGCAACCGTCAGAGTTGCTAGCCTGGGAAAGTAACCTTGAGCGCAGTAGATAATACAAATACATTCCAAAGCAAAGCCAAAAGATAATGGTTCCCATCCTCCCTAGACAACTGAAACACGCATCCAATTAATGACATGCGAAACGTTACGATGCATCAAAGACATTGAAACGGCGCACATGACATACCGCCTCCCTAAAAATACTTCTAGGGACCAGGTTTCGAGGGATAAGCGGAGTGGAAACGGGCTACCAGAACCGGGGAAGCCACATCAGATGCAGCGACCCACTCAGGATGAGGGAAATGTTTCCAACGAACTAAATATTGCAAAGTATTGCGAAGGCGTCTAGAGTCGAGGATTTCTTTAACTTCGAAGTGTTGCTGACCATCCGAAGTGTTGCTGACCATCAATCATGATGGGGGTGGGGGGTGGAGGTTGCCGATGCCAGCGATCAGAAGGAATAGTCGGTTTGAGTAAGCTGCAATGAAAAACAGGGTGTAAGCGTTTCAGGTTATGAGGCAAGTCAAGTTTAAAAGTCACAGGGTTAATCTGAGCAACGATTGGGAAAGGACCCACAAATTTAGGTGCCAGTTTCTTTGAAGGTTGTGCAGATTTGATAAACTTGGTAGAAAGGTAGACCGAGTCCCCAACTTGGAATGCAGGGTGTGGGGCACGCTTCCGATCAGCATACAGTTTATAATCTGCTTGTGCATCAGCCAATGCCTGTTGAATCATTGGCCAAGAGTCAGCCAGTTGTGTTGACCAATCATCTGTAGTGACTGCACTGGCAGGAGGTTGTGGGAGATCAGTGATAGGTACAAAGTCTTTACCCAGAGCCACTCGAAACGGGGTTTGCCCAGTGCTTTGATGCACTGCATTGTTGTAAGCCACTTCAGCAAATGGTAAGAGGTCTACCCAATTGTCCTGCTGATAATTCACAAAAGCGCGAAGGTATTGCTCCAGAGTAGAGTTAACAGCCTCAGTGGCCCCGTCCGTTTGAGGATGCCAAGCCGTGGAGAGGGCTTGCTTCGTGCCTAACAGCTTGAGAAAAGCCCGCCAAAACTGTGAGGTAAATTGTGTACCCCTGTCCGAAATCAAGCGGGAAGGACATCCGTGTAGCCTGTACACGTGTACAAGGAACAGGCGGGCCAATTGACGTGCCGACGGAATGGACACGCAAGGAATAAAGTGAGCCTGTTTGGAAAAATAGTCTTTGACCACCCAAATGACCGTTTTGCGTTGGCTGGGTGGGAGCTCTACAATAAAGTCCATGGATATTTCTTCCCAAGGGGAAGAGGGGGTTGCTACCGGCTGCAGCAATCCCTGGGGCTTGCCCACCTTGCGCTTGGACATTGCACAGACAGTGCAGGAAGCAATGTAGTCCTTGACATCTTTGCGTAATGATGGCCACCAGAATTGCCTCCGAACGAGGTGCAGGGTTTTCACAAAGCCAAAGTGACCTGCGAGTTTGTCATCGTGGGAACGCGTTAACACATCTTTCCTGAGGGTTTCAGGAACGTAGAGGCGGTCGGATTTCCAAGCGAAGCCTCTGTCAAAAGTAACAGTATCTTTATTCGCAAGCAACCAAGTATCAGTTTTTAGCTCTTTTAGAAACTTTTGTTGCAATTGGGAGGGAATTGACAAAGTGCTTGGCTGAGCAGCGCTTGTGGTAGGCGGTTGCTGCGCGCGCGTTTGGCTTCGCGTCACAGCCTGCATGCCCAATTGGGGCGCCGTCCAGAGGGTGCTCACCACATCTGGCGCCGCCCCAGAGTCCTGAGGTTGCCTGGACAAGGCATCGGCCAAGAAGTTCTTTTTCCCTGGAATAAATTTGAACTGAAAGTTGAAGCGATTGAAAAATTGAGCCCAACGAACCTGTTTAGGGCTCAGTTTTCGAGGGGTACTAAGAGCCTCCAAGTTTTTATGATCAGTCCAGACCTCAAAGGGATGATTTGCCCCTTCCAATAGATGCCGCCAAGCTTCTAAGGCAGCTTTCACTGCAAATGCCTCCTTTTCCCAAACATGCCAACGTCTCTCAGTCTCGGAGAATTTGCGGGATAGATAGGCACAGGGTTTGAGGCATCCTGCCTCATCTGTTTGCATCAATAATGCCCCGATAGAATAATCGGAGGCATCTGCCTGTACCACGAAAGGCTTGGAGGGATCAGGATGTTGTAAAATGGGCTCTTTGACGAACGCTGCTTTCAGCCGCTCAAACGCCGTTTGACAAGCGGGCGTCCACCTCAACAGCGCTCCGGGATTTTTGACTCTCCTAGTATCTCCCACCCCTTTTGTTCGAAGCAGCTCCGTTAGGGGCAAGGCAATCTCAGCGAAACCCCTGATGAACAATCTGTAGTAGTTGCTGAACCCCAAGAAACTTTGAAGTTGCCTGCGGGTGCGGGGACTCTCCCAGTCCATGATAGCCTGCACCTTGGCAGGGTCCATTTCTATACCTTTATCAGAAATCCTATACCCCAAGTAGTCAATTTGGGTCTGATGAAAGGCACATTTTGATAGCTTTGCATACAATTCAGCAGATCTGAGTTTACACAAGACTTTCTTTACCAGAGCTACATGCTCTTTCATGGTTTCCGTATAAATCAATACATCATCTAAATACACCAATACACCTTTAAACAGATGTTCATGCAAAACTTCATTGATTAATTGCATAAATACCCCAGGGGCCCCAGCCAACCCAAACGGCAACACCTTATACTGGAAGGCTCCCAACGGGCAATTAAATGCAGTTTTCCACTCATCACCCTCCTTGATTCGTACACGATAGTAGGCTTCTCTTAAATCCAGTTTAGAGAAGATCTTGCCCTTGGCCAGATGTGACAACATGTCCTTTATCAATGGCAAGGGATATTTGTTGGAAATTGAGACGGCATTTAATCCGCGGAAATCCGTACAAAGTCTCAATGTGCCGTCCTTTTTTGGGCGAAAAAGAACCGGCGCCCCCACGGGTGAATTCGCCGGCTCAATAAATCCGCGCTCCAAATTTTTGTCTACAAATTCCCTCAACAGAGTCAGTTCCTTTTGCGTCATGGAATAAATTTTTGGTTTAGGCAATTGAGTGTTGGGTAGCAGTTCTATGGCACAGTCCGTTTTTCGATGGGGAGGCAACTGGTCAGCTTCCTTTTCACCAAATACATCAGCAAACATCCTGTACTCAGCCGGCAAGCCTTCCAGAGGAGAGGCCGGGTAAGGCGGAGTCGCAGCTGCCGCAACCCCCACCATCTCCTCTGGGGCACCCTTCCCCTCTGCCGCTTGATAAAATCCATCCCTAAACGTGATAGTTCGGTAGACCCAGTTTATTTGGGGATTTTGCTGCACCAACCAGGGTACCCCCAACACCACCAATGGTCCCCCAACCGGAGCCACTACAAAAGATAACCCTTCCTGGTGACTGCCCAGTTGCAAGGCTACACGCCCTGTAAAATGGGTGACCGGTTTGCCCCCTGCCACGGACCCATCCAATTGAGTAAAAGCGATGGGTCGCTGTAAAGGGAACGTGGAGAGCTCCAAAGCTGCCACCACGTCGGGGTGCATAAGACATCGGGAACACCCCGAATCAATCATGGCCCATACTTCCACAGTCTTGGATTGGGAGCCCAATTTCAATTTCACCATGAGTATGCGGTAAGTGCCACTCACCGATGGAGGCTCGCGCCCGTCCTCTACCACCTGCCCAGCGGCGCCCTTTAGAGCAGGTGGCTGGCGTTTCCCGCCGGCTGCGGGATTTCGGTCTCCCCCTCAATTTCGAAGAACATCACATCGTCTCCCTCGGTTTCAGCCACCGCAGCTTTCTGTTTCCTCGGCAATGCAGGGGACTTTGCTGGCGGTTTTCCGGGCCGTTCCTCTACCTTCGCTTTTGGGCATGCTGCCACTCGATGCCCCTCCTTACCACATCTCAGACACAAGCCTTTTGCGTATCGCTTCTCCCGCTCCTCGTCCCAGGGTCGTTGTCCCGGTTTCCCCCCGGTGGTCGATGGGCGGCTGGGCTTCACCTCCCGCCCCGACTTGGCGGTCTTCCGCTGGGCAAAGATCTCCTGGGCATGTTCAGCCCTCCCCGCCAGCAGGATCCACTCATACAGCGTGTATGGGTCGTCCCTCCCCAGGGACCAGCGTAGCACTTCTGTATTCAAGCCATCCTTGAAGAGCTCGATAATGGTTGCTTGGGACCAGTCATCCACCTTCCCAGCTAGCGCTTTAAACTCCAAAGCATAATCGGCCACTGATCTGAACCCCTGCTTGAGTTCCTTCAGGGCTCGCTTTGCTCTCTCCTTTGCTAAGGGGTCCTCGAAGTGTTGCTTCAACGCCCCGAGGAACTCCTCGAGACTTTCCAGTTCAGGCGCCTCCGACTGGCACATCTGGACATACCAGTCTGCCGCCCTCCCCTTCAGTTTGGTGGCAATGGTGATGATCCTTGCCTTTTCCGATTGGAAAAACGCCCCCCATTCTTCCATGTAGGCTTTCGCGTTCGTCAGGAAGAACGAGAGTTTGGTCGGATCCCCATCAAACTTAACAGGGAAGTCTCGCATGCCGCCTCCCACCGCGCTGCGCCCCACCACCGGTGCTGCCGCGGCTCGTGTTTCCCTGGCTCGGGGCGGCACGGGGCCCCGGGGCGATCGCCCTGGCGATGCTGCGATTTCCATCTGGACCGACTGGTCCCCTTCGCGCCTCCGCACCACCCGTCGCCGTTCCGGGGACAGCCCCTGGGACGAGGGGGTTGAATGCCTTTGGCTTGATTCTTCCCGGACCTCTCGCAACGAGGTCACATCCAAGCTCAGCTGTTTCAATATAGCTTCCAACGAATCCATCTTGGACTCCAACACTCGGATCCGATCCGGAGTGGGTGAGCCCTCCGTTGGCTGCACCTGCACCACGTTGGGGGATAATGGGTATCTCTGCCTCCAGGAGGGACCCCCCGTTGCCGTGGCATCTCCTTGGGTCTCATCCCAGGTGAGCAGCTCGCCCGGCGAAGTTACGGTGGTCTCCGGGGCCGTTTTCAGCCCCCCGGCTTCACTCTCCGACTCGGAGCTCGCCTCCTCTCGGATGGCTGACAGCTCCCCACCCTGGGACGGTCGGCCGGACTGCCTCACGGTCGAGTCCGGTTCCCCTTCCTCCATCATCATGATGTCGGGTTCAGTCATCGCGGGCTCTCTCCCTCACAGGGTTAGACGCTTGTCTTTCCTGGACAGGGGCCAGCGGAGTTAGGAACTTAGATTCTCAGCTTTATGTAATGATTGCCCTAGCCCCAAATACTCAGACTCACAAGAGGATGCTGAATGAAATCTGATTTATTAAAGTACTAGAGACAAATACAGAGAAAGCTGAGAATGAGCAAAAGCGCGCCAAATACAAACTTAAATCCTTGCTTCAAACGTATCCCGCCTCCCTCGTAACAGCCCCGCCCGGCACAGGTGCTAGCAACCGTCAGAGTTGCTAGCCTGGGAAAGTAACCTTGAGCGCAGTAGATAATACAAATACATTCCAAAGCAAAGCCAAAAGATAATGGTTCCCATCCTCCCTAGACAACTGAAACACGCATCCAATTAATGACATGCGAAACGTTACGATGCATCAAAGACATTGAAACGGCGCACATGACACATCCATTCCTCCACTGTGGGTATTTCAGAGTCTTTCTACATTTAACAATAAGTGATCCATGCTAGGATGGGTACTAATGACCAAGTTAACTTTCAGAAGTGTAAGTGTTGCTCTGAGGAAGTAATAGTAGAGGCCCCATTATTACCAGGTGCTGCCAAGGACCTGAGTTGAAACTTGGCTGGGGTCAAAAAGGTAGCTCTTCATTTGGACTTGTCCATATTAAATGTCTCCTCCAATGGGGATTGTCCTGCTAAATAAACTTTTTGAGGACCATCAGAAGATCCACTGTTGACACTGTTGGCTTCTCTCAGTAGGACACACAATTCTTAGGCCTAAAGAACCAAAGCTGTGAATTACCCAAGAGATGGATGTTTTGTATTTGTCCAGAACTGTCAAAAACTCCTCTGTTGGTTGCAACTGTGCAGTCTTTGAACAAAGAAATGTTACTGCCCTCTCGTAGAATTGAAATACAAAGTTCTAAAGAGAAAACTGTTAGCACCTTTTTATTAAAATTTATCCATTTCCAGAATTAAAGAACTCCTAATAAATGGCTTCTGGAATTCCATTTTAGCATCTCATAATAATATAGATAAAATACTTTAGAATGCCAAGTCTGTCTCAATAATAAGCCAGATTTAAAAAAAAAAAAAACTTTAACCATGGATTGCAGCTATCTTTTATTTGATTTGGTAATCCCATTGTAATCAAATACGACTTGGAGGTGGTAACCCCATTAAATCCTAATGACTTCTACATTTATAGTTTCTCTTCAGATCATATTACATCTTTCTCCCTTCTACTTTCGTGGTATACATTGGTATGAGTATGTGAGCGGCAGGTTCTTCTCTCTTCCCCATTAAGTCATTAGAACCAGCTGCCCTATGAGAAGGATCCATGAAGGGAGCAGGTGGCAATCCATTCCAAGATTCTACTCATCTACTCAATAAGGGCCATTCATCTTCTGCCCAACTCACTAAGGGCCATTAACACCAACTATCCTATGGGAGAAGGCCGTAAACAGAGAAGAATGGAATGCAGCATATGCCAACCATCCAAGAGGTCTGAAGTAGCTGGACCACCAACTATCTGTGAAAATAATTTACAATATTTGTTGGTCACCCCAATCAGTAAAGACTCCAGGTGACAAAAAAGGCAAGAAACATGCCTTCTTGGTGGTGGCTTCTACCCTCTGGAATGACATCTCCCCAAAGACCTGTACTGCTCCCACCTTATTGACTTTTCAGAAACACAAAATCTTGGCTGTTTTCCCAGGACTTGGGATAGGATGGTGATCAAGTCCCTTTGGTTTCTGGTACATTTGTGTTGTTGAGTTGGTCTCTATTTCTTTATATCGTAAGTCATCCAGAGTTTCTGAGGAGTTGGGTTCAAAGTTTAAACAAACAAACAAATAAAAATAGCACCAATAATAGCTAAATAAAACCAACAATATAATAGATGACCAAGAAGAATGTCCATAATCTGAATGCACACTGGAATTGTATGGTTTTAACTGCCTTACAGAATAGAATGCTATTTGCAAGCTGAGGTATACATAAGTGTAATAAATGGGTCAATATTTTTCTATTGATGCAGCTAGACCCTTGTCGCCATCAAGCTAAACAAAACTTTGCTGATCTACATAAGCCTGAAAAACAAGGTGCAACTTCTTCACCAGATGGGCCATGAGCCAGGGTTGGAGATTGGCAAACTTGAGTTTGATGGCTCACATGCTGTGAAACTACAAAAACAAAAGAAAAGCAAAAGAATTCTTAGATTGCAGCATGTTTATGATACACTTGTAAGTCTGGAAAAACAGAACAATCATCTTTCTTTAACAAGCCAGGATGGCTCTTTCATCCTAAGCCATTTCTCCACATTCACGTTACTGGTCTGTGCAATCAACATGAACATGAAAGCTTTTATCCCAAAGTATGCATAATTCTTTATTCAATAAAATGTTGAGATCTAAGATGGTCTTTTATAAATCCCTCCTCCTCCAGATGAATGATCTTCTAAGCGAAAGAGCAATATCCTGGTCTTATGATATATTTAGATAGATCACTGCATTGATCATAGCTAAACCTGACCGATGGCTGATGATTTTCTGAAGTACTTTTGAGATCTATTCTGTTTCTCTTAGAATGAAAAACAATTTCAGCACACAGTTCCTCAGGGCTTATTCAGGATAGGCAATAGTTTAATGGGAGGAGAGGGAGAGATGTACAAAATAGCTTGGGAAATTTCAAAATAGATGTGTTTTGGTCATCTTGGGGAGATAGTAATTCTCTCTTTAAATGCAGAGAATTTGCTTAAATATTGGCAGCATTAATCCCATGGATGCTTTGATATGTTTATAGTGAAACAGGAAAGATCTTACAAACCATGCTGTTGGTTTTTTAGCCATTTATTAAATGAAAAGCAGTTTTTGAATCGGTACCATGAATAGTCCAGATAACAACATCTAGGAGACTAAGGCCACCTTACATTTAAATAATAGGAAGTAAAAAGGGAAGGAGGTTTTAAAAAGGAAAAAATAAATGAATATTGTAGAAACAGAAAAGTAGAGTAAGACAATTAAAAAAAGTATCCAATACTTGTGTATCAGTGTGATAATATTATATTATAGTTATGCAGATGGTTACAGTAGAATAGAGTGAGTTAAACCTAGCCCATGCAGAAACATATTGCCTTAGTTTGCCTCTTCATTGATGAAAAGCTGAGAAATTGCATTGATTATCTTGACCACACATGCATCCTTCCAGGAATACCAATCTCTCTCTCCCTCTCTCTCTCCAGTCAATGCTTAAGATAGCCATAGGTTGTTGTTTTTTTTCAAAAATAGACAAAGTAACTTTTACTAGAGCTTTCAGATTAAACTGTTGACATTTGAGAAAGTTTACTCAGTGGTAGAAGTCTTTCTCCTTCCACCTCCTTTCATATCTGTTGATGCTATTCTGATTCTGTACAGAGGTCAAATCTATCTGCATCCTTAGAATAATTCAACAAAGATATTCACAGGGTAATTGTTGTGCATAGATTTTGAAGATTTAAATTTTGAATTCATCAATGTTTTCTCATGCATCCCTGATTATATCTGCAGTTGACATCTGTGGATACTTGGTTTTGACATTTGAGGTTTTATCGCTGGTTGTCTTGTTTAATTGATATCTGGAATTTGGCAGCATTTGGTGACTGGCATAATGTATTACAGCAGTGGAAAGCATACTACCTTCCAGATGTTGGAGTACAGTTCTCACCACCCCTGGCCATTCATTTCATAAGTTCAGGCAATTAAGAGTTGGAATCCTACAACCCTTTCAGAACAATGTGTCTCCCAAAGTGTGTTTAATGTATGAAACATATTTGCTAGACAGCCTTTAATGATGTCAGGGAGGTGTCAAACAACCAAGCCAGATTAAATCCATATCTTTCTTGTGTTCAGCTGGGAAATTTCAAATTTACATCTCACATGGGCTTTGGGCATGGAGGTTCTTGTTTCATATCTTAACCTGAATTCAACAGGGTTACGCTTATATGTAAACGATTCTACTCCACTCATTTTTAAAGCAATGCAGTTCCAGGAGCCCCTTTTTGCTTTCTTCAGCAGCTGTCACTGAAAGAGACATTTTATCTCTGATGCTTTGGACATAAACCTTCTTCCTGTAAGATTTCATTGCAGCAGCTCCTTCAAGCAGTCGATCATCTCATGCACCTTGAAAAACGTTGGATGTTGTAGAAAAGAAGTTCTATTATTGTTTTCAGTTTGTTTTCTTGTTCAAAGATTATAAAGACTGTTTTGCTGCTGAGCTTTCATATATTAATCACAGACTTTATTAAAGTTACACAGTTATTCCATCCACATAATCGTCATCCCCATAATCATCACTGGTATACAGAAAAGAACTTCCAAGAACATAATCACCTTTTTTTAACCCCAGGAAGGCTTATCTGCTGCTGTGCTCATT
This sequence comes from Candoia aspera, assembly GCF_035149785.1. Taxonomy (NCBI): domain Eukaryota; kingdom Metazoa; phylum Chordata; class Lepidosauria; order Squamata; family Candoiidae; genus Candoia; species Candoia aspera. The sequence goes on along the minus strand of NC_086158.1, from coordinate 95,862,626 downwards.
GGCTCTATAGCAGCAAGAATTTATCAAAAAATTATACACCCCTGTTTTGCTTTAGATTTTGCTTTTGTTTTAATCTGTCTAGTTTAGGTAAAGGTAAAGGTTTCCCTTGACGTAAAGTCCAGTCGTGTCTGACTCTAGGGGGCGGTGCTCATCTCCGTTTCTAAGCCTTAGAGCCGGCGTTGTCCGTAGACATTTTCCGGGTCATGTGGCCAGCATGACGACTCGGAACGCCGTTACCTTCCCGCCGAAGCGGTACCTATTGATCTACTCACATTTGCATGTTTTCGAACTGCTAGGTGAGCAGGAGCTGGGACTAGCAACGGGAGCTTACCCCACCGCGCGGTTTCGAACCGCCGACCTTCCGATCGGCAGCTCAGCGGTTTAACCCGCAGCACCACCGCGTCTAGTTTAGGGCTTCATATTTCAAAAGGACCTAGAGAATCTGGAGCAGGTTCAGAGGAAACTTCCAGGATAACAAAGGAACTGGAAATCAAGGCCTATGGGGTTAAGTTAAATGAGTTGGGCTTGATTGCAAAAGGAAGACTGAGTAGAGATATGATAATCGTCTATAACTATCTAAAAAGCTGCTATATGCCAGATGGGGATGGATCTGTGTTTTGCTGAAATTGTGGGCAGGATAAGGACTGACCTATAAACCTAAAAGGAAAGGACATTCAGAGTGAATATTAAGAGGCATATCCTGACAGAAACAGTGCTAAGTGGAAGCGCCACCCAGAATAGAGAAGGGGGACTTTCCTATTTGTAAACAGGATCTGGATTGCCACTTATTAGGGGTGTTTTAGTGGATTCCTGCAATGTGCGGAATAGATGTCCTTTAAGATGCTTCTTCAGCAGTTCATGGAGCGAGAATTGTCAGATGTACAAGCTGGGTTTAGAAAAGGCAGAGGAACTAGAGACCAAATTGCCAATATCCGCTGGATAATGGAAAAAGCCAGGGAGTTTCAGAAAAACATCTATTTCTGTTTTATTGACTATTCTAAAGCCTTTGACTGTGTGGACCATAACAAATTGTGGCAGGTTCTTAGTGGTATGGGGATACCAAGTCATCTTGTCTGCCTCCTGAAGAATCTGTATAACGACCAAGTAGCAACAGTAAGAACAGACCACGGAACAACAGACTGGTATAAGATTGGGAAAGGAGTACGGCAGGGCTGTATCCTCCCACCCTACCTATTCAACTTGTATGCAGAACACATCATGCGACAAGCTGGGCTTGAGGAATCCAAGGCTGGAGTTAATAATTGCTGGAAGAAACATTAACAATCTCAGATATGCAGATGATACCACTTTGATGGCTGAAAGCGAAGAGGAACTGAGGAGCCTTATGATGAAGGTGAAAGAAGAAAGTGCAAAAGCTGGCTTGCAGCTAAACCTCAAAAAAACCAAGATTATGGCAACCAGCTTGATTGATAACTGGCAAATAGAGGGAGAAAATGTAGAAGCAGTGAAAGACTTTGTATTCCTAGGTGCAAAGATTACTGCAGATGCTGACTGCAGTCAGGAAATCAGAAGACGCTTAATCCTTGGAAGAAGAGCAATGACAAATCTCGATAAAATAGTTAAGAGCAGAGACATCACACTGACAACACAGGCCCGCATAGTTAAAGCAATGGTGTTCCCCGTAGTAACATATGGCTGTGAGAGCTGGACCATAAGGAAGGCTGAGAGAAGGAAGATTGATGCTTTGGAACTGTGGTGTTGGAGGAAAATTCTGAGAGTGCCTTGGACTGCAAGACGATCAAACCAGTCCATCCTCCAGGAAATAAAGCCAGACTGCTCACTTGAGGGAATGATATTAAAGGCAAAACTGAAATACTTTGGCCACATAATGAGAAGACAGGACACCCTGGACACCCTGGAGAAGATGCTGATGCTAGGGAGAGTGGAAGGCAAAAGGAAGAGGGGCCGACCAAGGGGAAGGTGGATGGATGACATTCTAGAGGTGACGGACTCGTCCCTGGGGAAGCTGGGGGTGTTGACGACCGACAGGAAGCTCTGGCGTGGGCTGGTCCATGAAGTCACGAAGAGTCCGAAGCGACTAAACGAATAAACAACAACAAGATGCTTCTGAAGCCATGCATTCTATGAAGTTTGGTAGATTTGGTAGAAAAGGATACTTTTTTTACATAAAAGCCTTATTTTCGCTACCATTGATTATGGTTTGTTATTATTTTAATGTCATGTTAGCTGCCCAGAGTTGCTTTTCTGGCCGTATAAATTGGATAAATCAATAAAATCTATCTATCTACCTATCTATCCATCTATTTGGAAAGATGGAACCTAAATTTTCAGGCAATCTACCAACCAACCAACCAACCATTCAAAATGCTTTATTTATTCTAAGTGAACCTGCATAATTCAGTACCATGACAGAATGCTTGATCTGAATTAATATGCAACATAATCTTCTGGAGGCTTACTCTTTAATAACTACCATTGTGTTCAACAAAGCTTACTTCCTGATAAGGAATGCTGTCTTAAACACACTTAACTTTGTGATGAATTTGTAACCTTCACATTTTTCCCAGTTAGAAACAATACTGTTTGCTCCAATAGTTACGTATAAAGTAGAAAGTTTAATTGTATTTCCTTGGGTGTAAGACCATCACACTCAAGGAATTTACTTCTGTGTAAATGAGGTTAGGGATTCATGTTATTTCACATAAATAAATAGAGGTATCTAAACTGGATTGCTTTTAAAGCTGGATTTATCTTGACCAGGTGTGTCTTTACTTAGGAGTAAGCGATATGTAACAGAATTTTCTTCCACTTGAGCTCAGAGAAAATACCAAGTTTTGCCTTCTAAATATATTTACTAGTAAGTAAATGTCTTTGAGCACAGTGTGATTTATTTGTAAATACAGATTTAAACTGCATTCCATGCCTACCTTTTGTTGCCCTTTGGATGTAAGAGGAGTTGGGTTTCCCAACAGTTTATTAACATGGAACTTATTTACTTACTTCAGTTACATGCCAATAAATTTGCATGAAATCTCAACTAAGGAAAATAGAATGTGTGTCTGTCTGCTTGTGAATTAAGTATTCTGACAGCGTACAATAAATAATTTCAATTTCATGAACCCTAAAGGGATTGGAATATTTGGAGATTTATGTTGTGGTTGTGTTAGATTAAGCAATCTGTTGTGAATGATTTAATTATCTTGAGAAAAGTGTCTGGAATTGAAAGGTTTGAATAATTACCTTTTTAACCTTTTAAAATATTACTAAAATGCTCTTAAGATGCAATCAAGATAAGGCAGCATGCACAAACTGTAAATGTAAATACATTGTGTTAAATATTTACACAGCTGAGCAAAAGAAGAAGTGAAGGCTTTTAAAAAAACCTTTTCTTGCAAAAGAAAAGTGCATGGATGGTTTAATGTGCATTCACATCAGCTCTTCACTTCAGTAAATTTAGATAGTTCATAATAATTGTTCATCCCTAGCAATATGCTTCATTTGTTTTGAAATGATAGGAAACATAATGAACTTGAGTGAATTGATTCCTTAATAATGCAGGATTGTCACACATGAACGTCTATCTGATGTAGTTCTAGTCAGGTATTCCTGGTATTTTGTGTATAGCAGTCTAGAATAAACATAAAAGGTAAGTGGGATGGATGGATATCAAAAGAGATGGTCATCCAAGACCTTTCATAGCATAATGTAGCAAAATGGAATATGGTATAACAATGTCTTAGCATTTGCCTATTATAGGCCATGCCTGGGAATGAATTAGATATCCTCAAACTGTTCAGCTATACATGGACTGCAACTTATCAGTGTTACTAGACAAAATACTAAGCAGGCATTTCAGGTTGCAGTACCAATCTGGAAGACCCAAAGTTGAGAAAAGCAGCTATAAAACTAGAGTTAAGTGGTTGCATGATTCCTCCTACCTCCAACTCAGTCATAAGGACAGGTGGCTTAGTGTTAGATGTTGAGAGCAGAGCCAGTTCTGACAAATGATGATGTCAGACCTTGTTCTGCCAGGTGTCCAGGCAACAATCAGGTGCCCAGACAATTTAGATCCAGAGACAATAAGCACACCAGTGAGTAAAGAGCTCTTAAGCTTTATTATTAACTCAAGCAAATAGATTTAAACCAAAACACAATTCAGGCAGATTAAACAGAAACATAAAAAGCATAACATAAAGAAAAACCACAATATACCAAGCAAGAGGACACCCAATCTCCTATCGGCTGTCAGGAGCCCCTTCAGCAGAGATACCCCAGGGTGGTTCAATTTCCACAGGACCCAGCACTGTGCAGAAGCTCCCACAAACACAAATGATCCCCAGGTTTTATCAAAGTCTGGCCCTAAAATCTCATGACTCTGCTTCCATGGTACAGAGGCTGCAGGACATGACCTTGACTAGATAGTTCCCAGGGTCTGGGCACCTGTTTATGACATAATCCAGGAGCCTGGGAAACTATATAGATAAGCTACTGCTAATGTGAACAGTCTTGGGGCTTTCCCTTCTCTCCCCACCCTTCTAAGTAAAAATAAAGACAAGCCAGATGAACATTACTATGACTCAGAGTGAACTCTAAGCTTCTTCTTGTGAAGGAGAAATCAAAATATGTCACCTGAACTCCTCAAAATACCATGATCTTCCTCATTGCCACTACAGACATCTCTTAGCTGCCTAGGCAAGGAGCTGTGAGAATAGATGTCCAAGGACACCAATGCTCAGAAAAATTGCAGAAAAATAATTGAAGCCTTCCTGGAAGAATTCCAGTGACTGCTTTCCATCAAGTGCTTGACTTATTTGTAATGAGTAGCTTGAAATTCTTATACATCTTTCACTTATGCAATATCACCGATCGATCTGATTTTATTTTACCCACGGCGTTTGAAGGACTTGATTGTGTCTAGAATTCACTCTCTTTGGGGCAGAAGAGACACCTGGAACTGTCTCTTGTTTTGGTAACAGACTGATCTGGTACTTGCCTGTTTGCTGATGACTGCCCAAGAACTTGCTTTAACAGAGTGCCCACAAGGAGACATCTCACACAGCTTTTGGGCCTTACAGCCTGGGAAGCCTCCAAATTCAGTCCCACACCTTAAGTCCTATCCTATTTCCCTCCCTAGTGAGTGGAAGATGCCAGAATGTTAATATACTGTATTGGGGGACTATCTCACAGTTACATCTTAAATTTGTTTCCAATGAAGTCAGGGGAAGCCTTTATTTGGGACAGCAGATCTTTTGCTCAAAAAGGATGCATATTTAGGTATTTATGCGATTTAGAGGCCACACAACTCCATAATACTTTGGGTGATTTGCAACAATAAAAGCAGATGTAAAGATGCTAAATGTGTGTTGGTAAAAAACATCAGGAATCCTGAAATACTTATAGTGTGTTGGATCAGATCCAAGCAGGCTTTCACTGAGGTTTGGTATAGCCACACATGATAGAGATGGTAACTTCTGTTCCCGATAGAATGGAAACCAGAGCTTAGTTCCCAGCCTTCTGTACAAAGTGATTGCTGTCATGATAACAGATAAACAATAAAATCAAAGGGAAATGAAATGCAAGATTTGTGGGTAGTGAAAATTATCTATTGATCATGGCCCTTCAAAAAAACAGTTGTTGGGTGTAATAGGCATTCTTGCATGGATGAGCTGATTTATTCATGTAAGGACTCTTTGCCTCAAGCAGTGGAATCTTAATAAAAGCCTGCTCAGTTGTGTCAACTGAAATTGGTTTTCCTTTTTATTTTTTTGCTCAAGAACTGCCACTTGGAGACCTGTCACAGTTTGTCCTGTTGAACTGTTTTCATTCTTGCTTGTCCTTTTTGCCTCCCTTAAACAATTTGTTGTTTATTCGTTTAGTTGCTTCCGACTCTTCGTGACTTCATGGACCAGCCCACGCCAGAGCTTCCTGTCGGTCGTCAACACCCCCAGCTCCCCCAGGGACGAGTCTGTCACCTCTAGAATATCATCCATCCACCTTGCCCTTGGTCGGCCCCTCTTCCTTTTGCCCTCCACTCTCCCTAGCATCAGCATCTTCTCCAGGGTGTCCTGTCTTCTCATGATGTGGCCAAAGTATTTCAGTTTTGCCTTTAATATCATTCCCTCAAGTGAGCAGTCTGGCTTGATTTCCTGGAGGATGGACTGGTTTGATCTTCTTGCAGTCCAAGGCACTCTCAGAATTTTCCTCCAACACCACAGTTCAAAAGCATCGATCTTCCTTCTCTCAGCCTTCCTTATGGTCCAGCTCTCACAGCCATATGTTACTACAGGGAACACCATTGTTTTAACTATGCGGGCCTTTGTTGTCAGTGTGATGTCTCTGCTCTTAACTATTTTATCGAGATTTGTCATTGCTCTTCTTCCAAGGATTAAGTGTCTTCTGATTTCCTGACTGCAGTCAGCATCTGCAGTAATCTTTGCACCTAGGAATACAAAGTCTTTCACTGCTTCTACATTTTCTCCCTCTATTTGCCAGTTATCAATCAAGCTGGTTGCCATAACCTTGTTTTTTTTTTGAGGTTTAGCTGCAAGCCAGCTTTTGCACTTTCTTCTTTCACCTTCATCATAAGGCTTCTCAGTTCCTCTTCGCTTTCAGCCATCAAAGTGGTATCATCTGCATATCTGAGGTTGTTAATGTTTCTTCCAGAGATTTTAACTCCAGCCTTGGATTCCTCAAGCCCAGCTTGTCGCATGATGTGTTCTGCATACAAGTTGAATAGGTAGGGTGAGAGGATACAGCCCTGCCGTACTCCTTTCCCAATCTTAAACCAGTCCGTTGTTCCATGGTCTGTTCTTACTGTTGCTACTTGGTCATTATACAGATTCTTCAGGAGGCAGACAAGATGACTTGGTATCCCCATACCGCTAAGAACTTGCCACAATTTGTTATGGTCCACACAGTCAAAGGCTTTAGAATAGTCAATAAAACAGAAATAGATGTTTTTCTGAAACTCCCTGAAACTTTTTCCATTATCCAGCGGATATTGGCAATTTGGTCTCTAGTTCCTCTGCCTTTTCTAAACCCAGCTTGTACATCTGGCAATTCTCGCTCCATGAATTGCTGAAGTCTACCTTGCAGGATCTTGAGCATTACCTTACTGGCATGTGAAATGAGTGCCACTGTTCGATAGTTTGAACATTCTTTAGTGTTTCCCTTTTTTGGTATGGGGATATAAGTTGATTTTTTTCCAATCTGATGGCCATTCTTATGTTTTCCAAATTTGCTGGCATATAGCATGCATTACCTGGACAGCATCATCTTGCAAGATTTTGAACAGTTAAGCTGGGATGCCGTCGTCTCCTGCTGCCTTGTTATTAGCAATGCTTCTTAAGGCCCATTCAACCTCACTCTTCAGGATGTCTGGCTCTAGCTCACTGACCACACCGTCAAAGCTATCCCCGATATTGTTATCCTTCCTATACAGGTCTTCTGTATATTCTTGCCACCTTTTCTTGAACTCTTCTTCTGTTAGGTCCTTGCCATCTTTGTTTTTGATCATACCCATTTTGGCCTGGAATTTACCTCCAATGTTTCTAATTTTCTGGAAGAGGTCTCTTGGCCTTTCTATTCTATTGTCTTGTTCCACTTCCGCACATTGCTTGTTTAAAAATAATTCCTTATCTCTTCTGGCTAACCTCTGGAATTTTGCATTTAATTGCGCATATCTCCCCCTATCACTGTCGCCTTTTGCTTTCCTTCTTTCTTGGGCTACTTCTAGTGTCTCAGCAGACAGCCATTTTGCCTTCTTGGTTTTCTGTTTCTTTGGGATGTATTTTGTTGCCGCCTCCTGAACAATGCTGCAAACTTCTGTCCATAGTTCTTCCGGGACTCTATCTACTAAGTTCAGTCCCTTAAATCTATTCTTCACCTCCACTGCATATTCCTTAGGAATATTAGTGAGTTCATATCTAGCTGATCTGTGGGTTTTCCCTAATCTCTTTAGTCTGATCCTAAATTGTGCAAGAATTTTGTGATTGGAACTACAGTCAGCTCCAGGTCTTGTTTTTATCGACTGTACAGATGTCTGCCACCTTTGGCTGCAAAGGATGTAGTCAATCTGATTTCGGTGTTGTCCATCTGGTGAAGTCCATGTATAAAGCCGTCTCTTAGGTTCCCTTGAACAATAGTTATTTTTTATTTATTTATGGTAAATCTATATAGCCACCCATCTCACACGCGTGACTCTGGGTGGCATACAGAGTTAAAAACACAAAAACAATACAACAAAATATCTGAAAACATAACACCAAAAGTAAAATAATAATAATAATGAAATGATGAAAGCCATAAAAGACATGATCTGCGGGAGAGCACACTCAATTTCCCTAGCAATACAGCGACTTTACAGGCTCCCTAATATTCCATGCAGCTGATGGAAGCCACAAAAACATATGCCATAATATAAATGTTAATCCTTAAGATGATGTCACAACTCCTTTTTTATGCAACCAATTAAAATGACTACAGATAGTCCTTGACTTATGAACATAACTGGAAATTCTGCTGCTAAGCAAGGTGGTCATTAAGTGAGTCACACCTGATATTACTACCTTTTTTGGCACAGTCGCTAAGAAAATTGCCACTGTTGTTAAATGAATCACATGGTCATTAAAGTGAATCCAGCTCCCCCCATTGACTATGCTTCTCGGAAGCTGGCTCTAATCCGTCAAATAGTGAACACATGACCCTGGGACACTGCAACCATCATAAATGCATGCTGGTTGCCAAGCACCTGAATTTTGAACAAATGACTGCAGGGACACTGTGATGGTCATAAGTGTGAGAACCAATTGTAAGTCACATTTTCCAGCACCATTGTAACTCCAAAGAGTTGCTAAATGAATGGCTGTACGTCAAGGACTACCTGTAATGCTAAGCTGGTTAGAAGGGATCCTAGTGGAAATTCAGTTGTAGGCCTAGTTAAGCATTCTCAACTATTGGCTCAATTATGGAAGAAAATGTTTCCAGAAGAGCCAGGTTCTTTAACACTGGCAGGCTGCTACCGGTCTTCTGATTTCAAGGGAACTCAAGAAAACACCTTCAGCAAAGGATTGTTACCTTGTCGTGGGTCTGGAGCTTGAGCACCTCAATGATGCCATGAGCTAAACCGTGAAGGGTCACCCAAGATGGGAAGGTCATGACAGAGAGGTCAGACTAAATGAGATCCCTGGGGAAGGTAATGGCAACCCACCCCAGTATTCTTGCCGTGAAAACTAAATGGATCAGTACAACCAGAGATATGTCAGCATACCATCGGAAGATAAGACTCCCAGGTCATAAGATGGTCAAAATGCTACTCAGGAGGAACAGAGCATGAGTTCAACTAGCCCCAGACGTGATGATGCAGCTAGCTCAAAGCCGAAAGAACGGCTAGCGGCCGATGGTGCTGGTGGTGAACGGCAAATCCGATGTTCTAAGGATCAACACACCATTGGAATCTGGAATGTAAGATCTATGAGCCAGGGCAAATTGGATGTGGTTGTTTGTGAGATGTCAAGATTAAAGATAGACATTTTCGGCATCAGTGAACTGAAATGGACTGGAATGGGCCACTTCACATCAAATGACCACCAGATCTACTACTGTGGACAAGACAACCACAGAAGAAATGGAGTAGCCTTCATAATTAATAGTAAAGTGGCTAAAGCAGTGCTTGGATACAATCCCAAAAATGATAGAATGATCTCAATTCGAGTTCAGGGCAAGCCATCTAACATCACAGTGATCCAAATATACGCCCCAACCACAAATGCTGAAGAAGCTGAAGTAGAGCAGTTCTATGAGGATCTGCAGCACCTGATGGACAACACGCCTAAAAGAGTTGTTATTTTCATCACAGGAGACTGGAATGCTAAGGTGGGCAGTCAAATGACACCTGGAATTACAGGTAAGCATGGCCTGGGAGAACAAAATGAAGCAGGACATAGGCTGATAGAATTTTGCCAAGACAGCACACTCTGCATAACAAACACTCTCTTCCAACAACCTAAGAGATGGCTTTATACATGGACTTCACCAGATGGACAACACCAAAATCAGATTGACTACATCCTTTGCAGCCAAAGGTGGTGGACATCCATACAGTCGGTAAAAACAAGACCTGGAGCTGACTGTAGTTCATATCATGAACTTCTTATTGCACAATTTAGAATCAGACTAAAGAGATTAGGGAAGACCCACAGATCAGCTAGATATGAGCTCACTAATATTCCTAAGGAATATGCAGTGGAGGTGAAGAATAGATTTAAGGGACTGGACTTAGTAGATAGGGTCCTGGAAGAACTATGGACAGAAGTTCACAACATCTTGTCTGCCTCCTGAGGAATCTGTATAACGACCAAGTAGCAACAGTAAGAACAGACCAGGGAACAACAGACTGGTTTAAGATTGGGAAAGGAGTACGGTAGGGCTGTATACTCTCACCCTACCTATTCAACTTGTATGCAGAATACATCATGCAACATGCTCGGCTTGAGGAATCCAAGGCTGGAGTTAAAATTGCTGGAGGAAACATTAACAATCTCAGATATGCAGATGATACCACTTTGATGGCTGAAAGCAAAGAGGAACCGAGGAGCCTTATGATCAAGGTGAAAGAAGAAAGTGCAAAAGCTGGCTTGCAGCTACCTCAAAAAAACCAAGGTTATGGCAACCAGCTTGATTGATAACTGGCAAATAGAGGGAGAAAATGTAGAAGCAGTGAAAGACTTTGTATTTCTAGGTGCAAAGATTACTGCAGATGCTGACTGCAGTCAGGAAATCAGAAGACGCTCAATCCTTGGGAGAAGAGCAGTGACCAATCTCGGTAAAATAGTTAAGAGCAGAGACATCACACTGACAACAAAGGCCCGCATAGTTAAAGCAATGGTGTTCCCCATAGTAACATATGGCTGCGAGAGCTGGACCATAAGGAAGGCTGAGAGAAGGAAGATAGATGCTTTTGAACTGCGGCGTTGGAGGAAAATTCTGAGAGTGCCTTGGACTGCCAGAAGATCAAACCAGTCCATCCTCCAGGAAATAAAGCCAGACTGCTCACTTGAGGGAATGATATTAAAGGCCAAACTGAAATACTTTGGCCACATAATGGGAAGACAGAACACCCTGGAGAAGATGCTGATGCTGGGGAGAGTGGAGGGCAAAAGGAAGAGGGGCCGACCAAGGGCAAGGTGAATGGATGATATTCTAGAGGTGATGGACCCATCCCTTGGGAAGCTGGAGGTGTTGACGACCGACAGGAAGCTCTGGCGTGGGCTGGTCCATGAAGTCACGAAGAGTCCGAAGCGACTGAACGAATAAACAACAAGAACAACAAGAAAACACTCCACTTGGGCTTTCTTCACTGGTTTGTCAAAAAAGCAAAGACTGTTCTGAAGCAAAAGACGATTGATAAGCAAACTGTAATATTGATGGGCAGTTTCCACAAATATAATAGCCAGTTATCAGCTTTGTATTAATAAGCAAGTGGGTGAGCCTCAGCTGAGACACTGTATTGCAGTGTTCCCTCTTGTACACTTCACTATCCTTCCCTCAGCGGTTCTTGAGGAAAAATTCCACTCTGTGAAAAACTCTGCCCATGGGGAATCGCTTTGGTGGGAGTTATGTCAGATGGCCTTTCATGTGTCTTTTTTCATAGGGATTTCTGTAACAGCTCAATAATGCCTAGAGTCTCTAAATTTCTTGGAAAGTTTAATTGTTTTTATGTGAGATACTTACCTGAGGATAGTAGCCCCAATATTACATGTTAAGACAATATTGTGTCAAAGGGATGACAGGTTAGAAGGCAGAGAATGAGAAATAGGATTAATGGTATTTTAGTAGTCAGTATCTTAGAACAGAATTTTAGTAATTCACTATATTAATGTTAGCAATATAATAATTAGAATAATATTTTTAGTAATGTTGCAATTCGTCAAAACAGCTTTTTTGTATGTATTCTGGTATTTCAGTTTTTGCATTCATGTTGTATTCTGCTTTGTATGATCTTGATTTCTGTTGCACTCTACGTGGGGCTGCCCTTGAAGAGCATCCGGTAGCTTCAGCTGGTGAACAATGCAGTGGTGCGGGCAGTTATGGGTGTCTCTTGAACGGCACATGTTACACATTTGCTCCACAAGTTGCACTGGGTGCCAGTTTGCTTCTTAGTCCCATTCAAGGTGCTGGTATTGACCTTTAAAGCCCTTCAGGGCATGGGGCCAGGGTGTTTGAGGGACCACCTCTCCCTGATTACATCTGTCTGTCCCTTCAGATTCGGCAGAAGAGGTATGTTATGGGTCTTGTCTGCTAAGAAGCTACACTTGGTGGGACCCTGGAGAGAGGACAGGAGAGGAGAATAATAACTTTATTGTCATTCCACCATACACTGTACACCAAGTGCATAATAAAGTGAAATTTCATTGCAGTTGGCTCACAAACACAATCAGACACTAAAATAAAAAAAACATAATTACTATAAAATATACATTCTTTACACATTCCACATTCCACTTTAAAAAAAAAAAAACTTATTGAGTATTTAAGAGTCTAAGAGCCTGGGGGACAAAGCTATTACCCAATCTGGCTGTTCTACATCAGTTGCAGCAGAACCTTTTCCCAGAGGGTAACAAAGAAAACAGGCCATGATGAGGAAGGGAGGAGTCACTGATGACATTTTGAGCTTTGGACAGACAGCGTGTGTGTGCTATAGCCTGGATGAGAGGCACGGAGATCCCAGTTATCTTCTCTGCTGCCCTCACCACCCTCTGCTCAGACTTCCTATCCAAGGCACTACAGCCTCCCAACCAGGTGGAAATACACTCTCTATAGTGCCTCTATAGAAAGTAAGGAGGATGGGAGATGGAAGATGTGCTTTCCTCATCCGGCGCAAAAAATGCAGACTTTGCTGTGCTCATTTTACCAAAAAAGGGCCTTTTCTGCCATGGCACCCACCTTATGAGACATCATCCCCCCTGAAGTGAAGTTGAAAATCATCCCTGTTGATTTTCTGGAAGTCCCTCAAAACATAGTTATACCTTCAGGCCTGGTGCCTCCAAGGGATTGGTGAGTCGCTAAGGCAGTGTTAATATCTGCTGCCCTCTCCTTGCCTTTTAATCAATTTTTTTCATTCTCTGAATTTGCTAATTGTTCTTTATATCACTGTTTTATACTTTTTTATTGTATGCCACCCAGAGTCACTTTTTCATGAGATGGGTGCCATATAAATATGATGAATAAATGCATAAATGCATAATGTGATTATTAATTGTTCCTTTTTTCCTTGGACCATGATATTATTGCTGTTCAAAAGCACATTTCACCAGTGGCTGTAAAATCTGATTTGCAAACCCTCCAGAAAAAGAGCCCCCCTTTGGTTCCTGAGTCGCTCTCCATGGTCCTGACTCTTAAATCCAAAATATTAGGCTAAGACTCATGGATGTACTGAATGTTGTCAACCCTTTTCATTTTGCCTCTTCCCATCTGAGCCCATCTGGATGGAATAACAGAATAAAGCAGAATAACTCTGGAATATATGTCTCTGGAACCAAAGAGCACATGGGAAGCCTTAATATAGACAAGCTGCCAAGATAAATTTTCTAAAAAAAATACCTTATCAAATAAGCTGATTCTGAAACTTGTGAAAACCCAGAAGCTGCTGACGCCAATGGGAAAGAAAGGAGGAAGTCCTGGTGCACACATAGAATCATTTGCACTGAGGCATGTTGGAAACCTTTCAAAATTCTGCCAGGCTTCCTTTGAAACCATCTCATTTTTTTGCCTTGGGAAAAACTACTCCATTCATGTTCATTTTTGCTTCTGGCAACATACACTGTTTCCTGTGGATGAATATAACCTGGATACACACACACACACACACACTGTATATATATGTGTGTGTGTGTGTGTAAGTATATATTTCTAAACTTATAGGAATGTATGGTTTCTATCCTATTCTTTAGGTGTTATATCTAAAGATAGATCTCCCAAATTCACTTCAAAGTTTATCTAATGAAAATAAATGCAAGTATGTATATGTATATGCATTTCTGTGTGTATTGCTACTGTGTGAAGGAAGCACTGTTCTTGCACACAGAAATAGAAAGTAGTTATTTTATGGGTTGAGTATTTGGATCTTCACAAAATCAAGGAGCCATTTGGCTATTCTGCTTTTTTTTTCAGTTTATCACTACCACCCATCAGTATGACTAATTAATGGATCACATGGATCTATCAAAGCTTGAAATTACTATCCAAGCCACCCTACCCCAAACCAGGTCAAGAAACAGGCATGGCAGAGATTCCAGAAATGTTCCTTAAAGTAGTAAGTAAGAATTACAAAACACTGTCCAAGTTTCTCTTTGTCTTGTCTTATATTAAAATCAAGAAACTTGGAAATTCTTTCTCAAGACTTCCTTCTTTCTCAAGACTGTGTAATCTTTCCTGCAAGTCCACCCTGAACATCTAATTCATTCCTTGCCCCATTATTGGCTCACTCGTTCCTTCCCTATCCCCAATGTCAGATATATTCAGATATATTCCTTTACAGATGTAGGTGTATGCCCTAAATATTACACTTAGGTACATGGTCATACCTACTCTGCTGACATCAGAAACAGTCCTGGGAGAATTTGCATGAATTCTGAGCTTGTGAAGAATAGCATTATCTCATGGCCATTTGGTCACTGGGACACCCTTATAAGAAGACTACCTGAAGGGGATTTCAATGAAATCTAAACTCTGCTAGCCCAGGTAAAAAACACAGAAGGGCCAAAGGACACGTCTCCAGTCCAGTCCAGACTCAGGCATCACCAGCTGCGGAGGGGAGAATTATTATATTTAATGGCATATTAATTGTTTAGCTTTTATTTTAATTTGTGTATTAAATTTATTATTAATATATTATTATATAAATATATATTTTACATCATTACAATTGTAATTATATGATAACCATGTTAATGAAACAATATACATCAATAAATGATAAAATATAATGTTATTGATATTGTTATGGATATACACTATTGATTTTTGTTATTATGCTTTTTTAAAAAAATAATACACTGACAATTTTTTTTTTAAACAAAGTTACTGTCAGTTTAAAAATAGGTATTTTGAATATTTTTGTTTGTTTGTTTGTTTTGTATCCCAGCTATCATTTAGCAGTACAAGATGGTGTAAAAAGCAGTTCCTCCTCCTATTTTTGTGGTGCAAAATTGTTTTTCATATCCACGGGCGCACACACAAACACACACACACAAAAGGCCAGGATATTAGTGGACCCAGATTTGCCTACTAGTATGTGAGATGTTTTGCCCTGGCTATAGTATGTTGATTATTCTTATTATTTTTAACTTTATTCTATCCTGATATTGGTTTTTATATGCTTTACAATGTATTGTTTGTTAGCCAAGGAGTTATTTGTTTAAGATGAGCAGCCATATAAATTAACCCAAATAAAATAATATATACATACACCTATATATTACTGGATCTGCAGGATTGGAGACTCGAAAGTAACAGTGGGTAGCAAATACAGTATATTAATCTATCTTTTTTTTTATGACTATTCCTTTTAATAGGATTGCTTTGTTTCTGTGTCTTGAAAGAGAATGCCTTAGACAAATCCAATAGGAAAAAGTAATCCAAATGAATCTATCCCAACTGCATAACAGAGACACAATAAGGGAGAGGGTTGACAATGAGCTATTGTAACAATTAAACAACCAAACTTTAGATAAAAATAGCACAGTGGGAAATAGGGGCAAAGTTTTTGAGCTGTTGCATTAAGCTTCAGCTATAAATACATGTCATTTTGCAGCTTCCCAGAATGAATTGAAAGCCAAACTATTCTCTAAAGCATCAAGTATAGTGACATTTTTTATACATGCTAAACATGGAGACTCCAATTATTGTACAGTGTTTGATAGTTTTATCTTGTCATTTAGGAAAAGAAACAGATGGTCACCTCTGAAAAGCTAGAATAAGAGTGGGTTTCATTGAACCCTCTTACATCCCTGATACTGCTGCGATTTGCTTTCTGCAGGACATATTATTGTAATTTTGAAAGGTTGGAACACTCTAAATCTCTCCATGGACAGTAGGTTTTATTGGCAATCCTAGCTTCATTCCAGAGCTGAGTTCCAAAAAGTAAAAATCACTTCTCTACAAAACCTTCCTCTTTGCACGTCTGCGAAATGTACCTTCCAAAGATGATCAAAGGGAAGTAAACTTGTGCAGGAGAATTCCTTAGTCTCTCAAATAGACTGGACCATTGGCACAAAAGGTGGCGGCACGGAGCGGGCCTTGGCTGATGTTGAGAATGGTAAAAAAGACGGGGCCTGCTTAGTATTTTTTGGGGACACCACCTGGAAATCGCATGATTGTAAAGTGGATTATAAAGTTAAAAAGGAAACGAATTAAAAAAAAAACCTGGAAGGAAGTAATGGCAACACATTTCTGAGTTATTGGCCAGAAAATTGATTGCATGGAGGTATTTACCAGTAGCTGGGGGTGAGGGGCAGCCTTACCTTATAAAGTCAGCAAACACTGCATGAAATATCTTGAGCTAATAGAAGGGCTCCAGGTCAAAAAGATCTGATCTTGTCTGGACAACAAGGACAATTGTACACCAGAACATCACAGGGCTCCAGGGTAGTCTAGGAAGTGAAGAATATTTTGGAGGAAGGTAATGATAAATCATTTCTGTGTTGCTGCCCAGAAAATGCTTGGACCAGTCCATGTAGACACCAAAAGTCAAGCTCAATTAGAAAAAGACTTTGCCTTTTGTCTGGTTTGATAAATCATAAATCCCTTCCTGAGTAAAAAGTAGTTTAAATGGGGACTGGCTGAGAAAGAATAGTTATGAAGGCCTCTTCATAACAAAGGAGTGGCTACATCAATTACACTTTGCTTCAAAAACTCTCCCTGAGCCTCCTGTTGAATGGTTTCCAATCCATATTCCACTCAAATATCCTTCTCATGGACAAAAGGCCAGAGCATCCTTCCAGATTTTCAGATGAACCAACCAAACGGTGTGCATTAGTTGTGGGTTTGACAACACATTTTATTCTCCCCCCATTTCTCATGCCAGATTGTAAGCTGTTTGGGACCAGGAACTATATTCCGGCATCTTAACTGAGCAAAACAATTAATTATATGGATGCCAACTTTGGGACAAATAATCCATAGACCCTTCACAATTGGTTGATTACTAATATCCTCATCCTCAGAAATTTGTACTCAGGGCATGCCATGAAATCAAAGTCCCAGCATCTGTCTGAAAGTCTCTGGGAAGATTCTTTGCATTCTCATCATGTTCCAATGGATTGCTTTGGTCAACACTATGACCCTCTCTATGAAAGCGATCCATTCATGTCACAGATAGCAGGGAACAAACTTGCATTTTTATGTGTTCTTGTGCAGTGTACTTTTAAATTATATTTAAATTACAGAGACTTTAATTAAGGAAAAAGATGACGAGGAATTTGCCTAAGGGTGCAAAAAAAAAAAAAAAAACAGCTCTGGTGGGAAGGATTCAACTGATCTCCTTTGGGCCGAAGAAAGCATCCAGTGCTTTGTTAGAAAAATAAAAAGGTACAGTAGAGTGAATGAATGGATTCAAACTGTTTAGTATGTCAAACTCACCCCTGACACAGATGAAATCATGGATGCTGGAATGAGAGAAGGGAAAGGATGCTGTTTTCATTCTTTACTTGGAATTTTCTGGAGGAATTGGCTTTGAAAGGTGGACTAGGTGGCATCACTCAGTATTTATTTATTTATTTTCCATTCAATTGTGGCCCATTCTTGGAGACTCCCTGGACAAGTCCCTGCAGTTTTCTTGGGAAGGTTTTTCAGAAGAGGTTTGCCATTGTCTCCTTCCCAGGGCTGAGAGAAAGTGACTGGCCCAGGGTCACACAAATGGCTTTGTGCCTAAGGGGGGACTAGAACTCACGGTCTCACGGTTTCTAGCCTGGTGCCTGAACCACAACACTAAACTGGCTCTTAGATTTATTAGTACCATAGAAATGCCCATCGTTCACATAACAGTTGCGGAGAATGACTTCCACAGCTCACCTGAAAGCTGATAACAAAGGGAGAATGCTTTTGAGCATGTGCTCAAGGTAGGAGTGTCTCCAAGATATGGTTAAAAAAAAAAAGTGAAAATGATGGCCACAATGGTGAGATTGAAGTGCTAGGCAGAGCTTCAACTGCACTGCTATCTTGATTTTCTTTTACCAAACCCTGCGGATTCTCCTGTATTTACTCCATCCATCCCTGAATAAACTAATTGATATGGTATCCTGCTGGGCAAAATTTACCCCTCCAAAAGATGCACAAAATTTCAAGGTTTGGGGCATCTTGCCCATATTCTGAAATATTCTGAACCCCAGAAACAAGGTCCAAAGGAAGCTGTTCAGAGTCAAGTCCACTTTTTTGTCCCACTGCCTTTAAAATTTGATGCTCCAGCTTCAGAGTAGAATATAGAAATCCCAGTTCCTTAAAAAGGGTAGAACTGCTTTTGAAACAAATCCCTGCCCTGGATGTTGGGCACTGGCACTGAAGACGTTGCCTACCCTGGCAATGAAAAGTCTGCAAGAAAACAACAAGGCTCAGAGAGCACCAAGGACTCCACAGTTCAACCCTGAGCTACAGATATTCTCTTCAACTGGACATAGAGATTCTGAATGAATTTTATCTTACCTTTGTATGTTATAATTTGCCTTAAAAATTGATTAGTACACAGATTAGACATGATGAGGATGGTGATAATGGTGATGAAAATAACTGATATTCTAAATGCTAGTTGGAAAGAGGCGGATCTTGTGGCAGAGTGCTGGAAAGCCTTTGGCCCAAGAGATCAGAAAAATCACACATTTTTAATAAAAATAAATGTATTTACAGAAAGCACAAAAACATATTTTCAAGCTTGTGCATTCACATGCACTTAGAGAGGACTGGAAGGAAGGCTGTATAGACAGGAAACTGAAACTAACAAGCCCAGGCAAAATACCTCTCCAGGGCAATTAAAAGCTTTACCTTATTTGGTGATGCCTTTTCAGCCCCAAAACAGAGGATACTTAAGTTTGATCTTCTGACTCTGCCAGAGTGATTTGTTACCATAGTAACTTAATGGCTTGCTCCTTGCAAAAAAAAACAAGGAAATGCCAATAGATCTGGTTTGGATGGTTTGTCACCTAGAGGTTCTTTTGGGAGGGAGGGCAAAGGAGATGAGTTATTTTTGTTTCTTCTGATTTCTACACATAAGAAGGAATCTGGGAGCACCTTTTCAGACTCAGCTCCTTCTGATTTTGGTCTACCATAGACCAACATGGCTCTCCTTCCACAACATCAAAAATAACAATCTTCTGGTTTCTTAAGTGGCTTTCTGTGTCCACAACAATAATATCTTCCTGGGGCGGCTGTCCAGGGGAAACATCTCATTTTATCTTCACAAGATAAACCTTGGGACATAGCCTGATTTAAATGCTAGAGACTAGCCAAAGGTCACCCAGTGAGCTTCCATGATCCAGTAGGGATTTGAATCTCAGAGCAAGGTCATCCATTCTCCTTCTTCAAGGGCAGTGTCACAAATGCAGATCACTTATTGTTCTTCTTCATCAAAGCCAGATGACACTGTGGAAGGGCCAAACCAATCAGCCAATGAACGAAGGCACAAGACCGACAAGAAGTTTCCTAATTTGGGAAGTGTTTATGGATTAATTTTTAACAGTGATGATAAATGTTGTATGTAGCCTTGAGAGACTTTCATTAGCTTAACGAGGACCAATAGCCAGAACTGTGTTTGGAATAGTATAGCCTTTTCCAGTTATGTGTGCCTTGCTAAGTTTGTATCCAGTTTGCAACAGTGCATTCTGAAAACTATCCATAAACTTGACTTAATATAGAACATAGCTGCAAGATTGCTAACCTCTTGTCATCTGCTACCAGAGCCTGGTATCTTTAGCTCAGGCACTGAAGTACCATCATGAGGTTCAGCAGTTGACTTACAAAGTTGAAGTGCCCTTTTCAGTACTGAAGCCAAAGCTGAGGAATGCCTTTCCCAGGCAGCAGATGAACAGACCCAGCTGATGCACCAAACTGGTTTACTTTGCCTGTGGTGATTGCTTACCACTCATCACTGGATATCCAGAGTGTTTGGGAGAGAAAGTGAGAGAGAGACTTGCATTCCTTCCAACAGATTGACTTAAAAGTTGGAGAATGTAGTCTGGTCTGCTCCTGGCCCCCTGTGTGAAAAGATTTAACTCCCTTTTTTGCTGTTATGTTCAAGATTCCACTGGCAGATATCCTTTGTATTTTAATGTGATCTGGAACAGCAGCACGTTAGTACAGGCACTTAATATTATATTTATTCTGCCCTCTTACATTTTTAGTACATGAACACAAACCAATTCCAGTGCATGCAAATGGGTTTTTGCTCATTTAGTGAAGTGATTATTGCAGAGCAAAAATGAGTCCTGAAGATCTCAGCCTTGGAAAATGTTTTATCCTTCTTTTCCTGCTATTTTACTACACAGTTAAGGCATCTATTATGCCTTTCCTAAAAACTCATGGTACAGTAAGTGAACGAACTGAAATGAGGACCATTTTGGACTAAATTGGGTCTGGCTTCAACATACTTATGGTGATATTTTGAACTCTTTCTGAAGAAGAAAAACAAGTAACCAGCCAAACAAATAGTGACTCTGAGTTGACTTCATTTCACCCACAAGAGGTAAACCAGTATTCAGAGAACTCTCTGCGTGGATTCAGAAGTCCTGGTGGAGTTAAACATAACAAGCCATTTCAGAAGAATATTAATATTGATAGGTATTTCAGGCCTCAGTTTCCAAAATACTAGGAATTTTGGGGAAGCTTTGATACGGTTTTGCAATGAACTTTTTTTTTTTCTAGATTTAAAGGCACCTCTCTTACTGCCTGTTTTAGAATAGGAAAGGAGGAACACTTCTCCTCTGAGACCACACTATAGATTATTGAGGATAACAGCTTATTCTTAGATGCCAGAGGTCCAAACTGGTAGCCTACAAAAGGCCTTTGGAGTTACAGCAATGTCTGCAAAGCCTATTCCCATTGTTTACTATATATAATAATTTCTCAGGAGTACTTTAGTCTGTCTCTATCCAGGTATATTAGGTCTTATTCTTCTGCAGTTTGATACTGAACATTTGAAAGGGCCTGTCTGTCTGCTTATTTCAATGAATAAAAATGCAGAAGAAAAGAATTGGGCAATCTTTCAACATTTATTCAGATGCTGACGAACCATATATTTTGAAGAATTAATGGTATAATCAACAAATACAATTTTAAAAAACAATTAATTAATTAATTTTAAAAGGAAGGGGGGGGAACTTTAGGACTTTATATTAATGACAAAACAACCTAACAGTTATTAAGACTAACCAGTGTTCAGTTTATATACTTCCTAGAAGATTCTGACTCTTCTTGAAAATTCTGGGCATACCGCCCAGAGTCCCTCTTCTGGGGAAGATGGGCAGTAATTAAATTTGAATAATAAATAAATAAATAAAATAATAAATAAATAATGGAGCTTGGTCTTTGGTTGTTTAGGAAACATGGAAGGGTGAAGGAATGGAACTGTGTGGTAGAAAGAAATCATTCAGCAGATTTGGTCTGATCTAATCTAGTAGAGCAACATCCATGCTATATTTTCACGGTAGTTACTTATTGAGGCAATACAGGTAATGTGCTTTAAACTACATCAACTACATCTGCACCTCCTCCTCCTCTCTGGGAGGCTGCAGCTTCATTCCTCTGGTCCGTAGCCTAATCCAACATGTTAGACAGGCACTAGTATTCTCTTAATATTTCCTATGATAGAGAAAACAGGTTAAATAGCACAATTCTGGTGGAAGCATCTCCAACAGCATCACCATATACTGTAATTCTGAAAATCCCATTCGGTTTCCCAAGGAAACTTGTATCAAGGGTAGGTCTCTACTGAGGAAAAATGAAATTCATAATCTAGCACATCTGGAGGACACAAGATTGGGGAAGGATTAGGTAGTAGATTATGGGCTATGTAAGAAAGAACTTAGTATGGCGTAGTGGTTGAGGTGTTGGCCTGGCACCTAGGAAACCCAGGGTTATGTCTATCCCTCAACCAGGGAAACACACTGGCTGGCTTTGGGCCAGTCACACTGTCAGCCTATTGAAGCTGTTTTTGTAGGGGAAAATGGGAAGTAGGAAGACTAGGTACAACCCCTTGATTTCCTGAAGAAAATTAGGATATAAAACTTATTAATATGGTCTCATTTTGCAGTGACAGTCAGAAGCTGAGCCTTAGCTGAAGTATCTGTCTCTCTATCTTGCTATCTCTCTATCCATCCATCCATCCTGAGATAGGATGGGGTAAAATTCATTCTATTCCCCCTCCCACAAGCAGGTATTAAGAAGGAAGAAATTGGGTCAATAGGTGGCAAATTGACTGATTCAGACATGTAGGGTTGTGGAACCAACTTTAACCCCCAACTGTATAGGAATATGGCTAAGGAATGTAAAATTAGGGTAGCTAGTTTCCTTCTGTTTATAGCTTTAATCCTAAAGTGTGTTTCTACATAACACTCCTGGGAATGCAACATCTCATATCTCTGAAAACACCAAGGCAGAACAGTCAGAGTATCACAGGCTGCCTAACTGTTATATTGCAGATGTATCTAGTAATGATTAAAAACAAGTGCAGTCACGTCCTACAGTAACCCTGCACTTCACATTAGATTTCCTGGCATCTAGATATTGAGGTATTATCTGGACAGAATTGGAATGCCCTTAGGAGCAACCAGTGACCTGTTGAAGGCTTCTGGGATTTGTTCTGATCTGTTTGTAGTATACAAGTATTTGCTTGGTGTGTGTGTGTGTGTGTGTGTGTGTGTGAGAGAGAGAGAGAGAGAGAGAGAGATTTCCCTAAAGAAAATGCTTATAGCATAGGCATACAACAAAAACATTTAACCTAACAAGACTCCCATGCAAAATATTGTAAGTTTCAATCAGCCCATCAATTCAAGAATGTAATATACTTTTCTTTTTTAATCAGTAGTCACTGAGGGTTTCCAAGGTGTCTGTTGTGTTCCAAGGTGTCTGGGCGGTGACAAATTTGATAATTTAAATTTAAATTTAAAAGCTCTTATTAATGGTATTTATTGGAAGGACATTTAAGTTTAAAACATAAGTTCCCCAAGGCCTGGAGAATATTTCAAGGGTTCCTCCAGGGTCAGAAGGTTGAGAAAGGCTGACCTAAAATATCAAGGGCCAAATAAAACCATTGTAGGTAACAGCCTACCTATGATTTGATTTAGTTATGCTAAATGAAATAGTCAGAATATGGTTTTGAGATTTCTTGAAACTTGGAGGTATAATATTAAATATAAATTAGTTTGGGAAGTGGAAAGGAAAAAGAAGAAGAGAAAGGATAATGTGATATTCTCATGTTTGCTTGAAGTAATTAATAATTAACAAAGGAGTCAGGATGTGGAATTTTAGTTCACTGAAGTGGATCCTAATGAAATAATTCCAAAAGACTAGTTAAATATTAACAGCCTCCTGGGGAAAAAAAAGAGAGGTCACTTTGGGTTTAAGCTTTATTAGCAGGAATGAAAACTGATCCTTTTTAGTAGTGCTCTTTTGGAAGATTCTGAGATACTGAATGATTTTTTTTTACGATATTGATTGTTAGACAAAGCGGGAAAAATGGCTGAACTAAAAATAATGTTTGATTATATTAAGTTTGCTTTAATTTAGACAAACCAACTAACAAAATGAAATTGTCCATAGTAAAATAATAATAATAATAATGATAATGATAATAATAATAATAATAACAACAACAACACTCTTCCTCCTCCTCCTCCTCCTCCTCCTCCTCTTCCTCTTCCTTTGACATCAAACTTCATATGTTCTCTGATTGCCACACACAGCTTCTAGGGCTTCAGCTGAGAACTTTTGGATGTGCATATTACAACCTCTGCAGAGAAAAATTAATACCCTTGGGCCCTAGGTTGGCCAAATTCACCCAGTATGTTGGATCCAAGAAGGGAGGGAGGGAGTTTTTCACATCTAGGAAGAAAGGATCTTTCCTAGACTTTGCTAGGTGTTGTGATTTGCTCCTAATGCCTAGGTGCTCTTCAGAACTTTGTTGAGAACCTGATTTGTTTCTTCTGACTGCAGCAATTAGGGGTAAGTTGCAAGCGCTGTCTCCTGGTGGATCTCAGACTGCGGGTCGATCTTTGAGCATTGACACCACATACTTAATCAAAGAAACAGTGCTCTTTTATCAGCTGCCTTCCTATTTCCTGAACAGGACATGGCATTAAAATCCAGCTGGTCTTTCTGTATTGAGATGTCATCCTAAACCCTCTGTTATCCCTGTTTGGCTGGGATCTCTCAGATGGTTTCTTTGGGAAAGAGATAAAAGGAACCATAAAGGAAACATGGCCATGAAGTAACACCTGTGGGAAAACATGGCTCCTAACAAACAAGGAACAATGTATTTTTAGAAATAGTCACACTTTCACCAATGAAAGAGCTTCTTTTATTTGAAAAACTAAAATAGGAGAATATTGGACACTACCCCACCTTCAGCCATCTGGTCTAACTAGACCGTAGTGATCTTCATCTCACAGAAGATGGCAATATTTATCTTTCTTAAAACCTTCATGGAGACTTTCTGTAGGAGCCAATAATCCAGATAATACCCTTAAAGCAGCAGTGGATCCTTGCAACAATTCTGCAGTATATTACAGTATTTCCTTCACAATGGGAATGGGCTATCTATTTCTACCTACCTACCTACCTGCCTACCTCCATCTATCTACACACAAATATACATATACAGGAACATACATACATACATACATACATACATACATATATATGGAATCCTTGGTGCTCTCTGAGCCTTGTTGTTTTCTTGCAGACGTTTCATTGCCAGACTAGGCAACATCTTCAGTGCTAACAGGGAGAGGGCCTTGCTCTCAGTTTATATACAGTGACTTGCATAAGGGAGGAAGAAAACAACAACACACTACCATTCCTGGACATCCTCATCAGTAGAGGAAATGATGGTAAGTTAGAAACACAAGTCCACAGGAAAGCTACCCACACCAACCAAGTGCTCCATTACCAAAGCAACAATCCAACCTCCCACAAGGGAAGCTGTGTAAGAACATTATTCAGACGAGCACTTACACACTGCAGAAACCCAGAACACCAGAAAAAGAAAACAGATCATCTGCACAGCATCTTCCAACAAAATGGATACCCGCTCAACTTTATCAAAAAGGGCCTCACCACCCAACCCACTACAACCCAACCAATGGAAACTATGAAAAGGATAACACTGCCATACATCAGAAACATCTCAGAAACCACCAACAGACTGTTACGACTGCATGGCATCACCGTAGCACAGAAACCAACTAAAACTCTTCAAAAGATATTAAGTAACCCAAAAGACCCAATAGCTCAAGAAGAGCACCAAGGACTCCACAGTTCAACCCTGAGGTACAAATATTCGCTGAGAGAGAGAGAGAGAGAGAGAGAGATGCACACACACACACACACACACATACGCACACACACACACACACACACACACACACACACATGCACGCATGCACACATGCCAATCTTATTAATGGAAAATATTAATATGCAAATTTATTAAGCACATCAAAATGTACACACTAATGTCCAGCAAAATGTAATGCATGAATATTCTTTTTTTTTTGCTAAATTCATACACAACAGGACTAGCAGACATTAAAGAGAAAGAGAAGACATTTTGAAACTTGAAATCACAGAAGCTGAAATCAATGGAATCACCTTCTGTTCTTCACTAACACATGTCCTAACAGTCAGAAATCATGCTGAGACGAGGAGTAAGTCTCTAGTGTTTATTACTGCTACATTAAACAGAATCCTAACAAACTGAAGAAGCGTGGGAAAAACCCAGACAGATAAACCCCAAAAGTTAAGGTGGGTCTGATCGGTGTCTCTTTGAATGGCTGCTTAATTCCTCAGTACTACGCATGTGTTTTCCCCCCTGGATAGAGGCCCCCTCCTGCTCGCCATCAGTACTCATGACACACAAACTTAAATTTATTTACTATTAATTAGCTCTTTCTTTTAGCCAACTGCATCACAGGATGCTGTGTTTCCAAGTCTCCATGTCCTGAAGAAATTTAAACCAAAGTAAACCCATCATGGGTTTACTTGAAATGAGAAGGAAAGAAATACCTCCACTTTATTCTGCAGGAAGTCCAGGACTGAGAAAACAAACAAACAAACAAGCAAAGAAACTCTTCCTCTGGGAAAAATGCAGCAGCAAACCAAATCTGTATTGTTGTCATGAAAACTAAGTGCCCATGTCCATGGCATTCATTAGAATAGCTTGATTCAAATAAAATTTTACATTTTTAATCATGAATCTGCATTAGGAGTTTCCAAGCTCTGTGTCAGATTAGACCCCAGTGCTGTAAAAATCCAGAAGCACTTTGCTAATATTTCATGATGCAAAATTGCCTCTAAAATCTTTTTTAAGTTTTCAGACCAAGGTGAACAAATAAGCTTTCTAAAATGTGTTGATATGGATCTAATCTATCCATTCACTGACTATTAGAAATCAGAAGTATGATTTATTTTTTCTCTCTGAAATCAGTGCCACGTTGAAATCAAGTTTAGACAGAACTAGAATTTAGTTGCAAACTGACACTCAGTCTATGACCCAACTTACTTACAAACCAACAATTCTATTGTACAATAATTTGATTTTATTTTATTTGTATGCTCTACCCGCTCATTTTATTTTTGATTCACCTTCTGGTTACATTGACACGATTGGAATCTGATTTACCTTACATTTCCTGTTAATGTACTTCTTAGCTTCATAAGCACATTTCATTTTTTTCCCCCAGAATTTCCAAAATGTCTGTGTGGAGCATCAGCTGCACCAAACTCCTTACATCAGCTCTAATGATTCTTGTTTCATTTCCTTCCCATAATTAGTTGAGCTTGCTGTGGAAGCAGCTGTGCTTAAGAGTTCTGATTTTCGAGCTCTGATAAAGTTGTGTTTACTGATTGCTGGTTTACTTTTATTATATCATAACAGCATTCTGAGGGTGATGGGAACCAACATTCTGTCTGCTGCAGATAACGTAGCTTTGAGAAATATGTATATTTTTTTAAAAAAATAATATTTTACACTGAACAAGGATTGGCTCCATGTCTTTGCTATTCTTATTTGCACACCTTGTCACTCAAGGATGAGCTGTTTGAGAAGTAATGCCTTTGTTGGCATCTATGATGGCATGTTCTGAGGCTAAGACTGCATTCGGAAAGCATATGTGATTTATTTATTCACTTGTACCATCATTTTAAAAAAAAAAGTTATCTAAAAGGTTACTAATAAAAGCAAAAAAATAAATGAAAACAAAAAGCAGAATCCTAGAAATGAAACAGGAATTACAAATGAAGTGCAAAGCTCAATAAATACAATTATTTAAGCCTAAAATCAGCCAAGCCAAAGCTTGGAAGACTTGAAAATTAGAAAGCCCTCACTTGCCATTGTGGAATTATGGAAAAAGCTGTTTCTTGGCCAACTAGTAGTTATATTTCATTTAGGTCGATGTTCTGATAAATCTGAAAAAGGTGGAGTGTTTGGTTAGTAATTCAGTTTAACAGAAATTAATCTCCATGGATCAACTTCAGTAACTCTTTTTCTTTTTTCTTTTCGTTTTTTTGTGAAGACTGCAGTTCTGAACTTGTGGTCTGAGCTTATTAGGGGGTGTTGTCTGTGTGCCATTAGTAAAATGAGGGCATTTCAGAAAAAACAACCAACCTGGGCAGCTAAGAAATATATTAAGCAATGGGCCACAATAAGGTAAGGCCTGTCCTCTATAGACTTTGGCTTGATTAGGGTAAGGATCATTCTAAAAATGAGGATAAAAGAATATCCATTAGCTTCTAAACAAATGTCCAACATTATATTCTCCCAGCTCCCCCTCTCTCTATAGAGATCTGCCTTCCTTTGATTTCTTCAGATAGTTTTCTATCCAATCAACTACCAAATCCAGTTGCAAGAAAATGCTAATAATCTTCCTTCCTTCCCTCCCTCCCTCCCTCCTTCCTTCCTTCCTTCCTTCCTTCCTTCCTTCCTTCCTTCCTTCCTTCCTTCCCTCCTTCCCTCCTTCCCTCCTTCCTTCCATCCATCCATCCATCCACCTTTCCTTCCTCCCCCTCCTCCTTCCCCTTCCCTTTCCCCTTCCCTCCTTCCTTCCTTCTTTCCTTCCTTCCTTCCTTCCTTCCTTCCTTTCTCTCCCCCCCCCGGTGGGCATTTATCTGAGTTAACTGACTTTCTTTTCCCACTAAAAACCTGCCTTGTATTGTTCCTGGAGCCTTTGCAACTTGAGGGACACTTAATGCCTCTGCCCAACTCCCACTCTCATGGTGTGATGTTTGGAGTCTGGAAGAAATAGTTTCCAAGGCATCTTGATTCCCTTGTCAGTGCTTAGGAACATGTCCCAGGCTCCCTGAACTCTATGACTGTGACATTTCAACATTACAGGCTAGAGATTGATGAGAGCCTTCCTGAAAATCTTCCTTATTGCCATAGTTACCAAGGATGTAATCAGGGAGAAGGGAAGCAGTAAAATGGGGAAGGATGGTTCTAACAAGTTGAGTCTGGATTTCAGCCTACAATTATAACAATTAATTAATTAAATTAAATTAAATTAAAATTAAACAATTAATTAAAACAACAACAAAAACAACACCACTATGATTCTACTGCCTTAGCTGTATACTTTGTTTATATAGGCCACTTTTGCTCCAGTGTGGACCCCATTGCCCTCAGCTGCACAACAGTTCCTTCCTCATTCTATCATTCTTGTTCATACTAAGTGAACAAGCTTGGGGAACTAGAAAGGAACAAAAAAAGTATAAAAAAAATAAATAACAGTCATGACAACTTAACAGCTGACTTGGTAGCAGAGAGAACTTATCCTTCTTCAAATAATATACCTGCTTTCCTGCACTGAATGTCCTCTTTTCTGATAACATTAGAATTCCCACAGTGAGGTGAGTAATCCAGTTTTAGCCTGAAAATTTATTCTAACGCAAGCAGGAATAAGTCCTTTAAAAATACCTGCAACTGTGCATTGATTGATTCCACCATTATATGACAAATTAATACAAATGAAGGAGTAAATACATTGCTGATATATTGGCATCAGGATACCTCCCAGAAGCATTTTTGTTATCCTTCTTGATATGCACCATGTTGTTGTTGTTACTGTAATTTCCTTCAAATTTTACCCACAGCAAAACTGGATAATTATCCATGACATACTAATTTTTCCCCTTAGGAATTTGTTCCTTATAATTTTCCATTTTAACATCATTTGCATCGTTCCTAAACTTGGCCTTACTAGCTTATTTCATAAATACATTGATAATAGGAAACCTATGTCTTGATATTTAGTACCACATATAAAGTTTGCGGCAGAAGAAATATCAAATCATTCTTTGTTCTGTATTATTTTCCAAACTGTATTTAGACAGCCAGCAATCACAAACAGGTATCTTCAGAAAAATGTTTTTCCCCCCTCTGTACTTTTTCTTTTCTTTTCTTTTCTTTTCTTTTCTTTTCTTTTCTTTTTCCCTTTTTTCTTTTTTGTAGTTTGTATTAGTTTTATCTGTACATGTAATCTTCAACAAAATTATTTTTTTAAAAAGAAAAAAAGTTAAAATTTGAAAATGGCACGAAGAGTTGAAAGGCTTCTACTTTAGCAGAGCAATGTTGCTTATTAATATTGCTTATTAAATAGAATTTTCACAACAGTGCACACAACAAAACATTTACAGTAATTCTCTAAACAATGTCATTAACAGAAATGGGATCATAGATGTATACCTAACTGAATAGGTATACAGTTAGATATACATCTATGGTCCCATTTCTGTTAATAATATTATTGTTATTATTATACCTAACTGATTAGGGAACCAGGTTGTCAAATCTTTTCTGTCTAAGGAACAGGTATATGCACTGGATCTGAACAATCTCAAATCCAGTGGGGATAACTTGGATGGATTTGGAAGCCAAATCTTAATCAGAAGGACTTTCCAAAGCAGACTGAATCCAAATTTCCCCCATCCCAAATTTGGCAACGAATCAGAATTCCTATTTACACAGAGGAAGGATATGCCTGCAAAACTGGACACATTTCTGTCCAAACTCCTTATGAAGAAATATCAGGATAGGAAAAGTGGAAAGAGGGGGAAAAATGTAATTTTATAGCCATCAGGTTTAGCTTCTAATGATCTCTCCAGTGTATTTTGTGAGAGGACTATTAAGGCCACAGTGCTCTTTGAGGATGGATTCTGGAATGGTGGATCTCTGGATTCTCACTTAGAATCAGCAGAAAGTAAAAAGGTAAGACAGTTCTCATAAATCGAATGGTGATGGAATGTCCTGGATTTTGACATCCATGTTGAAGATGACAAGAGAAACAGGAGTCCAAACGAAAAGCTGTGGCTGTATACTACTTCACACTTTCCCAAAAGTTCTATTTCCCAGTGAAAGAATTTTCCATTTTTCTCCCTAATTCTGAGGACAGGAAGAAGTATCGCTTTTGCAAATCTACTTTGAATGGATGTAGCTGATCTTTTGAGCTTACTTAATCATTGTCATATTCCACAAGGTGCTGTTCTTTTTTCCTTCTGTTCGATGACTCACAATCGCTCTGCAGCCGTCATTGCGAACCTACCTTTCCTAATCTAACCCCCCACCTCCGAGGAATTTAATATAAGTGCAGGGAGGCTGCATGGTGCTGGAGAAATGATTTTGCAAAGAAAGAACCCTCACCTACTCCCTTTGCTACTTTGTAATGATATTCCATTCACAAGAATTTCATAGATATTTTTCTTCTCCCTTGGGAGGAAATAGATGCTCAAAAGCCACCTCACTTCTACCAAACAGAATAAGAATAAGGGGGAAAAAGCATAAAAAACTCCTGCAGACAACATTTTCAGCATGCTACTCTTAGGAAGATTCTGACAGAACACTTCAGAGTCTAAAAGTTTCACTTTTCCAGCCAGCTGCAAAGTATAATCCTTTTTTTAATTATTATTCTTGCTGCCAACATTTTATATCTTTCACTTTTTCCCATTTTTCACTGGAATGCACACACATGACCATATGGTGTGGTTCTTATAACTCTCATGGGCTATGACATCTGTTCTACCTTTTCCCCTTACTCCATGTTATAAAATAATTACATCTGAAGCTGTGTGCCTGTATGGGGGATGGCAACCTTAAGAAATAATGTAGGTGCTGAATTCCTTGCTTTAAACTGATTTACTGTTGCATTTAAATATATATCTCCATATTTACCACAGTTTCCACGGAGGTGAGATATTGAAGGAAGTGCCAAAAATTAACACTGAATAAACTAAAGCTGATTCTCATTGTTAGAAAGAAAGGACAACTTTATTAGTTCCATTTTTATAGTACCTCTGCGCAAAACAACAAAATCAAGACAGCTTGGAAAACAAACAAGAACACCCTTATTTCTCTATCTTGTCTATTACAATTGGCTCTCTTTGATTAATGAAATAAACATTTAGCTGATTATGCTATGAAACCAGTTAAAGCTTTCAATTCATTGTCCGTATCTTGCCCCATACTATTGCACATAGTAAAAGTCCTAGACTGAGGTGAGGGATCTTAGAATGAGAGGGTTCAAAGTGATTTTGGAGGCCTTGTAGTCCAACCCATTAGCCAGTACAGGAATCCCCAGATACATAACTATTCCTTCTCCTTATAAACTTTCCTTGTATGTGCAGGTTGCAGAATTATACATAGAGGAGAGGGAAATAGAACAATAGCTTCCTTGAGACCAGAGTCTGGGAGGTGGGAATGAGACAAGAATTTATTTATTTATTTATTTATTTATTTATTTATTTATTTATTTATTTATTTGTGTATTTATTTTTCAAATTTAGCCACCGCCCATCTCCCCCCAAAGAGGGACTCTTAATGCAAAGAAATTCAAGCCAAGAAATTTGGTACAGGAATAACATACAAGATTTACTTCACTAAAAAGGTTGCTTGCAGTGGTCAGCTGATGCACTACTCATCTATTCTCGGGAATGTCCAATTTTTCTCCCAACATGCACCAAGCTAATAACATTACAGGCATGGTTTGCTATGTACAGGAAGTGATTCTTCTAAAACAGGAAGTTGTTCAGAACTTTCTGACAATGGTCTGGCCCTGAAGTGGGCCAATGCTACAAGGTTTCACACTTGCTCAGTTTCTGGAGAAATCTTCTAGAGGGTTGAGAATGCCAGTGGCAGGCAAAGGGACATACAGTAAATGGGGACATGACTTGCCCTCACCTTCCATGGAACTCCAGATCACAAATGGCAAATTAAAGCTTGCTATTTTAGTTGTCCTCCACAGCTGAGCCAGGAGGAAATTAAAGAAGGTGGTATACAATAGTCCATTTTTGATGCCGGAGGGGTGCAAATGGCAGAGGGGTGGAGGTCTCTGAGTGTTTCTTAATGGATTGACATGTTTGGTTTTTATATTCATACTATCTGGACATGACTTTCTTTCTCCTAAACTCTACTGTTTCTATAAACAAATGGATAGAGAAATGATTCTCTTCCACGAAGCCATAACATCTCTCCCTTTCCCCACCTCTTTAAAAAGTCCTTTTAGAGTACGCAATGTTTTGACAACATTTATTTAATCATTGTCAACTGCTGGAAGATATTGTTATGCAAGCTGTCCAGAGATGAAACATACGGTCATAGATAATATAAATGGGTACAGATTTCAACATTATAACAGAGCATCTGCAACCCATTGCTGAATTTCCTCAACTATTTGTGCTAGACTGGGGGGAAAAGTGAAATTTGTACTGTTCTTCTCTAGTTACCATATTTAAGAAATCATCATAATACTGTATCATTCCCAGCATATAAAAATGGGGTTATGAATTCAGTTGACTATAGAGAGCTAGGAATGCTTCTGTTTCTTTTTCTCCAGAGTTCTTATCCCTCATTTTTAAACAAAAGGTTAAATCTCATAGAGTTTCAAACCTATCCTTTATATCATAGTGGGTCACTTTAAAGTGATGATGGTAGAGACTTATGAAACACTTTAGGTCATGCAAATCATTTCAGTTACACTGGGTATGATTCACACTGAGTTAGACTAGAGAGCCAGTTTGGTGGAGCGGTTAAGGCACCAGCCTAGAAACTAGGAGGCTGAGAGTTCTAGTCCCACCTTAGGCACTAAGCCAGCTGGGTGACCTTGGGGCAGTCACTCCCTCTTAGCCCTAGGAAGGAGTAAATAGCAAACTACTTCTGAAAAAACCTTGCCAAGAAAACTGCAGGGATTTGTCCAGGCAGTCTGTGAGAATTGGAGATGATTGGACGGATTTAAAAAAAAAATGGACTAGATTCACTGGGTTCAATAGAATTTAAACTGATCATGGCTAATTCTTTTCCCCATTCATTTATATTATTCTATTTCACAGCAAAGCAACCTGCAGTTCTCATTCAACCTCTGAATGAAGCTGAAAAAACGACTCCTTCAATCTGCTTCTAAGTGTGACATTGATCCAAAAGACAGGCACGTTCTCATTATTCGGACTCCTTGCTAGCGGTACTAGCATTTTTAGAAGGGGACATTCAGATAAAAAGTAAGCCAAAAGTAAAATAATGAAGAATGAACAAACTGAATTAAACATGCAGTGTCCGCCCAAAGCTCATCCAACAGTTTAATATGTTCATTTTTTCTTGTCACAACAGCAGAACAACACATCTTATGTGTTGATTGATTTGATTTATATCCCACATTCCATTCAGCTCAAAGCACTGCACATACAGCACTTCAGCTTCCTATTTTTTTCCCCACAACCACAATCTTGTGAAGGTTAGAATTTGGGTCTCTTCATTCCCAGTTTCCTTCACCACCCCACCACACAGTCTCTTGGGCTCAGAGAAGAACTGGCTCAGTCTTCCAGGGAGCTTCCATGACTGAGGGTCGGTCTTTCCACTCTGTGTTCCATACCTACTCTAGTGCACCACATAATTAGCTTAGCATGGAATCTAGAAATCCAGTTGCATAGTTTTGAAAAGGGTTCTCCTTCCATACCTTTAAAAAAGGCCAGAATAGCAGAGGATTTGTGGCAGTATTTGTCAGAGACTGTTGGGAACCATTTGGCTGAAGAGATCAGAAAAAACACACACCAGGCATTTCTATAAAAATAAATGTATTTACAGAAAGCATAAAAACACAAACAGTTTCATATCCAGATATCCTAGATAGGCACAAAAGCTTCTTACAAGCTGATACATGCACATATGCTCTCTGAGTAGGACTGGGAGGAAGAGGCCATGTAAAAAGGAAACTAAAAACAAGTCCAGGCAAGCTACCCTCCAGGCAATTTCCCAAACAGCAGCTTTTGCTTATATGGTCATTCTTTTCACACCCAAAACTGAGGGCAATTAAGTTTGACCAGTGCACCCTGCCAGAGTGATTTGTTACCATAGTAGCTTAATGGCTTGCTCCTTGCAAAAAACAAGGAAATACCAACAGTATTGACTTCAACGTAATGTAGGAATGGTAACTGTCCTAACATGACAGTAACTAGAAGCAGACCTATCTCAGTTATTTGCAACCTGGAACAGTCAGAGTGGACAATCTCCTCCTCCCCCTCCCCCTCCTCCTAATCCTCCTCCTCCTCCTCCAGTCATAGACCAGCATACACACACAAAATCCATCAAAATTCATAAATACAACAGTGGCAAATGATCCAGGAGGCAATGAAAATGATCAACTGCATAATTAAATAAACAATCAAATAAACCAACATTTGAGTGCTTTTGTGAAGTTTCAAGTTGAAGTCTTCAATGGATAAAGGATAAAAAGAATGAAGAATCCTCTGAGGATCTGAGTAGGAATCAAGAGTGGTAACTCTGAGGAAGCCCATCAATACATTATCAGAGGGCTTATGGATTCTCAGATGAGAGACTCATAGATATATACTTTACGTACACTTGCATTAGAATGAAATCAACTATTTTCAGAAAGAAGTGGCTTTATTGATCCCTGTTCCCTCACCTCCTGCCTTATAACTTACATTCTCATTATTTCAACTCCTTGCTAGCAGCAGTAGCATTTTTTAGCATCATTCATTCAGTTCTTCGAACTGTATCTGGATTAGAATTCATAACTCTCATCTTGGGAGCTGTTCTATCTTCTAGGACCAGTTGTGCATGCCATTTCTCCAACAACAACAACCACAACAAAAGAACAACAGTCTTTATTGCTATCATTAACCAGCACAAGGTCTTTGGACCAAAAAAGAAAATGAAAAGACATGACGTGTTATCTAACCAGGATGGTCTGATTTTGTTTTTCTCTGCATTCTAGGCAGAGAAGGACACCTTCCATGACACCTTTCATGACTTGCAAGCAGGAACTTAGTGAGAAATGCTGAGCAATGCACTAAATATGATTAAAGGACCCTGCCAAAGTCACCTACACATGGCAGCCAGGAACTAAGCACATAGCAGAATGCTGTCCCCCATTGCCTAGAGTGCTGAACTGGGACAGGGTGACTTCCCACTGCAAGTAACTGGCCTCCTGCTGCTCTGCTTTCCCCACCCCTTACCTACTCAGGAACTGGTGGCTATTGTAATGGTTGCCTATTCTAAAACACTATCAGACTTACGAGCAGGAATTCAAAGATATCTGATTTATTAAAGAATAGTATGCAGGATCACAGAGAAAGCTGAGAATGATAAAAGTGTGCCAAATGCAAACTAAAAACCCTTGGTGCAAATGTGATCCCCCCCCCCCATTGAATCTTCCCAAGTTCACAATCCCAGGTGCTCCTAACAGCTTCTGATGGTCCGCGGGAAAAGTCCTTGAGCAGAGCACATAACCGAAACACATTCCATTGAAATGAACATAGATACAGAGCTTGGCACAAGGTTTCACAGCATCCTCCTCCCAAACAGAAACGCATGTCAGCGCCATGGCATGTGAAACGTTACAATGTATACTATACATTGAAACAGTGAACATGACAGCTATATAATTTAGGTGACGTTCCTATACTGTAATCACATAGTCGTCACCTATACATACTTAAACTCTGGACTCACAGAAAGTTGTTGTATGCTGAAGGCTTGCCAATCATGTGACTGGTTCATCTTGCTCAGCATTTTCTATGCTGATGAGCAACTATGGACCAGTCGTTCGGATGACTTTTTCAAAGCCCTTCCTGGAGATGCTAGAGACTTCACTTGGGATCTTCTGTGTGCAAAGCCTGTGCCCTTCCACTGAGCTACTGGGCTTCCTCTATGTATGTAATCTATGATGTGGAAACAGAACCAAGCCTCTTCAGTGCCTGACAATGCAGAAAATGAGGTTAAATATAATGTGGAAATGTATTACCAGATAAAGCCATGTTTCTAACTCCATCGCCATTATCTTTTGTCTTCACCACCATCCAGTTTAAAATGAGCTTAAACAGGATATAAAGGAAATGATGTTCTCACTCGGGTTTAAAATCTATTTGCATTAGCTATGCTTTGTTTATTCAGATTGACCAGATTACTTGGTTCAATTACTTCTAATTAGTTTTTTCAGCATTCCCAATGATTAGCCTGCCTGCCTGCCTGCCTGCCTGCCTGCCTGCCTGCCTGCCTGCCTGCCTGCCTGCCTTCCTTCCTTCCAACACATGTCACCTTAGGAAACCCACCTCTTTCATAGAGTAAGAATGCATCTTCTAAGAAGAGACTTCTTAAAATATACAGTATGTTTTTACATAATTGAAAAATTATGGAAGTATGCTTCCTTTCTTCAGAATGGTATGTGTGTGTGGGAGTGCGTGTATGGATTTTAAAAAACAGACAGGGAGCACATTGCCAGATTTAAAAAAAAAAATTGCACAGAATTTATGTCTATTCTGTGCAAGATTTAAAAAAATACCTAGGTATGCTTTCTTTATTCAAAAATGTTATAGATTTGATTGACTGATAAAATCTGTTAATCAAAATCTCTTTACTTTTGATTCAAAGTTTAGAAAAATCGGATTAAAGCATAACAACCACCTTAAAATCAGAGTTGGTTACATTTCTCTGTCTAGTGATGCATGCCAATTTTCCTGCTCTAATTTGTTCTAATTGGTTGATAGTCTCTCTTTGTTCGCTGTTTTTTTAAAGCCTTTCAGTAGCTGGAAATCTCTGCTTCCACAGTGTTACTGGTAACCCAAGCTAAAGAATTAGGACTTACAGGAAAGTAAATGGAAGTGCATAATTGCAATCCAGAGTGGATGTTTTGATCTGCTTGTAGGGAAAAGAGGTGGCAGAAATTTCCTTGCCAATATGTTGGCTCCAAAAATTTCAGTTTGAAAAATAATAATAATACAGATTAAAAATAGGCTATTTAAATATCATTTAAGTGTTAACAAAAGGCATATGGAAGACCATACAGAGGGAAATGTGTGCAATTTTGAAAATAATCTGAAAATAAAATTGAAGATTTACAGACATTGATAGGTTGGAAATACAGTACATCAAATCTCAATGGAGTATCATATCAGTAGTCTAACAGGTACTTTCCGAGCCATCTAATAAATTGTGCATTGTGAAATAATTAATCATATCACTTTTAAACACATGAGCAGTTCTTCAAATTGTGATATTGGTTCTTACGTTTCTTTCTGAATGGTAGAGTCCTACCAATCTTTGGGATATGGAGTCTCATAAGTCAAGGCCAGTTGTTGGATTTCTTAGGTCTATTCTGAATTTGGATATGCCCAAATCTCTTGTCAACCACACATTCACAAACTGGCTAAGAGATCAAGATTCTCATTCCTATTGCAGCCCTGCAAAATAATATTGAGCTGAATATTAGAAATAATATATAGCTATTGTCACTCACAATCTGGTCTCCCCCCAAGACTGGAGTGCTGTTGAAGACTCAACAGGTCTTCTACTGAGGACTATTCAGACACCAGCTTGGAAAAATGGAATGGATACAAGGTTGCTGTCCTTGGAAGATCATCCTAAGGGTTACACCTCATCTGGGGTGCAGTGTTGCGAACTGCTTGTCAACAAGCAGTTCGATTTCATAGCTGGGTGAGAGCTGGGGAAGGGTTGGTAGTATTGAGCTGAACTGCCTTAGAATTGAATTAAAATAGCTTAACTAACCAATGTAAATCTGTTGTTTCATTCTCTCTGCCTCTCTCATTCTGTCTGTCTCTCTCACACACACATAAGCAGAAATCTCTAAGGATTACAGACTAGACATATCCAGTGAAGCATAATGTATAACATACTATATCTGAAATATTGACTCATGCAGAAGAAATGTACTGAGAGAAATTATTATTATTATTATTATTATTATGGTATTCTACAATTAGATTCACAGTCAAAGACTGGTGAAAACTTAATAATTCAAGTCCTAACCAAGGACCTAAGAATTATTAAGGTAGTGTCTGATGATATAAGCAGTTCCAAGAAAGGTATTTTTTTGTAAAATTTGGGGTGTTCATGTCCAATAAATTCAAAATTTCCAAATATCAAGAGAGTTCTTTAGGTATTCCTCCAAGCGCTCCAATCGTGATCGGTATAACAGTGGATTTCTTTTTCCATAAGCATTCAACTTCAATCTGCAAGTCCCAGTATTTCAGAATTTTTTTCAGATGGCTTATCATTATTATTTTGCTTCCTACGTCTGCTTGAAAGCAAGTTAAAATTTAAGAGGTTCTTCTCTAGATAAAATATCCAAGGTCTTCTGAAATTAGTTCAGAAATATTAAGTCCTGATAAGATTAGCAATCTTTTCAGATGAGTTCCGAACATCGGTAGCTTATCACTGAATTTTATTTATAGCAACGGTGGCTGTAATGAACTTGGAAATTCTTCCTCAAGTAAAGCCTCTGATGAATTTTTGTAAGAAGCAAAAAGCGTTTTGTTCAATATTACAAAATCCCTTGTGGGAGTTCTACACTTCTCTAATAATAAACTGATTTTTCTTTTAAGAAAGGAATTGTTACAGAAACAAAGTTACTGGGAAACTGTGACTGATACAGTTATATATCTCCTAATACTTCTCTGCTTTACACAGTTCTAATACATAGGCAAATATTGATTAAACATATTTCTGGTTGAAGGGCTATATTGGTTGCTGTCCCATGGGCTACCCTGCTGTATATCAGAACAATTCTAAATTAGACCTGGATAGCAGGAGAAGAAACATCAAGAAGTGTCAATCAACGAAGAGAGTATGGGGAAGAAAATTTCTTCTTAAAAAGCTGGCTATGATGATAATGATGTCAAAGATAATGATGAAGATGATGACAGAACTGAAAATAAGTTAAATCAGAAGTCACAATGCAGAGATAGGCCAAGTGAGATGAAAACCATAATGAGGCAATATGGTATTTTTTTCCCCATTGTATTTATGTACATTGATATCACATTGATATGGCACTTTCCTTCATCTCAGAATTTAAAGTGACATCTATGAAATACAGTAGTTGATTAATGGTGGCTCTCCCACCCACAGGTATACAATAGGTGCCTACTCTGGCTTTTCCTGTGGGAAAAATGCAATGGGCTGATACAAGGAAAGACCAGGAATACTTATTTAAAGCACCCTACATTTGGTCAGCAACCTGAATCAGGAACTTCTAAACCCATCCAGTTGCTAATGAAGATCAAGTATGAATTACTGGGTGCAGTTCTTCTTGTTTGCCCTTGGAATCTGGTCCCTGTTCTTTCCTTCTCTGCACTGCCAAGGAGGTGTCCATTGAACAGGGTTTCTCAACCAGGGTTCTGTGGCAGCCTAGGGTTCTGTGAGAGGTCACTAGGGGTTGCCTGGGAGATCACAATTATTTAAAAAAATATTTCAAATTTGGGCAACTTCACATTAAAGAGGTAAGTTTCATTCTTTATTTTTAGTTTAAGAACACTGTGAATGCCATATATACGGGTCTACCCATGAAACGAAGATGATAACTTCGTAATTTCTGGCCTACTTTTGAACCTGAATGTGCAGGGGTTTCCTGAGGCCTGAAAAAACATTTCAAAGGTTCCTCCAGGGTCAAAAGGTTGAGCAAGGCTGCCATAGAGATTTAAAAAGACTAAAGTCATAAGACCTTAGAAGACACAGTTGACGTACACATGGCGGAGTGATTGTGAAATGGGAGTTGGGAGCATTGGGAGGGCAGTTCTATACACCATTGTCTACATTCCCGTAGCCCTCAAAAACAGTCTAAAGGTGACCCATGATCGTCTCAGCTACTTTTGGTTTATAAGAAACAAAAAGCACTGACCTTCTATGACAACATGCTGCAGGTCCTGCAGTAAACATTTCTCCATCCTCACTCTATATAAAAGGGAGGGAAAGAAGGAGAAGGAGAAGGAGAAGGAGAGGGAGGGGGAGCGGGAGGGAGAGGGGCACTTGATTCCTTCTTTGTTGAGGGGAAAAAAAGGAAACTGACTAAAACCTGTCAATTTCATTTCTGCTGCTTTATCTGGGCTGAAAGGGAAAGCTAGGAAGACAGCATTTCTTTACAGAACTGAATCTCAGGAGCTGGAGGAAAGATGGGGTAACAATTCTCTTCAGTTAAAACAAAAACAAAACAAAAAAATTGACACCCCCCCTTCCCCTGAACAGATACAGTATAGGTGTAGTCCATGAAATCACCTGGAGTTGAACTCCACTCAAAGAAGACTTCATTAAAGCAATGAATTGATGTGATATTAAATGCAGCTTCAGCAAAGGGTATCATTTAATAGTCCTTGATGCTGTGTTGATCAAACTGTCTGTCAAAAGGACAGCAGGGTTTCTATCAAATGGGTTATTTCCAGAGATATTTATTATGTCTCTCAATCTGATGCACCTGGGATTAGATGAGCTAATAGGGTTTAGTTACTAGGCAGGAAGCAGTATAGACTGGGTGTTTCTGTACCATAAATGCTAAGATATGGGCCTTCCTCACAAAACCAGATCAGAAAGTTGGGGAGAGCTGCAGTCCTGCTTTGCTTATTATATGAGTGTAATCATTTGAAATGCCCACTTCTAGTAGCTTTTGTTTCTTGAAAGGTAGAATGAATGATTCGGACTCATACATGTCTTTGAAACTGGGGCTGAAGGTGAGCTATATAGGGGAAAACTATATTTACAATAGGAAGTTCTCTTGATTTTGTCACAGTAGCTCCTGCACAGTATCTCCTGCAATGGTGCCACGTCTTTAAAGTGAAAGGTGAAAGGTCCCCTGTGCCAGCACCAAGTCATTCTGACCCTTTGGGGGAACGCCACTTTCATGACGTTTTCTTGGCAGACTATAGAGCGGGGTGGCTTGCCATTGCCTTCCCAGTTGTCACCTTCCCCAGCAAGCAAGCTGGGTGCTCATTTTACCGACTTCAGGAGGATGAAGGCTGAGTTGACCTGAGCCTGCTACCTGCCATAAACTCTCAACATCCCTGGGAAATCACCTTAGGTTATCTGCTTCCACTTCATAGTCAGATGCAACATATCTGCTTGTGTTTTGCTCCTGAACATCTGATTGAAGGGAGGGCTCCTTCTATGTCTCCTGACCTAGTTTCCTCTCAGTGAGTTCTGGGAAATAGTTTACAAACATTCCTGGTGGTAGCATTCCAGAGAACAAAGCCCTCCTCCATTGAAATGGCAGAGTTCACTGGCAGGTTTAAAGTTTAAAAGCATACAGGAAATTTGTCTTATCATATAACGATGTAAAGATGGCCCAAAACTTCAGATAACCCACAAACTTCAGATAATCTGTTTGTGGTTTTATAAGAGACCTACAGAGCTTGTGAATCATCATAGCAATTGTAGGCCCCTGCACATGTACTGTACTCTGGCAATTTTCCAGCTTCCATAGTCTTATAAGAGACAGGATCATTGCAAGATCATTGATCAGCTTGAGAGCTGCCATATATAACTGAGGACTAAGAGTCAGCCATGCAGATTGCTGCTCTAGGAAACATTTTCCAGTAGTTTCTACATTTTAAACAAAAGGTCATACTCTTGGGATCTGGGAGGGAACAGAAGTATCAGATGCAAATCAAAAGGGAATAAGAAGATAGATAGATAGATAGATAGATAGATAGATAGATAGATAGATAGATAATAGAGATGATAGATAATAGAGGGAGAAGGAGGGAGACTTCTTAGAATCAGTAGGCATAAAATAATTATGACCTTATAGTCTAATGATTCAGAAATGGGTAACAATACTTAAAAGGTTTAAAAATGTAAAGACTATTTCAGCTCCATTTGTTTGTTTGATTATTGCCTGCTCTTAGTCAAACCAATTACTGATAAGAAAATTATATAATTGTATCACCATTGTAAAGGAATGATAATAATAATAATAATGCCTATACAGTATTTCAAGCTTTGCATATGCATTGTCCAGACAAGGTGTAGTATTCAGTGACTTTTCCACCTACATTTTTAATACAGTTGTCATGGGTATATTAAATGGTGTGAAGTCATCAACTCAGAGAAGGACTGGGGAACGAACATGTGTCATGAAATACCTTCTCAACACACAGGCTGTCAGTGCTACCCAACTGTTCATTTAATCACAATTATACGGGTTCTCCAAAGGAAAGTCAAAGCACTTTTTAAGCTACATTTTGATTACAAATGGGGAGGACTCCCCTCTGATAGACCAAGACAATTATTTGCGGTCCAAGTCTGTTTCACAAACCACCAGGGCCCCATATTAGATATTACTGTATTTCTTTAAAATGTGAATTCCACTATTTGTGTATCCACTTAGGGATTGGAAATAAAACTGTATATGAAAAACCTAAGTGGATATAACCTAGCAATTTCTCAGGGACATCGAGTTGCATTAAAAAAAGAATGTATTTCAAACTGCTATTGGATTACTTTAGGCAGTCAGCAACTGAATATATATGTAGCCTCTCTGCCAGC
Organism: Candoia aspera; assembly: GCF_035149785.1. Taxonomy (NCBI): domain Eukaryota; kingdom Metazoa; phylum Chordata; class Lepidosauria; order Squamata; family Candoiidae; genus Candoia; species Candoia aspera. Next base: position 95,819,614 of record NC_086158.1, on the reverse strand, counting down.
ATTGTACCACGAAGGGGGAAAAAACAAACTATTTATTGTTGTTAATTTTATTGAATATGAAATATTAGTTTTACTATTCCTAGAACAAACAGATTCTCCTTTTTTTTTTTTTTCTGAAGTATACAAATTGTCACAGAACTAGGAGCCAAGTGTCATATCAATTTTAGGTAGCCAAGAATTAAATGACCAAGAAGAATTGTCACATTCATCTGGAATAGGGAAATCAACAATTATTTTTGGTACATTAAGGCAACAGCTCTTAGTCTCATTATTTAAGGAGGACATTAGACTCTCTTTGGCAATTTGGAGGATAATCTTGTTCATTAGCACACAACACAAAAGCCTCTTTAAATTATGCATTTTTAAAGAAAACCACAATTTACTACCACATGAAGCACTAGCACTGTCCATTAATGTTTAATACATACATTAAACCTTTGACTTTGGGGATCTTCAAATAGTTGAGCAGAGAGAAAAAGTCATAACCATATTTTATTTCCCCCCGTTTTGTCTAGCGTACTTTATTCCAAATAGAATTTTCTGTACATTCCCAGGATTTAAACTTTAGTGTGCACTGAATAGCTTGTCCTGAGGTACCCATACATATTTGTATGCAAGGCTGAGATGCCGCAAATTCCACTCTTCAGCCACAGCTGAAATGAAGACTAAGATGGAGAAATATGTTAATAGGTCATGTTCCCATGCAAGTCTGAAGAATTATTGTACATTATCAATGACAGCTGTGGATGAGTCCTAAGCTTCCCTCATTCTGCCCAGAGGTATTCAGGGAACACCAAAGATGCATCCAAGTTCAGCCAGTAAGAACCCTGCTAAGAGTAGGGGTCCAACTTAAAGCATCCTTGTCTAGTTTCTACTTGAGCAGAATAAGGGAAGGGAAGCCCACTATCCGTTTGGGTCACTGGTGCCATGGTCAAACTGTTCTAGCCATTAGGAAGTTTTCTGTAACGTTTGGTCAGAACCAACTTTTTGTAACTTTTGTGACCTGAACTCTGAAAGGTAAGAGAACAGAACCTGACCTTATTTTAGGTACCTTACCTCCCTTCAGGTACTTAAAAGTGCTGTTGTGTTCCCTCCCCAACCCCAAGTCATCTTTTCTAAAGCTTAACAAGCAAACAAGCAAACAGCACAATACACCCTAATCAAGGAACTATCAACTCAGTCAATCGACCAAGCAGCAAACAACAGCCCAATCAAGGAACTACCAAGGAGAGAACAACACCCCCACGAACACAAGCAGGGCAAGCCACGGTCTATAAACTGAGAGCAAGGCCCACTCCCTCCTTGCACTGAAGATGTTGCCTAGCCTGGCAATGAAACGTCTGCAAGAAAACCACAAGGCTCGGAGAGCACCAAGGACTCCAAAGGTTAACGTGCTAAGCACTTTCAATAGAACTTATTGCCTCATACCCTGAAGATCCCCTTTCTCTCACTGGCCATCAAAAACTAGAAGACACCAGGCATGCCGATTTATGCTCCAGAAATGAAAAACAGAAGGGGATCTAAATATTTCTCCAAAAGCCTACTTGTATCTGAGAAGGTAGCAGCACATGGAAATCTTGTCTAAACTCAAAAGCTAAGTAGGGTTGGGTCTGGTTAGTACTAGCATAGGCTATCACCAAGGAATCCCAGGGCAGTAGGCTATACTGGGAAGTTGAAAAGCTGAAAACAGTTCTATAACTGTTGTCAATACAACTGTATGGATATGTCTATGAGGTCTCAAAGGGTGCCCATTATCAACAAGGCATAAGCACAATGTCAAAAGTAAAACAAAACTGTTTAAGCAAGATCATATTAATGTAGCTTCCATGGTGTAAAAAGTAGAAATGTCTGTGCAAAGAGAACAGGAATTAACATTTCCATGCATGCAGCTTTAACTGAAGAAGCCATTAGACTCACTCAGAAAGGGAAGTTGAAACTTAGCCAGCCTAAGTTAATTAACACCTTTTAAATCAGCCATTCTTCAAAGGTTCTTCGTGGGATGATGGGACTTGACAGGTCCTTTTTAAGGACTTCCTTATGTTCCTAACATCTCTTGTGGTTTACTAAGCCAACTTGTCTCTGTGTGGTTCGTTCAATGGTCAAGAAGAAGTCAGACTTGCTGTTTTGCAAACCTGAGCACTTAAACCTTAGCCTTACACTAGCATTTAGATTCTCCATGAACACTAGACTACTCAAACTAGTTACCTAAAACCATCTAAGGCTATTGAATTCTCTTTGGCCTGTAGGCCTCTTTTCAGCAAATTCTTCTTCATAAAGCCAAAAAGGTTCTTCCTCATCTCCCTCCTATCTGAAATGAAGCACATTTGCAATCTTTCTTTCTTTCTTTCTTTCTTTCTTTCTTTCTTTCTTTCTTTCTTTCTTTCTTTCTTTCTTTCTTTCTTCCTTGCACTGCCTTAACAAACTGGGTCTCCTTTGAGCTTTTGTGAAACTTTTCTCAGTTTCATCTGTCTGTTAACTACCAATTTCAATGGATAGCCACTCATGGATATCACTGGAATGAATTTGTTAGATCTGTTTTCAGGCAATGTTTTTATCTTCAAACAAAATTTCATTATCTGAGTTCTTTCCCACAGCCATTGAAATAATTTGTGAAGTCACGTAGGTCTGACTAATAATAAATCTGACAATGTGAAATGTTACTCAGCTTAGCAATTGAAGATCTTTGAAATCCTATGATTATAGGTAGTTGTTTCAATAAAACCACTAGGCAGACTACAGAAGTCAATCAGTTTTCTGTATTTCAGCTACTTTATCCTGATCATTGGTTAAATGCTGCTTTTTACTACATGATAAGCTGTTAGGCTTTGATTGTAACCTTGGGTTACAGAGTACATATCCCCAACCTTTATGATGTTTTACATGGGCTCTTAGCTTGCCATCCAGAATTGCAAAAGGAGACAGAAAATGTGGATCTTCACTAAGTTTGGGGATGGTTCACACATTATAGCTGTGGAAAACTGCAGTGAAATGTGATGTCTATACTTTCTTTGCATTTTGCTTTAGGTAAAATCACTCAATGACAAATTACAGATATATGGAATCTCTTCTTACCAGTCCACAGCCCAGGATAGGTTGCCAGTCTTGTCATAAATTTTTAAGGTGTTCTCAAAATTTCTCCAATGTTTTACTGGAGGTGTGCTTCCAATATTAATCTCAGTGTTTCTTTCAACCAGGATTAGGAACCTCCCACCCATGAATTTTATGCACATTCATTGCAACAGTGGTGAAGCTAAACATTCACATGGACACCTTTTTATATGTATTAGCATCTCCATATGGAAATTTTATAAAATAGCAGGGCAAGATGGATGGATGATATTCTAGAGGTGATAGACTCGTCCCTGGGGGAGCTGGGGTTGTTGATGACTGACAGGAAGCTCTGGCGTGGGCTGGTCCATGAAGTCATGAAGAGTCGGAAGCAACTAAATGAATAAACAACAACAACACAGCTTATTTGGCATTAATGACCAAGGATGGACTGCAGCATTCTAGAAGACTTCATTTCTCCTCTGCACTATGCCGATATAGCTCTTCTAAGACTGGGCTGGGAGTTTTGCAAAAGTTAATGTCCCAAACTGGAAGGAGATTTTGGTGTTCTGTGGATGGTCCAGTCTGTTTCACTTGGAACTTCATAATTCACTTTCCAGCTCAGGAAATTAAGTTCCACAAGATCATTTTAAGGGAAGTTTTAACATATTTATGCCAAATATATTGTAAAAATAGTGGAAGACTTAGCTAGATCTTGGCAAATCATCTTAAAAAAAAAAGATGGAACAATTGTGAAAGGTGAAAGGTCATGTCTGACCTTTTGGGGGGATGCCGCTTTCCTGACATTTTCTTGGCAGACTATAGAGCGGGGTGGTTTGCCATTGCCTTCCCCAGTCATCACCTTCCCCAGCAAGCTGGGTGCTCATTTTACCAACCTCAGAAGAATGGAAGGCTGAGTCAACCTGAGCTGGCCACCCAAGAATCCAGCTTCCGCTGGGATCAAACTCGGGTCATGGGGAGAGTTTTCGGTTGCAATACTGCCACATACCACTCTGCACCACATGAGGAACAATTACTGCAGCTAATTGTTAAGGATAAGGAAGGTAAGTTATGCATTTCCTCTGAAGACATACAGTTTCAGTTTTTAAATTTTACTCAAATCTGGACAGTCTGAGAATATATTTCAGGAACATTTAGAGGTCTTTTTTAAAATAAAAATTGATCACCCACAATTAACATTTTTACAGTATCAAGAACTAGTAGCCCCTTTGACAGTTGATGAAATTAAAACAAAAATAAAAACTGATCTCAATTCTGAGTAATGGTTAAGCACATGGATTTGGTAGATTTCCTGTAGAATAGTATAAAACCATTTTCTGACTCACTTGTTCCTAAACTTTATTACTTTTATGGCATTTTGGAAGTCAATATTTTATCATTACCATTTAATGAATACTATATTACAGTTGAAAGCCAGTTTTGCTAAGGCACTGAATTAGCAGTAGGAAAACCTGTGTTCTAGGCCTGCCTTAGGTAGAAAAGCCAGCTGGGTGACCTTGGGTCAGTCATTCAGTCTTAGCCCTAGGAAGAAAGCAAGGGCAAACCATTTCTGAAATTGTATGGACTTGTCCATTTAGTTACCGGGAGACAAGATGACTGGAGAGTATATATTGTTGTTGTTTATTCGTTTAGTCGCTTCCGACTCTTCGTGACTTCATGGACCAGCCCACGTCAGAGCTTCCTGTCGGTCATCAACACCCCCAGCTCCCCCAGGGACAAGTCCGTCACCTCTAGAATATCATCCATCCACCTTGCCCTTGGTCGGCCCCTCTTCCTTTTGCCTTCCACTCTCCCTAGCATCAGCATCTTCTCCAGGGTGTCCTGTCTTCTCATTATGTGTCATGTTCCACGTTTCAATGATCTGTGTACATCGTAACGGTTCACATGTCAAACCTTTCTGCTTACTATATTCACGTTACTTCATGCTGGGGGTTTTCCATTCCTGCCCTCCTCTTTGTTTCCCAACACTGGAATGTATGTTTGGGTTTGCAAGCCTGTTCAAGGTTACTTTCCCAGGCGCGTGTAACGGTTGCTTGCACCTGGGAGGGGGTGCTGGCTGTCATGCATTCGGGGCGGGACTGGTTTGAACGCAAGGCTCTTAAGTTTGTATTTGGCGCGCTTTTGCTCATTCTCAGCTTTCTCTGTATTTGCATACTATTCCTTTAATAAATCAGTTATCTTTAAGCCCGAGCTTGTGAGACTGAGTATTTGGGATTAGGCAACCATTACATTATGTGGCCAAAGTATTTCAGTTTTGCCTTTAATATCATTCCCTCAAGTGAGCAGTCTGGCTTTATTTCCTGGAGGATGGACTGGTTTGATCTTCTTGCAGTCCAAGGCACTCTCAGAATTTTCCTCCAACACCACAGTTCAAAAGCATCGATCTTCCTTCTCTCAGTCTTCCTTATGGTCCAGCTCTCGCACCCATATGTTACTACAGGGAACACCATTGCTTTAACTATGCAGGCCTTTGTTGTCAGTGTGATGTCTCTGCTCTTAACTATTTTATCGAGATTTGTCATTGCTCTTCTCCCAAGAATTAAGTGTCTTCTGATTTCCTGACTGCAGTCAGCATCTGCAGTAATCTTTTAGAGAGAGAGAGTTATCCTGGTTGTCTAACAAATAATGCAAATAAAAATTATCTTAGTGACCAAGCAATTTAGATTAAAAAGGGATAATCAGCTGGTGGCAAATGATCTTGTAGAACTGACAATTAAAAAGAACATGGGCTGTGATTTCTATAGCATCCATGTCATGGGGGCAGTATTGAGTTTCAGAAGGGATTTTGCTATATATCCCTTCCAAAATAAAATAAAATTAAGCTAAAGATAAGCCTCTCTTAAATTTGGGAACTGTGATGTGACATAAATATGAAGCTGGTTTAGGCACTAAAATCTGGTTATTTACAATTACATTGTGAGAAAAAGCAGCAAAATGATATAATTCAAGTTATGGAAAACTAAATCCCTCCTTCTTTAACCTATTGCTGCATCTTTTTGAAAGATATCTTCAGAATTAAATATAACAATAAAATATACAGAATGCTGTATAATTTGTTTGAAAATATTCTACAGATATACAGTATGTATAGGAATGCCATGCAAAATATATAATATTCCAGGATATACATTAATATTAAGAGTATCAACTATGCTCCAAAGTGTAAGATTTAAAGACACCCAAAGAGAACTCCTTAAATATGCTATCCATACTGAAAGTGATTATCTGCAAAATATTACATAGGATGAGAACCTGGAGATAATAAATGTACTCAATATAAATTGTTGTTGTTTATTCATTCAGTCGTTTCCGACTCTTTGTGACTTCATGGACCAGCCCATGCCAAAGCTTCCTGTTGGTCATCAGCAACCCCAGCTCCCCCAGGGACGAGTCCATCACCTCTAGAATATCATCCATCCACCTTGCCCTTGGTTGGCCACTCTTCCTTTTGCCTTCCACTCTTCCGAGCATCAGCATCTTCTCCAGGGTGTCCTGTCTTCTCATTACGTGGCCAAAGTATTTCAGTTTTGCCTTTAATATCATTCCCTCAAGTGAGCAGTCTGGCTTTATTTCCTGGAGGATGGACTGGTTTGATCTTCTTGCAGTCCAAGGCACTCTCAGAATTTTCCTCCAACACCACAGTTCAAAAGCATCGATCTTCCTTCGCTCAGCCTTCCTTATGGTCCAGCTCTCGCACCCATATGTTACTACTGGGACTACCATTGCTTTAACTATGCAGACCTTTGTTGTCAGTGTGATGTCTCTGCTCTTAACTATTTTATCGAGATTTGTCATTGCTCTTCTCCCAAGGATTAAATGTCTTCTGATTTCCTGACTGCAGTCAGCATCTGCAGTAATCTTTGCACCAAGAAATACAAAGTCTTTCACTGCTTCTACATTTTCTCCCTCTATTTGCCAGTTATCAATCAAGCTGGTTGCCATAATCTTGGTTTTTTTGAGGTTTAGCTGCAAGCCAGCAGAGAGTATATATAGTTACATAAAAACCAGGGAAAGATTGTACTTTATGTTTATCATACTCTCTGTTTAATGTAAACATCAAAATTCTAACAGTTATTTTAGGAAATCTTCCAAGGTCGGAATGATCAAGTTGATTTTGTTAAAAACAGGCATGGATCGGAAAATAATTGACTTATAGTAGATCTAGTTGATTTGAGTAAAGACAGAGAGGATCAAATTTCAGTTATATTACTGGACACTGAAAAAGCTTTTGAAAACATTTATAGAGAGTATATAATTAGTACTGTGGTTAAATTTGAATTTCCTGAAGAATTTATAAATTGAACCCAGATTCTATATGAAGCTTTCACATCCAAAGTAAAATTGGTGGTATTTTTTCCTCAACACTTCCATTTTATAAAGTGAATGCCCATTCTCTACTTTGATTTTTAATATTAGTGTGAAATCTGTAGCTTGTGCTGAGTTTAAAATCCTTGTTGTTTGTATCTTAATTCTTTAGTATATTAATTAGTACTATATGCCAGGTACATGTTATTATTTATGTCTGCATTTCATTAATGTCTTTGGATTAATAGCAGCATAGTTGATGACCAGGTCCAAAGCCAAACTGATGCCAATAGATACAAATCCTGTTATTCATTCATTATCAGTTTCTTATTTATATTGAGTACTTCAGCAAAGGATTGTTACCTTGCCATGGTGGTGGAGCTTGAGCACCTCAATGATGCCATGAGCTAAACCGTGAAGGGCCACCCAAGACGGGAAGGTAATGACAGAGAGGTCAGACTAAATGCGATCCCTGGGGAAGGTAATGGCAACCCACTCCAGTATTCTTGCCGTGAAAATTAAATGGATCAGTACAACCAGAGATATGTTGGTATACCATTGGAAGATGAGACCCCCAGGTCAGAAGATGGTCAAAATGCTACTCGGGAGGAACAGAGGATGAGTTCAACTAGCCCCAGACGTGATGACGCAGCTAGCTCAAAGCCGAAAGGACGGCTAGCAGCCAACAGTGCTGGTGGTGAACGGCGAATCCGATGTTCTAAGGATCAACACACCATTGGAACCTGGAATGTAAGTTCTATGAGCCACGGCAAATTGGATGTGGTTGTTGGTGAGATCTCAAGATTAAAGATAGACATTTTGGGCGTCAGTGAACTGAAATGGACTGGAATGGGCCACTTCACATCAAATGACCACCAAATCTACTACTGTGGACAAGAGGACCACAGAAGAAATGGAGTAGCCTTCATAATTAATAGTAAAGTGGCTAAAGCAGTGCTTGGATACAATCCAAAAAATGATAGAATGATCTCAATTCAAATTCAGGGCAAGCCATCTAACATCACAGTGATCCAAATATACACCCCAACCACAGATGCTGAAGAAGCTGAAGTAGAGCAGTTCTATGAGGATCTGCAGCACCTACTGGACAACATGCCTAAAAGAGATGTTATTTTCATCACAGGAGACTGGAATGCTAAGGTGGGCAGTCAAATGACACCTGGAATTACAGGTAAGCATGGCCTGGGAGAACAAAACGAAGCAGGGCATAGGCTGATAGAATTTTGCCAAGACAACTCACTCTGCATAACAAACACTCTCTTCCAACAACCTAAGAGACAGTTTTATACATGGACTTCACCAGATGGACAACACCGAAATCAGATTGACTACATCCTTTGCAGCCAAAGGTGGCGGACATCTATAAAGGCGCTAAAAACAAGACCTGGAGCTGACTGTAGTTCAGATCACGAACGTCTTACTGCACCATTTAGGATCAGACTAAAGAGATTAGGGAAGACCCAGAGATCAGCTAGATATGAGCTCACTAATATCCCTAAGGAATATGCAGTGGAGGTGAAGAATCGATTTAAGGGACTGGACTTAGTAGATAGGGTCCCGGAAGAACTATGGACAGAAGTTCGCAACATTGTTCAGGAGGCAGCAACAAAATACATCCCAAAGAAAGAGAAAACCAAGAAGGCAAACTGTCTGTCTGCTGAGACACTAGAAGTAGCCCAAGAAGGAAGGAAAGCAAAAGGCAACAGTGATAGGGGAGATATGCCCAGTTAAATGCAAAATTCCAGAGGTTAGCCAGAAGAGATAAGGAATTATTTTTAAACAAGCAATGTGTGGAAGTGGAACAAGACAATAGAATACTAGGGACAAGAGACCTCTTCCAGAAAATTAGAAACATTGGAGGTAAATTCCAGGCAAAAATGGGTATGATCAAAAACAAAGATGGCAAGGACCTAACAGAAGAAGAAGAGATCAAGAAAAGGTGGCAAGAATATACAGAAGACCTGTATAGGAAGGAGAACAACCTCAGGGGTAGCTCTGATGGTGTGGTCAGTGAGCTAGAGCCAGACATCCTGAAGAGTGAGGTTGAATGGGCCATAAGAAGCATTGCTAATAACAAGGCAGCAGGAGACAACGGCATCCCAGCTGAACTGTTCAAAATCTTGCAAGATGGTGCTGTCAAGGTAATGCATGCTAAATGCCAGCAAATTTGGAAAACACAGGAATGGCCATCAGATTGGAAAAAAATCAACTTATATCCCCATACCAAAAAAGGGAAACACTAAAGAATGTTCAAACTATCGAACAGTGGCACTCATTTCACACGCCAGTAAGGTAATGCTCAATATCCTGCAAGGTAGACTTCAGCAGTTCATGGAATGAGAATTGCCAGATGTACAAGCTGGGTTTAGAAAAGGCAGAGGAACTAGGGACCAAATTGCCAATATCCGCTGGATAATGGAAAAAGTTTCAGGGAGTTTCAGAAAAACATCTATTTCTGTTTTATTGACTATTCTAAAGCCTTTGACTGTGTGGACCATAACAAATTGTGGCAAGTTCTTAGCGGTATGGGGATACCAAGTCATCTTGTCTGCCTCCTGAAGAATCTGTATAACGACCAAGTAGCAACAGTAAGAACAGACCAGGGAACAACGGACTGGTTTAAGATTGGGAAAGGAGTACGGCAGGGCTGTATACTCTCACCCTACCTGTTCAACTTGTATGCAGAACACATCATGCAACATGCTGGGCTTGAGGAATCCAAGGCTGGAGTTAAAGTCGCTGGAAGAAACATTAACAGTCTCAGATATGCAGATGATACCACTTTGATGGCTGAAAGCAAAGAGGAACTGAGGAGCCTTATGATGAAGGTGAAAGAAGAAAGTGCAAAAGCTGAGTTGCAGCTAAACCTGAAAAAAACCAAGATTATGGCAACCAGCTTGATTGATAACTGGCAAATAGAGGGAGAAAATGTAGAAGCAGTGAAAGACTTTGTATTTCTTGGTGCAAAGATTACTGCAGATGCTGACTGCAGTCAGGAAATCAGAAGACATTTAATCCTTGGGAGAAGAGCAATGACAAATCTCGATAAAATAGTTAAGAGCAGAGACATCACACTGACAACAAAGGTCTGCATAGTTAAAGCAATGGTAGTCCCAGTAGTAACATATGGGTGCGAGAGCTGGACCATAAGGAAGGCTGAGCGAAGGAAGATCGATGCTTTTGAACTGTGGTGTTGGAGGAAAATTCTGAGAGTGCCTTGGACTGCAAGAAGATCAAACCAGTCCATCCTCCAGGAAATAAAGCCAGACTGCTCACTTGAGGGAATGATATTAAAGGCAAAACTGAAATACTTTGGCCACGTAATGAGAAGACAGGACACCCTGGAGAAGATGCTGATGCTCGGAAGAGTGGAAGGCAAAAGGAAGAGTGGCCAACCAAGGGCAAGGTGGATGGATGATATTCTAGAGGTGATGGACTCGTCCCTGGGGGAGCTGGGGTTGCTGATGACCAACAGGAAGCTTTGGCATGGGCTGGTCCATGAAGTCACAAAGAGTCGGAAACGACTGAATGAATAAACAACAACAATTTATATTGAGTACATTTATTATCTCCAGGTTCTCATCCTATGTAATATTTTGCAGATAATCACTTTCAGTATGGATAGCATATTTAAGGAGTTCTCTTTGGGTGTCTTTAAATCTTACACTTTGGAGCATAGTTGATACTCTTAATATTAATGTATATCCTGGAATATTATATATTTTGCATGGCATTCCTATACATACTGTATATCTGTAGAATATTTTCAAACAAATTATACAGCATTCTGTATATTTTATTGTTATATTTAATTCTGAAGATATCTTTCAAAAAGATGCAGCAATAGGTTAAAGAAGGAGGGATTTAGTTTTCCATAACTTGAATTATATCATTTTGCTGCTTTTTCTCACAATGTAATTGTAAATAACCAGATTTTAGTGCCTAAACCAGCTTCATATTTATGTCACATCACAGTTCCCAAATTTAAGAGAGGCTTATCTTTAGCTTAATTTTATTTTATTTTGGAAGGGATATATAGCAAAATCCCTTCTGAAACTCAATACTGCCCCCATGACATGGATGCTATAGAAATCACAGCCCATGTTCTTTTTAATTGTCAGTTCTACAAGATCATTTGCCACCAGCTGATTATCCCTTTTTAATCTAAATTGCTTGGTCACTAAGATAATTTTTATTTGCATTATTTGTTAGACAACCAGGATAAATCTCTCTCTCTAAAAGTAGCAAAATTCTGCTACATTATGTGCAAGCTTTGCCCACAAATGGTTGTCAACAATCACTGGTATTAGGGGTTAACTTTGTTTTGTTTGTTTGTTAACTTTGCTTGTTTATTTTTATTGTCAGTAACCAATTTCTGCCTGCCTGCCTGTCTGTCTGTCTGTCTGTCTGTATATGTTGGCTATGCCAAATTTTGGATAACTCCTTCAAGGGAAATTCTCCTTGGTCCCTTCACTATTGCACCTTTAGTTAGCTGGATTATCTTGGAATCAAAAATATAACAGGTTGCAAAAGGTTCCCTTAGTTAATTTGCACATTGTGGTACAAAATTTCTAGCAAATAATATTTTGACCCTTTTTCTCATGCTAAGATGTTGCTGTGGGTTAATCCAGATCCCATAATTAATAAAAAAAAAATCTCACTGGTGTCCACATGGAGGGAGGATGGGAGTGTGTGGTTCAGAAAAGTCAAGATGGCGGTTACAATCCAGCAATCAAAACTCCACCCCTTTGTACATGTTTGTGACATCAATGCACACACAAAAGAGATAAGGTTTCCTTTCAATTCTGTAGTTATAACCTCTGTATTGACTGTGGACACCCCTATCAAAATGTTAAGTGGAAAATTTGGAAGGAGCTGGGATTTACATTTTGAACTAATTAGTAATTGTAATGGATGGATTTTTATTTATTTATGTATTTTTTTGTTTTAAAAAACAAATGTTTTTTCTGCCTAGTATTGCTCACTGGCAACATTTATAATTACAGCCTCCTGTTGATATCTGAATCTGGATCTCAGAAATGTCTAAGGTACTACAAGCAATTATTAAATCCTATGTCACAAGAAAGTCTTTACAATTAATCTTTATAAGATTCAGCTGGTGAAAAATCAATCTGATATGCAAACTTTAATGGTTAAATGAAATATAGAATTAGAGATTCTCATTTTTTCCTAGACAATGGGAAGAAGTATTAACATCAATAACAAAAACTTCAATAGAGCTTAGATTACATCTTATTCAACAAAAATAATAATTCCTATAATTCACACTTATTGGACCCCACTGCATTTATATAGAAAGGGATTGTGTAAACATGTTGGAGAGGCAATGAGAATAACATTTCATTTAAACTTATTTTTGTACAGTGTCAATTTGTTCCATTTAGCAGAACATTATTAGATGTATTAACTCAACTTTGAGACAAGATTTAATAGTCTCAGTTGTTCATATTCATTGGAACTGTTTGGACAAAGAAAGTGGATTCTCCATGCCCTCCTTTTAGCTATAAGACTTATTCTTCAGCATTGGAAAGATAAATACATGGACCCAACCAGTCAGAGGTCTACAGAGTTGATGTCATTAGCAACTTATTAATGAATCACTCACTGAGATATATTGGCTATGGATGACTGTAATGAAATGTGGCCATGAATATATGCCTTCTATCTTTTTTTTTAAAAAAATATTTCTTTTCTTTCATTTTTTGTGTCTTTTATAATTTTTGATACTTATTTTTTTCTTCTCTCTGTTTAGATAGACATGATCCAGAAGAGGAATGAATGTCTCTGGAGTGCTCCATCCTGTAACACTTGCTTGCACATTTCTACTGTTCTCCAAGTCTAATCCAAACTTCAGTAGCAAAATCCCAATTTATTGCCATGATTTTCCAGGGGTATTAAAGGAAAAGCAAGAAAGGAACAGGTTGATTAAACCTCTGATCAACTTAGTGCACTCTTTGACCTTAAGGAATTCAAATCTCTCCATGATTAAAAAAAGAAGGACTGAAAATTTTGTGGGTATGGAGAAATGCCATTTCCATGGTCTCTGCAACCAGACAGGAAAAAAAGATGTCTTTCAGATAAACAAACTACAGATGAGAGAAAACTATCTGTGCTTGTTTATCTTATCTACTGACAAAAGCAAACATTATTGGAGCAGTACTCACCACTTGTTCACTGCTATCATTGCATGTGATGACAGTTGCATTCTTTTCTTGCACAATTTTCTCCCACCACACACACACAGGGATGGGCTGCCAATTAAGCAAGCAGAGGACCTCTAGTCACAGATGGTGGACAAGCAGATAAGAAACATCTTGTCTTGATAGTCCAGAAGCGGGAAAAAGATGTCCGTCTGGAACCCAGGTAGTTGAGAGACACAAGAGTGATGAACATGCCAGGTGACAATGTGTGAGCTCACCCACTTCCTGAAAAGCCTGCTTCTTGCTGTTCCTTGGGGTACTGAACTTTAGCCTGTGTGATGTGCATCTTAGTCTCTTCACTCCTGTGGATGTGAATAGATCCTTCTCAACCTACCTCTTCACAGCTTCTCACCACCCTCCATGGTAACAATCTTAAAATTTATCAAACTATTATTTTTGACAAGAGGCTCTAATAATCCAGCCAAACTTAACAAAGGACTCCTATAAGCCCCCTTTAGTACATCCCTGGAGACACACTTACACACACTACACTTTTAAAAATATATTCACAAGCATTTTTTTTGTTTTTACACATCCTTTTTAAACACATCCTACCCTTTCAATTGTTGTTCCTTCCTATTCATTCATTCATTCATTCATTCATTCATATATATACATACATACATACATACATACATACATATGTACATATACACATACACACACACAGACACACACACAAACACACACAGAGTGTGTATGTATGTATGTGTGTATGTGTATGTGTATATTCAGGAGTACATCAGTAAGATGGCACCTTTAGATGATCTTTAGATGAGCTGTTGAGAGACTGCCTGAGGCAGCAGCAGACATGGAAAGAAGATCAAGCAGAGGAAGTGCCATGGCAAGACAAGACGCTGCATGGGAAGTACCATTGACAGATAGCTGAGGTGGCTGATATTGGGAAATCCTACCAGTGGCTGGAAAGGGCTGGACTAAAAGACAGCCCTGAGGCACTGATCATAGCAGCACAAGAACAGGCACTAAGCACCAGATGCATAGAATCAGGGGTCTACCACACTAGACAGGACCCGAGGTGCAGACTGTGCAGAGAGGCCTCAGAAACAGTCCAATACATAGTGACAAGGTGTAAGATGCAGGCAGGGACAGCACACACTGAATGGCCCAACTAAGTAGCTGGCATTGTGTACAGGTGATAGATGTAGGGGTGCCAAGTGACAGCAACATCAGGAAGAAGGAGTATGAGAAGCTGGAGAACTACCAGGGCCTGAAGGAGGAACTGGAGAGGTTGTGGAAAGTGAAGGCCAAAGTGGTCCCAGTGGTGGTAGGGGCACTTGGGGCTGTGACCCCCAAGCTGGGAGAGTGGCTCCAACAGATCCCAGAAGCAACCTCAGAGCTCTCTGTCCAGAAGAATACAGTGCTAGGAACAGCTAAAATACTGCACAGAACCCTCAAACTCCCAGCCTCTTCTAGTAGAGGACCCGAGGTTCTTCAGATACCCTTAACTAGATTCAGATCAAGCACACAGCCCTTTCTTCTTTCCTTCAGTCTTTAATGAAATCCATGGAAGGGTTTTGTTTTGTGTTTTTTTACAGATCCAAGCTTCTGACTTCCCTTTGCTGTATATTTCTGTGAAGACTGAAGTTCAGTCACAGCCATGTCCCTTCAGCGGTTTTATTGTCATCCTGGCTGACAGAGTCCTTTAGCATTGCCATTCAGCATTTCATGCACAGCCCCAATATATCATGGATGTTGTAGTCTTAAATGTGTGCATAAATAGGTGCATAATAAATTTCTGAATATAATAGTGTTCTTCTAAATGGAACTGCAGCCAGGCATGGCAAAAAAAAAAAGGAAAGAAAGAACACTCATATAGATTTATAGTCCAGTAGTAAATCTGGAGCAAAACTTCCAAAAATCTGAACATATCTTGGTGTGTGTTGGGGGAAAGGTCATTACAACATTTCATTAGCTTTGAACAAAGCTTTGCAGGCAACTGAAGGTTTTGCCTGCTCTCAGAAGAAAAAAAAACAAAAGTCCATATTTAACAGGGCAAACTAGGATAACTTCCCAGAAATAATGAGCATGACATTCAGAAAATGGCTCTTGGAAGGAAATATATATGCAGCTAATTTTAAAACCTAAATATTTCAAACTGTTGCGATACTGTCATGTTCACTGTGACTGTGGCCAGCCCGTCCCGTCCCTGGGATGAGATTTCTATGGATTTTATTGTGGATCTTCCTCCCAGTCAGAAGAAAACTGTCATTTGGGTTGTAAAATATTTTTTTTCCAAACAGGCACATTTCATTCCATGCGCATCCATCCCGTCAGCCCCGCAATTGGCGCGCCTATTTCTCGTCCACATCCACCATCTCCACAGTAGCCCCTCCTGTTTGGTCAGTGACCGCAAGACACAGTTTACTTCCCAGTTTTGGAAATCATTTTTAAAATTGATTGGCACCAAACAAGTGCTGTCCACCTCTTCTCCTCCTGAGAGTGACGGATCTACTGAGATTTTAAACTCCACCCTTGAACAATTTCTTAGAGCATACAATAACTACCATCAGGACGATTGGCTGGAGTTACTGCCTTTTGCTGAAGTGGCTTACAACAATGCTGTCCATCAAAGTACCGGGCAAACCCCTTTTCGTGTGGTTTCTGGTCACGACTTTGTTCCCTTCCCTGAACTGCCACAACCCGCTTCTCAATCATGTTCTGCCTCTGACTGGGCTGTTAAGCTGGCTGATTCCTGGCCGGTGATTCAAAAGGCTTTGGCTGATGCCCAGGCTGATTACAAGTTTCAAGCCGATAAGCATTGTTCCTTGCAACACGACTTCAAGATTGGGGATTAGGTGTATCTATCTACCAAATTTATCAAGTCACCACAACCCTCTAAAAAACTTGCTCCCAAGTTCATTAGTCCTTTCCCTATCGTTGGTCTTATCAATCCAGTTACTGTTAAGTTGGACCTGCCTCACAATTTGAAACGCTTGCGCCCTGTTTTCCATTGCAACTTGCTCAAGCCTGTCCAGCACTCCTCCTGCTGGCATCCTCAACCTCCTCCTCCTGCTCCGATCATGATTGATGGCCAACAGCACTTTGAGGTCAAGGAGGTCGTTGATTCTTGCAAGCTTCGAGGCACCCTCCAGTATCTGGTCCGATGGAAACACTTTCCTCATCCTGAATGGGTGCCTGCTCGCCACGTTAATGCTCCTGATTTAGTTAACCATTTCCGCTTGGCTTACCCTTTGAAGCCTGCTGCTTAGTGTTTTCTTTCTTTTGGGGGACAGTATGTCATGTTCACTGTTTCAATGTACAGTATACATCGTAACGTTTCACATGTCATGGCACTGACGCGCGTTTCTGTTTGGGAGGGGGCTGCTGTGAAACCTTGTACCAAGCTCTGTATCTGTGTTCATTGCAATGGAATGTGTTTGGGTTATGTTCTCTGCTCAAGGACTTTTCCTGCAGACCATCAGAAACCGTTAGGAGCACCTGGGATTGTGAACTTGAGAAGATTCTATGGGGGGAGGGATTTCATTTGCACCAAGGGTTTTTAGTTTGAATTTGGTGCACTTTTATCATTCTCAGCTTTCTCTGTGATCCTGCATACTATTCTTTAATAAATCAGATATCTTTGAATTCCTGCTCATGAGTCTGATAGTGTTTTACAATAGGCATTCATTACAGATACATTGTGCGTAGAAACAGAACGCACAACAGATTTTTTAAAATGTCCTTAACGAATTATTTTTCATTTTTAACCACAATCAAAAAGCAAACAGAAAAAAAAATGAGCAAACAAATATTGTCATAGTCTGGGAGCAAAAGCTGCTGGTCATCTTGGTTAAGATATACCTATAACTATAATATTATAAACGTATTTTGGCTTTAAGGTGTCATCTAATTCTGTCAGAACTCTGTGAATTAGATTTCATTTGGATCAGAAAATAATAGGGGTGATTTCCTGAGTACCATTGTACAGACACATAAATATGCTGTGAAGCCTGCAATTTCAGGTACTAGACCACTGAATTTTAAGCATAGTAAAACTGTGATTTTGTTAGAAACATTGGAATTCATAAAGAACAGTGAGTTATGTACTTTTGTGCACCAACTTTTATTGCATAGATGATCAGGTATATACTCAAAAAGAAAAAGTATTAATCAGAGGAAATGTCACCTAGTTATTACAGGTAGTCCTCACTTAACAACCATTCATTTATTGACAGTTCAGCACTGAAAAAACTGATTTGGGACTGGTCCTCACACTTACGACTGTCACAGCACCCCTGTGGTCATGTGATCACGATTTGGGTGCTTGGCAACCAGTTTACATTTATGACCATCACAGTGTCCTGTGATCATGTGATCATCATTTTTGACCTTCCCATCTGGCTTCAGGCATATAGTATCAATGGGGAACCACATGATTCACTTAACAACCACATGGTTTGCTTAGCACCTGCAGTGCTTTGCTTAATGGACACCACAAAAAATGGTGTAGAATCAGGTCAGATTCACTTAATGATCGCTTCACTTAGCAATCAAAATTCCAGTCCCAATTTTGGTTGTTAAGCGAGGGCTAACTGTAGTATCACCAAACACTTTATTTTAAAGTTCATATCCTAGTTGGATGTATAAGTCTTAATTGATTAGCAACACAGTTGATCTAATGAGTTAATAGTCATGCCCAATATGGAAACAAGAAGCTCCAAATAGATCTTTCTTATAGCCAGCTCCTGTCACAGGATGGAGTTTGCCACACCTGCACATATTCCAGCTCAGAAACAATTATCTCATCTAGGTTATAATATCCACAGTTTTTGTTCCAAAACACTTTTTCAGACTAATTTGGCCTCCAGACATTTATCCCAGAGAAAATCTTCCTTCAAAGATAGGCATCAATCCATCTGGCATGTCTTCTGAACTGAATTCTGTATGAACTTAAATTATGGATAGATCAAGGACTTAGTTGAGTATTTCTCAACCTCAGCAACTTTAAGGTGTGTGAACATGAACTCCCAGATGTTGGCATGCTGGCTGGGGAATTCTGGGAGTGGAAGTCCACACAGTTTGAAGTTGCCAAGGTTGAGAAACACTGATTTAGTTGATTGTGGGGTGTGTATGTAAATTTGAACCTTCTTCAGATATTATGAAAAATGGTCTGTCTGGCACTAGTGTCCCTATGAATGGATAAAACAGAACCATTTTCACATAATAGGAATTAAATAGGGCAAATTAGACTTCAGAGATGGGAATATTCAAAAAATAAATACTGCAGCCATTCTCCAATAATAAAACCTCTAAGGAAAACTCTTGCATGAAACTATTTACCAAGAAATGCATTTCTTCCACCTATGGCTTAAATTACAAATCTTTCTTGATTATTCCCATCACATGTGCTCATGTATGTGAAATCTTTCTAGAACGTTTTTAAGGCCCATCTCCTTTTCCCACCCCCATGGCTCAGAAAAGAAAACCAATAATTATAATAGTACTAACAAACATCAGCAGTTAACGTATTCAGACACAGCATTTCTCTTTCATCAGACAACTACAGAGCAATAACATCAGATCCAAACAGCAGTCAGATCCATTCACAGGGAAGCTTCAGGAGATGGCAAAGTTTTCAGAGCC
Organism: Candoia aspera; assembly: GCF_035149785.1. Taxonomy (NCBI): domain Eukaryota; kingdom Metazoa; phylum Chordata; class Lepidosauria; order Squamata; family Candoiidae; genus Candoia; species Candoia aspera. The sequence continues at coordinate 95,800,394 of NC_086158.1, read as the reverse complement.
TGCTTATGTAGATTCTGAAGGACCTCAATAGGTAACTGATTCCACATGTCATGGCCGGTGCAGAAAAGGCCTTCTCCTTTGTCCCAGCTATGTCAAATTCATTGGCATTTCTTTGTTTTTTGCCCGGACCAAGCCACTAGGTTACCATGGTAATTGAGTACTTTCTTAAGTATTGGCAGGGTGAAGAGGTCGAACTTAATTGTCCTCAATTTGGATGTTAAAAGCTGCATTGCCTGGGGGATGAACTTGCCAGGACTTGTTCAGTTTCACTTTTGTAGCCTTGCAGCCCAGTTCCTCCCCATCCTCTCTGAGCGCATGTGAATGCACAGCTTGAAAATATGTTTTTGTGCTTTCTGTAAATAAATTTATTTTTATAGAAATGCCTGGTGTGTGATTTTTCTGATCTCTCTGGCCAAACACTTTCTAGCACTCTGATTAACCAATAAGAATGTCCCCTGCTGATATCCTTGACAATAGTAGTTCTTCAAGTTATTTGGCTCATATTACCAAGCAAATGCTTCAAATTGGTCTTGATACCTGATTAGGGCAGGTATCATCTAACTTCCTGACTTTGCCAATGTTCAGTTGACCACATCCTGCACCTGATGACATTTCAGAACCATCTTCAGTGACAGTCCATATCAGTGGAACCATTCATCGCAAGCATTCGCCATGGACATTACCAAAATATAGATAACCTTGGAAGGTCATTCTCTCCAGATAGGTCTGCAATTGGCATACCAGTCATACTCTCTGATTAGTTATTCATATTATTTATATTATAGCTTTTTCTTTGGATCTCAAGGCAGCTTATATGATTTGCTGAGAGCTCCCTTCATTTTGTTCACACAAGTACAGGCCACTGAGTGAGTTTCCTGGGCTGATTGTGGACCTGCACCTGGTCCTTCCAGTCTTAGCTTAAAAACTTCATTGTTAAACCAAGCTGGCTTGGACTCCAGGAAGATGCTCAAGTAGATGTTAATTAGCTTGCCAATGATAGGATGTTGTGTTGCTACTAACAATGATTTGCCTCATTGCTGAACTCACTTCTGCTGTTTTACTTGTACACATTTGTTCTTCTTGCATTACATTTCCCTCTAATCTTATTTCTTTCCATACTCTTTAAATATTATGCCAGTTTAGGATAATATTCTCTACTCTACAAAGATTTATACCAGGGAGACAATCAGTGGTATTTCTCATGTTACTGTACTACAAATCCCAGCATCCCCAGAAGAATAGACAGGGATGGGAGTTAGGATAGAAGGATGCTGGGAGTTTTAATTTATCAAGAACTGAATGCCATAAATTGGCTTCTGCCAAATGAAATAAGTTCATTTTTAAGGTGCAATGCAACTGATTTCAATTGGTTTTTTACTGAAACAAATTAAATGTCAAAGCAGAGAGAAAGTACAAGAATAATACAAAAGGGAAAACAAGAGGAAATGGTAATACACACTTATTATTAATTATATTATATTATTATATTATAATATGAAATTAATATTATTAATATTAATATTAAATCATCTATATTTAATATTTTTACTGGGAAAGACAGAGAATAATATTCTATAGGAGATTTTAATACACATATACAAACAGTGTTAATTGGCTTCTTTCAAGCTCTTTGCTGTTGTCTTATGTTTTCATTCAGTGACATTTCCCACACTTTAAAACAGTACTGATTCAAAGAAAAATGTACTTTAGTTTTCCAGTGTTTTGCATTAGTAAACCTTTCAGCCAACAAGAAGAATTAAATGGGTTTAATGGCAGTAAACCAACAGTGGGTCTGATCACCAAAAACTGTGGAATGACATTCCCAATTTCTACAGAAAAAAAAACATTTGGCCCAAACAAGAATAAAACCAGAGCTTTGGGGGAGTTTGAAGGTCTGCCAAAACAATGTGTGTTTTGAAGTTTTGCCTTGCCACAAACCTACTTATAGCCTCTTTGTTACATGTAAAAAAAGTTAGAACGATGTAATTATAATAATGAATTTTGTAATCATGTAATATAATGGAATTTTGACACTGCAGTGCCATCTATAGATGAGCTTCAAGTCATCATCTTGATGACTTGCCCAAAAAATATTTAAATGAGATTCAGTAACATAGAGAGTTCCACATAGGTTTTTTTGTGACTTTTGTGTTTGATATAACACTTTTATTTAATGCTGATGAGATTTCCTTAATTTTAATTGCAGTAGATATATATCATCCTTCAAGTGTTAGCAATGGTCATAACTAATAGTAACTCATCTCTCCAGCTGCTGAAGAAATGATGGAACTCATCTAATTTGAAACTAGATAATAACTTGCGACCTTTTGTAAAATATTTTGGCAATAACAGGTTTTCCATCAATAATCCTATTAAATCCTCTAATTTCATACTTGACAAATTTATCCTTCTGCTTAAAAAAATGGCTACAGAGAGGAAGAATCAGCAACTAGCAATTGTTTCTACATTTCTAAAATGGATTTTAAATATGGAGATTTGATAGAATATATTAACTTCCTAGTAATGGGAAAACATTGTTGTGACAGATAAAGAATCTAAAGGTAATTCTATTTATTTTCACTGAATGTGTTCTAGTAGGAACATTTGAATTCCTACTAGAATGAATTAATAATTTCAATGAAATGTATTAAAATGATATTTAAAGATTGCTATGCTTCTACCTCAATTACTCTTTCATCTAATCTTAGGTTTGTCTAGTTAGGTTTGTTATAGTTACCTATAAATGAAACCATATCTCAAATTATCTAACAGGAAATAGAAATGAGAGTGTAGAAGAAAAGCAGAATTTCAAAAAAAGAATAATTGTTTTAATTGCAGCTATTCTTACCTATTTCTTACTGTTCTACTTTACAGACTGTAATTATTTCACTTGTTTAGTTTGAAGGAAAAGTAAAGGCAGAGTCTCCTTCAAGTTGCATTTGGACACATCCATGAAGTTCTCAAGGCAATAAAGAATCCAGAATCTCTGGACTGGATGGTATCAAAGTTACTGTAATAAATAATATATAAATAAAACAAAACAGCAGTATAGAAACGGTTTGCCACTTTTTTTTTTTCCCAAGTTGATCTTTCATCTTCCCAGTTTGACCAACAGTCCTGGGATTTGATTTGATTTGATTTCATGACATGCTTCTAGTCAACTGCTAACTAGTGTATACCCTGCTTAGTTTTCTTAAGAACATTCAATGTCTGCTGGATGCTGCCACTAACTGGGGCTTACTTTAAGCATTAAGGGAATATTTGGTACCTTTGACCTATAATTTAGAAACATTTCCTTGCTCCCAATAACTAAATGAGACAGTAACAGAGCCATTTGCCAGGAAAGTTATAGTGATGGGCAGTCTGTTTTCTTCTGAACGAATCAAGCAGTAACAAGGCTTTACAGTTTTCAACTACTGTTTGTGACAGATTCCTTTGAAAGGTATGGAAACAGAAGAAGCTGATCCAATCACTCAACACCAGCTGTTTCATTAAGCAGAGTAAAGAGGGAATCCCAAGAGCATAGAAAATATGGGCTGGATACATAGAAGGTGACTTTTGAATTTCATTCGGCAAAGTCTTGCAGTCTGAATTCCTTTTCAGAGATTGAACTTTTGGGTCACATACTGTGTTCTCATACACTGAGTTCAGCCATGCTCCATACATGACTCTGAATCAATGCTTCTCAGCCTGACATCCGGACCACAGCTTTCAGAAGTCTCAGCAATGGCCATGATGGCCAAAGTGTTCTGGGACTGAAATCTAGACATCTGGAAATTGCAAAAAAAAAAAAGAGAGAGATCATGCTTGTGAAACAGGACTTTTAGAGAAACCAGTGAAGATAGGTTAGTGAGATACTGTCATAAAATTGATTGAAAAGAAAAAATAATTCAGAAAAGAAGAGGAAAAAAGGGGGGAAAGACTATGGTTTCACTTTTCAACAGATGTAGGACAGGAAGGAAATCTAGAAGTTAATGGGCCACAGAAGTACTATACGTTTAAAAATGTTCATGGAAGAGGAACCATATCAGGTGAATCTTGTAATTTCTGCAAACCAAGACATTATCCTCTTGGCAAGGACAACGTGTAAATTGATTGCCCTGTTTCAAACCAACCAGTTGCCAAAAACGTTGAACCTTTTACCAACTCCCCTTTCCAGCTGAGTTCTAGTATGCACCCCACCACTTTACAAATCCTAATTGTAAAACAGATCTGTCAAAGTGTGCATTTTAGGTACCTAATGCAAATTTGGTTTGGGGTGCGACAGCAGCACTTGATTCATTGATTCCACCCCATGCTTTCCATCCTATTTTTTTGGCTTCTAATGGCTTGTAGCAAAATCAGGAAAGGTAGATTAGAACCTAGACACCACTCCAGTCTCAGCTAGTGAAAGTGGTTGGCCTCCAAAAGCTGTAATCATGATCTATGCGGTGCAAAATGTGTTGATTCCAAGAATCAACCAAAATTAGCAGTAGTCAAAATTAAATGGAAATAAAAATAAACAATTAAGACAGTCCTTCATGGGCTTATTTATTGTGGCATGTTATGTTGTGTAACATAGATGGTCCCTATTTTTTGTTATTTGTCCATGACAGACCACTATCCTTCTCTTGTTCTGGGGGCAGAGTTTGGGTATGACTTCAAAAACTGTTTAGCACACCCCGATTAGATCTTCTGTCCAGTCTACAGCCCTGAATATGCAATGTTTTTTTTTCCCCTATGAGAAAGTGCTGGTGGGTATATCAAAACTATTTTAAAAACTTCCAGTGGTTGTTTTCAAAGTCAAATTTTGCAATGCCAGATTTGGCAAGCCAACTGATTCATAACCAATATGAAAGAACCATTAACAAAATGCAAGCAGCTGTTTTTTTAACAAGGGCTTTTTTCTCATGAAACATCTTTATTCATTTTTGTATATTTTTTAAGCATCCACAATGCATAGCATATTGTGCAAACTGCACAGATTATGCTACCTCCATTCCTTTCAGCTTCAATAACTCTTCCTTTCACTTTTTTTTTTTTTACAATTTCAAATGAATTAAAACTGATAGGATTCAACAAAAAGCAAACATATTTATTTTATTTTTTCATCTCTGAATATGGCTGTCTCAAAATGTCATTTTCCTGCTTTGTGCTTCTGTTTTTGTGTGCTAAATATGATTCTAGTTTTTGGCTTTGCCACTTAAAACAAACTTCGTAGGGTACCGGCATCACGCATAAAAAGTAATAAACCTGCAAAACATTTTATTAGGCCTCCTGCCCACTTCACCTATGTTTTCAAGTGCCAGGCTTCAAGCTCTCAACTGGAAAGTGTAATTTGTGGGAGAAAAAAGGACATTTGAAAGCTAAAATATATGCCTGTCAGTTTTCCAGTGTGGGCCATCTTATTACAGGCAGGAACACAGCAACTGTCAAGGAATTGGAGGTGTTCATAGCACTATGAAGTTAAAACTGCAATCATCGGTTTTATGTTAAAGCTTGCTTTCAGCATTCCATCATATTATTGTGCAACTAGGCGTAGATAATGTCTCCGTCAAATAGATCTCAGTGATGTTATGGACACAGCCATGTTGTCTTCTTAGCAGAAGTATGGAAGTTATGTCTCATTCCTTTATTTTTCAGACTGTTTCTCTGCTTACCATCAGGAGCATCTCTGAGGAAGTCAAAAGGGTCAAGATAGCACCTCTGACTAGATGATCAAAGCCATGCCCTGGTTCTGTGTGTGTTTGCAGGTGTAGAGGACACAGGGAATGGCCATGAAGGACAGGAAAGACAACTGCCACCAAGACAATGGTCAGATAAGAGGGGCTTGAGCCCTGGCCAAGAGAGTAACTTGAGAAGTCATCTCAGACAAGCCCCTCCCTAGTTCATAACAAGGGAAGGGGAGGGAAGGGGAAGTACATTCAGACTTGCAAAATTCTGTTTCTATAGCAGCTACAATAAAAGTAGTCCTGAGCTATGTGGCAATGGTTTCTTAGATGTCTACCTTGTTGGACTGGCAGTAGCAGCCATTTTGACTTTTACCACTCCTGCAAACATCCCTGCTATTACCCTGCCATTCCCCAATGGTCTCCCCTTCAAGAATTAACCCGACCCTGAAGCCAAATCCTATGTAATAATCCTATAAGGAAGGTATGCAGAGACCCCTGAGCCTGATTCTCAGTGGTTTGTTTACAAGGGTAAGGAGGTCCTTTGGGGATCCCACCATGACCCTAAACCTCTTCCTTCTCATGATAGAGCTGATATCAGGACCCTGCTGCACTGAATGGACACCTACCTTCAGTAACCAACTGTATACAATATAAGAGATGGCAAAACTCTGCTATTACTTATCTTGGTGGATTCTACAGGTGGTGGAAATTTTGGAGCACAGAGGTGTGATGGTTTTTCATGGACTTCCAGTGCCATTCGCTTGCAGGGAGCTATGAAGAAGATATTTGGGGTCATCCACTTCTCTATCCATGGATGGAATCCAGGAATGTTTCTCAAGGCTGGGAGATAATATTTTGTGTTTAGGATTGCATGGGGTTTCAGCTCTGGTACTTTGTCTAATCTCTGTGGAAGCCTTGATAGCCATTCTTGGACATTTGCAAGGTTTTGGGCAGAAACTTTATAGTATCTTGGAAGCCCTAAAAAAATCAACTCACACCCACAACCTTCTAACAAATGGTTAACAGGTCCACTTCTTTAACTTTAATTTTATTGTTCTGGCTTACCCTTTCTATTACAGACTTTTGATCCTTGCTGTCAAGGATTCAAACAATGCCTGATCCACAAATATCAGGGAGTGTTTTATTTGTTTGTTCATTTATTAAATTTATATTCTGCCATCCTTCTAGGAACTCTGCCCCCTCCATTTTTTCCCTATGGAAACAGCCCTGTGAGGTAGGTTGGTCTGAGAAAGAATGATTGACTGAGGGTCATTAACCTTCTCCCAATGAGATACAAAATAGAGCCAACACTTAAATTATAGGCAGTGCCAAGCTGCAAATGGCTTTCTCTCTGATCTTCCTGTTTTGCTTTGGATTGTGAGTTTTTTTCAAGCATAGCTTCAGGTGATGGAAAACAGAGATTTATTAAGTCACTAGCCCTGTCATCTGTCATAAATGTCTTGGAGTTGTAGGACCTTGGCTCTGGACATACAGTGTTGAAATATGGGGGAATAGGCAAATCAAATGTTCTCTTAAGATCAGTACAAGCACTGAAAAATGCCAGGAGCACAATTTTAAATCAGTTAACATCTTGACCTAAATTTGTCTTGACTCAGAATTCCAAAAGTTATTAATATGAATATGAAAACAGTCTTGATGAACCAGGCCAAGGCCCATCTTAGTCTAGCTTTTTGCTTCCCACAGTAACCAACCAGATGCTTCTGGGCTGCCCAGCAGCAAGAGATCCTTACCCATCTCCTGCTCTTGCTGTCCTACCCCCAAACCACATGCAATGCTGTGCTTCAAGATTAACAGGACTTGATGGACCAGCTGTCTATAAATGTACCCAATCCCTTTTCAATGCCACCCAAGTTAGTGGCCATCATCAGGTAGCTATGAATTCCTGAGGTTATTTTTGTGAAGTCCTGCATTCTTCTAAATGTTCTGAACCTCTTTCCACTCAATGTTATTGGAAGACAACTGACCATAGTGTTTTGAGAAAGGGAGACAAACTTCTCCATGTCTACTTTCTGAGGCTTCTCCTGGTTTTATACACCACAATTATGTTCCCACCCTCTGTCACTCTTTCTTGGCTAAAGAGTCCCATTCATTTTTGTAGTGAAGGTTGTTAAGCTCCCTGATCAGTTTGCGTGCAGTTTTTGGTACTTTTTCTAATTATATTGTATTTCCCCCCTCCCTCATGTGGCAGCCAATCATATTATCTGATGAGGAATGAAAAAAAAAACCATGTGGCAATTGGCAAAAGTAGGAAACAGCCTAGGATTTCTTCTTCATTTCATACCCTTGGGATCTTGGTTGGTTCGGTTTTTTAAGTGACAGTGTATGTATGACTGATAAGTGTTCACAGTTGAACAGCTTCAGATAAGCATCTTCTTATGCTTCACCAGTGGAGACAGACAGACAGACAGATGATAGATAGATAGATGAAAGAAAGAAAGAAAGAAAGAAAGAAAGAAAGAAAGAAAGAAAGAAAGAAAGAAAATGATGGAGGCAGAGATTCAAATGATTCTTTGAGTGGTGGGGAAATGGCAATCTACCACCCATTTAGCATTCAAGTGCTGCAGTCAAACACTCATCATGTAAAACTCAGCACTGTTTAATGAGAACTGAGTGGAAACAAACCTCACAGAGCACTTAGGAAATCCCATTCAGGGAAAAATGTATTCAGAGTACACCTCTAGTTCCCTTCCTTTGAAACAGGAATATGCTTTAAAAAAAAACTGGTTTGAAACCTTCTCATGTCTCATATTTAAACTCTGTGCTAATTCTTTCTGATAACTTCAAATAAACATTATGTTATCTATAACAAGCTGAATCTAACTTCAGTGATTTCCAGCAAAAATAATGTATAGCAATTTCTTTCTTCTTTTCCAGATCCACTGATCTTTTTAACAGTGGCAGGACAGCTAGAACTAGTTACAAAAAAGATATATTTTTATTCAAAGATCAACACATTAGTATCTGAGCACTCTTAGCTTCATCCCACCCAGCCTTAACGATTTGTTAATTTTGAAAGTGTTACATTTTAATCTAGGGAGATACATCCCTTGGGTGAAGGGGGAAACAGTTCACATGCCAACAGATGTCCAGCCTCTTGGTTTGTAAAGGCCTATGCAAAAAAAAAAAGTTCATTAAGCTTCTCTTCAATCTACTTACTGGATTTCCATAATTCTTCCAGACATTTCTTGCTTAATTATCACTCTGTTCCTGTTCTTCTTCTGGTACGGTCTAGCTGCTTTGTTTTCCTTTATAGATTTAGCAGCATTTTCCTTGCATTCTTTTCCCCCTACTTTGCTTATGGTTAATTTCAGTTGGCTTTTCTTGGGGTCTGTACTGCTTGTTATTTTCTTCATGTGATCAAAGGAGCTTTTGTAACTAGGCTCATTTACACTTTACCCTTTTTGTTGCTGAGAACGTTCATAATTTCTGCTAACCACTTTATCAATCTCTCTTCTTTCCATGTAGGTACAGTATATATAAAATGTCTGTTACACATTTGAAGAATGGAAGATCCCTTCTAGATTTGGTCCAGGGATCCTGAAGGACAGAGAAGAGGAGTTTACCTCTTTTAAACTAAAAACTAAAACTAAAGTTCATTTAAAGGGGCTGCTTCACTGTTCTGATATCTCTGTCTCTGTCTCTGTTAGTAAGTGTTCTATCCATCTTCCATATTTTTATGAGTTTTGTCTAGGAGTAGATCTGAGAACAGAAATTATGCATCCCCCACTTTGAATTCATTAATACAAGCCTTTATCAATGCATAGATAAATCAGATTGGATAGCTATTCTACAACCTTAGTATTTTGAATGCTTATACAATAATAAAGGTGGTTGATAAAAAATATAACTGATAAATCATAGTAAAATATAGTAAAACAAAGAATCCAAATTTACAAGAGCAGTACTTTGGATCAGAAGGTGAAGATGTACTTCAGAACATTTGTTGTTTATTTGTTTAGTCGCTTCCGACTCTTCGTGACTTCATGGACCGGCCCACGCCAGAGCTTCCTGTCGGTCGTCAACACCCCCAGCTCCCCCAGGGACGAGTCCGTCACCTCTAGAATATCATCCATCCACCTTGCCCTTGGTCGGCCCCTCTTCCTTTAGCCTTCCACTCTCCCTAGCATCAACATCTTCTCCAGGGTGTCCTGTCTTCTTATTATGTGGCCAGAGTATTTCGGTTTTGCCTTTAATATCGTTCCCTCAAGTGAGCAGTCTGGCTTTATTTCCTGGAGGATGGACTGGTTTGATCTTCTTGCAGTCCAAGGCACTCTCAGAATTTTCCTCCAACACCACAGTTCAAAAGCATTGATCTTCCTTCTCTCAGCCTTCCTTATGGTCCAGCTCTCGCAGCCATATGTT